>NW_026099574.1:22586812-22591564 GCF_025091365.1 Daktulosphaira vitifoliae | reverse complement strand
ATTTTTTTCTAATTAAAAAAAAAAAAAAAATGCAAAACATTAACAGTTACAGGTATATTCGAACCTCGTACCCTAAGCATGAAAGACACAAGTGTTATCATAAGTAGGCCACTGATTCCGGTAGAAGTACCTAGCTACGCTGGGCACGATAAGTGTTTTTCAGAAAAAATATTACTTCAGAATCAGTGAAAACTATAGAAAACTATATCTAAAAATGTGATTATTAAAATCAAGAAAATTCAAAAAGAGAATATAGTAAAATGTATTGGGTATAAGGTTGAAGCCTCTTAATGAGGTATTCCCTTTAGGCCTATTTAAAAATTATTTTAGGAGGAAATTTAATATTTTTTACTTTGTTAAACATGTTATAGAAATTTTTTTGCTAAAATTAAAGTAATGATGAAAAAAAAGGACATTAGGTCCTTATATATTAGAAGTTGCCTAAAAAAATATTGATAGCGCTTGTTCAAGGAGGGTCCAATCTCTTTTAAATACACCCCTGTTATACACAAAAATTATTAATAATCTAATTATAATAATTGTGTTTATATTATAGAATAATTAAAAAAAAACTTAGCAGGTTATTATTAATGGCACACTGTAAATTTAAATTAAAATTAATATTAAAATAAAATTAATATTAAAAATAAAAATAAAAATTTAATTTTGATAAATATATTGGTAACTGCGATTTAAAGATGAACATCATAGTTATCATTGATGAATCCCAATTCAAAAGATAAACTCATAGTCTCATACATCATATATGAGAAAAAAGAAAATTATTAACTCTGTACTTAGTACTGTTCTTATAATGAAAGTACAAACTTAAATAATTATAAGGTCATGAAATTTATATATAACATATAACATTCCTTGATAAATATAGGGCAAATGCAAACTAGTGTCCAAATAATAATACATAATACACCATATAATTAAGGTTCATAATAAACGTATCAGCAGAAATGAATCACTGCGCATAATACAACCATGCGCGTGGACTTAAAAAAAAAAAAAAGCTAGTAAAACTCGTAGCGGCCAGAGTTTTTGTCGGATCTGGGATTTTCCGATTTTTGGCGCTTCCTCGGCACGTACAGAACGCCGTGGTATGATTGCGAATCGTAAGAAAAATCGTTTTCATGCCGTGAAGTGTCGCAAGAATTTCGGGCGGCGCGCCCTGGCGTCTCGAGCGCATGAAAAAAAAAAAACTCGTAAAACGGTGAAAAATGAACGGATTGAATTGATTTTTTTATCATATCTCAGGAATGTCATTAGGCGGGTCTGATGAAAATTTCAAACCTTAAGTTGTTGTTCTATTATATAATAAGATTGCAGAAACTCAGTGTATTCCCTTTGTACGATATTTTAAAATAAAATAAAACACTAAACACAGAGTTTTGACTCAAAAATAGAATATTTTTAATACGGTAGCCATTTTCACCAAGAAGAAGATCTATATTTCGATTTTTTTTTTAGCTTCGATGCGAGGCTGAGAAGGAATTAATTTTACTATGATGTGTTTTTTTTGTGTCTGTGAACGCTCAATCTAAGCTCTCGCTAGACCGATTTTCATGAACAATATGTCAAAAGATCACAATTCGTATCTAATCGAAGACGTTAACCTTAAAATTTGAAAAAAATTCCCTCGTTCCGCGTAAACGGCGAAAATCCCCCAAAAAATTACAAATTTAAAAATCGCNCCCCCAAAAAATTACAAATTTAAAAATCACTAATTTTCGATATGTTAACCAAAGGTTAACCAAACTTTTTAAATGCGTATAGAAAGTAGAACTTTTTCAACTTAACTTTTGATAATGTTCCGGAAATACTGACACTTTTATATATATCTTAAATTAAAGCTTATATAATATACTTTAATTTTAAAAAAAAAATTTGACCTCTGGACTTGTCTTCGTGGTGAAAACGGACATCAAAGTTAAAGAAAAACGTACGATTTCCGTGAAAAAATTCTCGATTTTATATGTTATATTATTAAATTTATTTTGTTATAACTTTTAGAGAAATGTATAGATCAATATTATTATTTTTTTATAAATAATTTTTATATGTCTCTTTCATCTGATACACTTTTTTTTGTAATTCGGATCATACCCCTTTATACAAGGGGATTCAAAACTTTAAACATGCTTATTGAAACTAGGACATTTTCAATTTAATTTTTGAAAGTCTTCCAGAAATACTGACACTTTTATATATATCTTAAATTAAAGCTTATATAATATACTTTAATTTAAAAAAAAAAATTTGACCTCTGGATTTGTCTTCATGGATTTGTCTTTTTTTCATTTTATAGTACATGACATGAGCTTTAATTTGATATATGTTTAAAAGACACAGTATTTCCGGACACAATTTCAAAAGTTAATTTTCATAAAAAAGTTGCTATTTTAATTCCCCTCTGTGATCTGGTTAAGAGTTAGATTTTCAAAAAAATGATATCAAATGAAAGGAAAATATTTAAGGTTTCAGTATAAAATAAAATGATATTGATATGTTAATTTTTAAAAAGTTATGGTAACATTGAGAAAAAAAAAGTGAAAAAAGTTNTAAAATAAAATGATATTGATATGTTAATTTTTAAAAAGTTATGGTAACATTGAGAAAAAAAAAGTGAAAAAAGTTCAGAGGTTAAATTTATTTTTGTCAAATTTAATTTTATTACATAAGCTTTAATTTAAGATATATATATTATATAAAATTATCAGTATTTCTGGAATATTTTCAAAAGNTTAAGATATATATATTATATAAAATTATGAGTATTTCTGGAATATTTTCAAAGGTTAAGTTAGAAAAGTCAATTTAGTCAAATGTTTACAAAAATATATCAATTGATAAATTTAAAAATCGCTAATTTTCGATATTTTTTCAATTGTTTTTACTTAAAATTGCTATAACTATCTTAAAAATTACCGAATCAATATAATTTTTTTTTTATAGATACCTTAGATATTAACTATAATTTTATATGTTTTTGTGAACATTTGACCTTTTAACAGCCCACAGGAAGGGTTTCAAAATGATAATTTTTTTACAAAAAATTAACTTTTTCAACTTAATATTTGAAAATGTTTCGGGAAGACTGACATTTTTATATATACCTTTTATATAAAAAAAATTAACCTCTAGACTGAAAATGACTACCGTATTCAAAAATATATTATTTTTGTTTTAAAATTCTGGGTTTTGTATTTTTTTTTATTTTAAAATACCTGTCAAGGGGAGTACAGATTTTAATAAATATTATATAAATAAAAAATTGACATAGCATAAATAGTTAAACTTATATAGATTTTTTTGCTTTTTGGAGTCGAGAAACATAATTTTGAAATTTGAACTAGCTTAAATAGCCAATTTTTTCAGCCAACGTTGGCGATGTACATTTGCCGAGTTGGTTAAACTTGTGTTATACGCGCTTGGGGTACAGGGTTCCAACCCACGTATGGCAAAATTTTTTGCATTTTTTCTTAATTCTTTTTAAGTTAGAATAAATTTTCAACTCGTTTGATTTTTATCTCATTTAGATTCAATAACTTCAATAAAGATCAAGGATCCCATCACTTTAGTTGCCCCATGCGAGAAGAAATTTATTATTTATATTAAAATTATTTTATTATATTTTAGATTTTAGCTTCGATGCAAATCTAAGAAGGTATTTTTTTGTGACTATGATTTATTTTCTCTGCTCTAACTTGACCTATATTTTTCAACGATACGTCAAATGACTACAATTCGTATCTAGTTGAATATATTACCCTCAAAAAATGAAAAAAAAAATTCTAATTTTTCAATTAAACAGTTAGTTATTACATCTATAAAGACAATTAAAATCATTAATTTCTAATGTTTTCAAAATATTTATTAACGAATGAAATTTTATATGATAGGTTTCAATTACAAAATTAAATCATTTTACTTTGTAATTTAATAATTTTTTTACTCTATTTGTGTGTGCTACATTTCTAAAAAAAATGATATTTAATTTCTCCTAAATTAACAATGGATTTTTACAATTATAATCAAATTTTATAATACGCTCAATTGAGTCAATCTTTTTAACAACTTTGTTTTGATTGGTTCATTTAGTTAAAGTTTAACACCAAAAGTTACTAGGTAATGATTACTATTATTTCTATTTCAGTTATCTATTAAGATAAAAATGCAAAAAAATATTAAGCTACTCTGATAAATTTACTATAAATAGTAATTATAAAACTTCCTAACTGCATATTAATCTTTACGGTACAATTTTTTTAATTCTCATAAAATTTTCTATTTAATGATGTCAATTTCAAACTTGCCAATTGAGCTAAAAGTTTTGGTAACATAATTAAATTTTTTTTTATTATAAACATTCAGAAAAATCAACTGTAATCGATTAAAAAAATAGGTTAAATATGTCATATTCCTTATTTTAACATATTAATAATCAAAATCAGTTAATTAATTAATTTATAATGTTTTCAAAATATTTATTAACGAATGAAATTTGATATTGTAACGTATACATTATTCGTCCTTCACCAACATTAACATTTCAATACCACATTAGTGCCTGATCAGCACAAACGTCCCTACGACCTACTACAGATATGCGGCACGCGCGGGTGTAAACAAAACCGATGATAATTTTCATCATTAAAGAAATATAACGACAGGCAGTCGACATTTTACCACGCTCGCGGCTACTCATTTTTTATTACAGATTATACTTTATTTACTACAACC
>NW_026099574.1:22573758-22586712 GCF_025091365.1 Daktulosphaira vitifoliae | reverse complement strand
ACATAAAGGATACACATTAGTACAGAATAATTTTAAAATTTTATGCTTTTTTTTTTACAAATATAGAGAAAAACTATTTACAAAAGAATTAGACCGATTGTAAAAAAAGTGTAATAATACCACTTATTATAAAAACATATTAACAAAGTATTATATGTTATAATAATGTTAAAAAAAAAAATTGTAATAATAATATATATATATTTCTAAATGCTATCTAAGCTGGTGTGAATCTCATAATAGTATTTGAACGTTATTGTTATATTTGGTTATCACTTCAAAAGTTTTAACAATCATAATGTCACGTAAAAAGCATCACTTTTTAAGGATTTTATGTACACGGCTGAAGGCAGGGAAAACGTACATAATGCAGACATTACTCCCGTACCCTTAATTTTAACAAAATTTTTTGAGAGACATATATATTTATAATTTTCCCTAGATTTTTTTTTGGTATAATAATACATATAATTTTTTTGAAATTTCGGATGGGCTAAGCCCCTCCAAGCTCCCCAATACATTCTTATTATTGCACAAAATGAAGCCTTATAAATACTACGTAGTGTTTTTTAATTTAAATATAATCATTGAATAATCTACTATTAAAATTTTTATCAGATAAAGAATGTAAATATTTAATGTTGCATAATTTTATAAAAATTGTACGTGTTTTTATTTTAAACACCGGACTTATTGACATATTTACAACATGAACCTTCAACAAGTAAAATCAGTCACTATTTAGCAAATACTAATAAACATAGTTTCACATGTTATCGGCTCTGGTTGCCATAGTATTCGAGGTATACACAATACCAAGGAATATTTAGTTGTTGAATTGACTTCTAGTAAAACACAAACTGTATTGATTATTAACTCTTAAATAATTTATGAGCCTGGTTGTTTAAAATTGATCATGAAAAATAAATTATAAAATTTTTACTTTGTCTTCAAATGACTAATGAAAATTTAGTATAATTTTGTAATCACACTAATAGTTTTACTATTTTTTATTTCAGGTAATTGAGATTTGTGAGATATCAATTTATAAAATATTAAAGAATTAAGCGTGGTAAGCCATACTTGTATATTGAATTTTTGATGAAATCTGATATGTTATTTTTTTACTATTAAAATTAAAGGTTAAAATTTGAGTTGATTTTAGTGTTTAAATATCTTAATTTTATTTCAGTTATAATACTTTCATTAGTTGATAAATTATACTGCAAAAACGTTTGTTTAGACAACATTCCTTAAAGATATCAATGTAAAATATAGAAATATGTGCAAAAGTATACATAATATTCTAGAATGATCTCGTTGTTCTGTGTTCAAACATTCTAGTAGACAACGTTGGTAGGGCTGTAAATAGTCGCCCTGAAGTGTAATGGCTAACGGCAGTTCTAGGGCGGTCCACAATTATGCCGACCAGGGTAAAAAAAAAGGGCGGTAAATAGTGGCGCACCTGCTAAACCGGTCCAACGCGAGGTGTACGCGACGAATGTACGCCAATGATCGGTGGTGTGTGTCATTATCGTAGTGCACTAGATGTTTCCCCCGCACAATATAAGGGCAATAGTTATTAGCATCGGTGACAGTATCTTGTGAAATAATTTAATTAAGTAGATTTTCGGGTTTTTATTGCATAGTTTTCTTTGGCGTTTATTGCTTATTATATTATATTATAATATATTTATTATATTCAGTGTGAATTGCTTTTTGTGTATTCCGTTTATTTTTGTTGTGTTTAATAAACAGCTTTATTTTATCAACGATTCAAACAACTTACTGGAGGTGGGGCGTGGGTGCTGCTTTTTTATCGCTAGATATTTCTCAATCTCACTCCTCCTCCCGTCTAAGTTTAAAAATTAACAATTCAATTTTTTTTTAATTAAAATTGTTTTAAAAATATTCATTTAAAACTAAAAAAAACGGTAGCACAGTTTAGTTGGAACAATTATAGAGGATATCTGACGGTGATAAAAATCACTAATATAAAACGGTTCGATGCAAATCTTTAGATAGTGTTTAGTTTTAAGAAATTGGTGGATTATTACAAAAACAATATCAACTCCTATTTCATTAATTATATCCTGATTAGTAGTTCTTTGATTTATAAGTATACTCTCGAGGGGATATGAGATTTGATTCCGAGACGGTAGGTTACAAGTTATACAAGAAATATGTAATATTAAAAAAGAAAAATTAATTAATCGTATTATATGTACGAATATTTTAATGAAGCTGAAAATTATATTCACAATAGAAGTTCATTGAAAAATATAATCGTAATAATATACACTAAATAGAAATTTACATACTAATATTAAGTAATTTAAAATTCTTAAAATGTTTAGTTATTCATTATGTTTACTTCAAATTATATATTATTTTACATAATTATATATTCAAATTATTAAATATTTAAAAGTTGAGAATACAACCGTATTAAAATTTAAAAATTAATCATTTACCGAAACGTGACTTTACTTTGCAACTTGAAACATTATAAAGAAAATGTATTTAGAATATTAATTTGTAATAAGCAAAGCATAACTTGAGTATAAATCATTCATTTTTATTTAAAAACTATTAAGAGTGTATAATATTTTTCTTTTGATCACTAAAATTTCCTAGTATATAAATTTTACAACTTGTAAGTCATTAAATGTATTTCTAAATTAGAGGACTTGATTGTGATTATTTTACTTTATGTTTTTTTTATTTGTTTTTAATAAGAAAGAATTCCATTTTTTTTTTTAATTTAAAAATAGTCATTTCAATATTTTTACAATAATTGTTGATGGGTTATTAAAAACTTAAAAATATATTTATTGAGTTACAGGCATTTTAATACACAGACTATATAGTGCATGCGAGTACAGATCGTACTATTGAATAATTAAAAATATACTTTTAACATATTCCTAAACTGTAAAAATTAGGGCTGGACTGATATCGTTTTTTTCCGATTCTCCATAATTCGATTTTGAATCGGTAACAAATAAAGAAATATTTTTAAAAAATACGTCATATTTCTTAATAATAATCAAACAAAACCTTCAGATTACATCTTTAAATGTATTTTTAATTCTCTCATACCACTATTAACCTTCATGTTTCCAAACAATATATATTATATTGTTATAATAATATGATAAGTACAATAATATGTAATACAATATTATGATAAGTAAAGCTTTAAATTAAAGAAACACTTAATATATTAATCTCAAAATGATAGCATATAAAAAAAATTAAAAATCTGTTTTTACATTAAGTAAATATTAAAAAAAAAATTGATTCAAATGAGTTAACTGGAATTAAATTAAAAATATAGCATAACATTAAATGATTTGCTAACATAATATTGTTAAAATTTAACAGTTTATAGAATTATAAGAAGTATTAGAAAAATTCATATATTGACTAATGTTTATGACTTCCTAAAAGACTGTAACTGAATAACTTGTTAACATTCTAAATTATACAACCATCCATGAAAGTTTTAACACACTTATAAGTATTAAAAAAGGTGTAAATTAATAGAAAATTTGTATTTCGTATTTTCTTTCTTATTAGAAGTAAAAAAATTATCATTTAACGTATTCAAAAATTGTAATAATTACTTTAAAAAATATTAAATTGAAAAAGTTCTACTTTCTATATGCATTTTTAAGCTTTGAACCCCCACCCCTAAATAAAGGAAAAGGTCCCATTAAGAAAAAAAAGAACGTCAAATGAAAGAAATATGTAAATAGTATTTTTCATAAAAAAATTGTATTGATCTATATAAAACTTTCAAAAATTAAGTTGAAAAAGTTGTCATTTTGAATCCCTCATAGTGTGCAGATGAAGGGTCAAATTTATAAAAAAAATATACAAAATGATAGGTATTGTCATTATGCATCTATATAAAACAAATATATTATTGATTTGTTTATTTTTAAAAAAGTTATGGCAGTTTTAAGTAAAAAAAATTGAAAAAATGTCTAAAATTAGCGATTTTTAAAATTGTATTTTTTTTTGGAGAGTTCCCACATTTATGGGGAACGAAGAAATTTTTTTCAATTTTTGAGGGTAATGTCTTCGACTAGATACGATTTGTGATCTTTTGTCGTATCGTTAAAAAAAATCGGTTCTGTGAGAGCTGAGAAAAAGTGGTAACAGACACAAAAAAATAAATAAATAAAAAAACACATCATAGTAAAATTAATACCTTCTCAGCTTCGCAGCGATGTTAAAATATTAAAAACAAAAAAAAATTTGTTTCTAATTTATTATTTATTCTATTAATTTTAAAAATAATCCATAATAAAAAAATTATATCTAAATACACTTAAAATATGAGTTATGTTTTTATTCATCAAATCATTCAAAAATCCGGGTACCGAATAATAATATCCTTATATTTTCTATCACTTAAAAGTAATTTCCTAAATTATACAAACTTAAATAATATATTTCTCGATAAAAATTATTCAAGATAATATTTACCTTTATGGGATATGACTACCTTCTAAAACGTACCCATATAAGTGTGGGTAGGGTTTGGATAAACTTGATTTTTAGCATTTAATCCAGTAGTTAAGTTAACGTTAAATATAATTTTATAATATGCTAAGCACTCATTACAATATCAAATATAATATTATATCTTTATAGAATCATTCAAAAGAATTTAATTAAACTCGTGTTAAGTGTTTCCATTTTATATAAAAATAATATAACAATTCACTTAAAATAAAGTTTCTTAATTTACTTAATTAACTTAAAAAGCCACAAAAATTTACTAAATAATTGCAGATGCGTATTTCGAGAGTAATTTTCAACGCTAAATATACACTGACCAGTCAAATACCCAAAATACATTTCTTGAGATAATTATTATTTTAAAAGAAATTGAGTGGCTAATATTAAAAGAGTACCTCGTATTTTATAAGAATTTAGTGGGAATATAAAACAACTTTGAGTTCGTTCTAAATATAAACGATATAAGATTTGTTTTATAAGTTATAGAATGTTATATACTTTGAGAAATAATTTATCGATATAATGCTTAAGAGAAAGAAAATATTCTGTGTCAAACAAATATAAATTATATTGTTGTGTCAAACCTTTGGGATGTCATTTAAAAGTTACTCCATTTTATAAAATATGCATAGGTTAAACAAATTTCTTATTAAGTAAATATAAACTTTAAAAATAAACTGAGAACTCATTTTAGTTTATGATATCTACATAAATAATTTACGTAGATGGAAAAACAGAATTTTTTAAGTTAAAATGTCAAGTAAAAAATTCTAATTTCTAATAATTGTAACAGTATGTACCTGTGAATTTCATTTACTATATAGATGTAGTACTAAAATGTAATGTAATACCTAAAATTTAAGTATTCAAATTATCTTATTCTAGTAAATTATTTATAAATTCTCGAATTATTTAATTAAGTTTTATGGTAAGTTTGACTTTTGGTAAGCGATTCACTATTATAAAATTTGTCTAATTTATTAACTATATATACAAAAATATTGTTCCATAACATACACAGTAAATTAATGTTATTTTCTAATTGTTTTATGTTTAAACATTATCAATCTTATGATTTGTTATTTTTTTATATGCTAGTTAAATATGTAAGCTTTCACTAAAAAAAAAAATAAGGTTGACACCTTTATAAAGTATAATGGATGATTAAAAATATACTTATTAATTGATCAATTAAGAAATATATGAAAATAAAAAATACCAAAAATAATTTAATTAACATATGTAATTATTAATTTAAGATGAATTGGGTGGCTAATATTAAAAAATTTGCCTTATATACTTAAAGATTTGTACTTTCAAAAGAATTCTATTTAAATTAAATAATTAAAATTATCGTAAATATTATACAAGATTCTTAACATACCATTTTCATCACTATTTCAATTCTTCGTGTACATTCATGTCTTTTTATAACTTTTGGTAATGTGTTCTTACCTATTTTATTTAAACTAAACATAACACTTAGAGGTAAATCATTAAAATATAAAATTCATTTTGGCAAATAATTTACGGCCTATTCATTCGTTTAAAAATCAACTTTTATAAATTATGTGTATATCAAAAAAGTTTTAAAAACACACTCATTAGTAAATCGTGAGTGTTTCAACTTATAAAACAGTTAAGTAATTCGTTTTATTAAAAGTTTAAACGATGTGTAGAAATATAAACTGAAAATGTTGCATAGTTGTTCCACACTCATGACGTACCTTGATATGTTCTGAATTACCATTTATATTGGTATCTTGTGTCAATCTGTTACATTGTCCAATTGCACAATTGGCAATTATTTTTACATTAATAATAAGTAAAGATGACATTTTTATTACGTTTTATATAATAAAAAACAATTTCCTATCAAAAACGCAAGAAGATTTTAAACTCGGCTTTTTAATTTTCAATTCATTTACATACATCTTTTTTTTTTTAATGTACGATACTAATATTCACCTATAGCTGATTTTCATATTTCTTGATATTGTCAAGATGAATAAAAAGATACTAACTGAAATCTTTTGTAATCTCAGCTAACGAAATATCTGAAATATAAATTATTTTAATGTAAGCAAAAACTGCTAGAGTTTTGATATTAAATTTTATACTCAAACCAATGGAATTTTACAAAAGAGGGTCGAGTCTGTGTTATATCGGTAAAAGTTGCATGAAGCTGTCAGTAGTTAAGTCGTTTTCGATTGACCAAAAGGACATTACTGAGGTAACAATGTTGATGAAATTTCCATTAAAAGTCATAAACATCATTGGACTAACATAAATAGGAGAAAATTTAATAAAAAAAACGATTCATTCTATTTTTAGAGTAGATTTAATTAAATAAAGTCAAACAAATTTTGTAAACTAAAACTTTTTTCTGGTTCACGAAATATAAATCTAATTTTACTGTTTCGTTTATCATCATGAGTATAATTTTTTACTAATATTCAACTACCTTATACCGTTTGACTAATAGTCAATATAATTATGTCAGAGGATAAAACAATTTAATGTATAGTAGTTTACCTGAAAATATAAACATGTCTAATTAAAAAAAATTCTCGAATCTGATTTTACATCAAATAAATCAACAGTTTTCCTTGCGTGAAATAAACTAAAATCTATTAATCTTTAAAAATGATAATGAGGCGTTATTAATGGTAAAACTTACAATACTAATTGTTGTAAACAACTTAAATCCGACCATTAAACTTAAAGGGAGTTTATGCGGTTTGAATTAAAACAAAATTCTGTGTAATTGTAACAGCTGAATAACATTACATAATTTACTATTTAAGCTATTATATCCCATAAAAAAAACATATTTTAATTAAATAGTAAAATAAATATTTTGTCATGATACACTTGCCAAACATTTTTGTTAGTATGATTTTATTTATATTATTTCATAATTTGGAAATATATTATTCAAACATTTAAAATATTTTATTTGCATTATACAGAGTGATATGTATCGTTAACTACTAAATTTCTCCTAAAATAGTAATTTTGAAAATACAAATTTTTTGATATTATTTAGTATTAGAAGAAGACGAGTTTAGATATCAAATGGGTAATTATGACGAATACAGTTATTCTCAAAATTAATCTCATATAACAACACATCCTTTCTAGGATGAAAGCATCTTACGATACACTTTGTTACTCACTAGTATAAACACACGTGCGATTATGCTAATTTTAGTTGTAGTTAAAAATTTATATTTAATGTGTTTTAATGTAATTTTTGAACAACAAAACTTTAGGTTTTATTATGAAAAATTTTCAAATTTCTCACTTAAATATTCTAAAAGTATTACTTGATATTTATTAATCCATAAGGATCCATTTTTTTTACAATAGTTTTGGTTAAAAATTTTCATAATTTTATACCATACTTGGGGAAAGATGATATAAGTGAATTTACTGAAATTTATTTTTCGTCTCTTGGAAGATGAAAGAGACTATTAAAAAAAATTATAAAAAGATATTGAAATAGTTCTCATAGAAATTTTAGATTTTAAATCAATTCTCAAAATTTTTGGAACACTTTTAGAAGCTTAATTTCGTTATTTGAACGCCTTATCCTTATTAAAAAAAATCAAGTCGGTAACCTTATAAAGGGTAAGGGATAGATCTAAAAGATAATTAATCATTTATAAATTGAAAAATAAATAATACTGAATAAAATCAAAGCATTGTTTTTAAGATTATTATTTTAGGGGAATTTAATGATCAACAATGAATTAATGAGGGATTGATAACAATATTAGGACAAGTAGTCATTGATTCATAAGAATTTTATACATAGAGCAGGGAGTGTGTAATGCAAGTGGAATTGCATTATACACCAGTAACACCTTAATTTAATCTTCTTAGCCACTCTATGAATATTAATATTAATATACTTTAAACTCAATAAAAATTCATATATTTGTTATTAACTCATCAAAATTGTTTTCTAAGAAAAATTCTAAAAAATGGATATTTTTAGAAGTTAATTTAACTTTAAGGTAGAAGGAAAGGGGATTAAGGAAAAGTAATTAGCAAACGAGTAATAATTTTCGTATAACAGCCATCATCGTTAAAAAGTGTAATTAAACTTATTAACGACGTGTATAACTTATTCGGAAAAGTGGCGTTGTCTATCGTATGCTATCAATAGTTTGATATTAAGTCACAGATGACACTATTTGCTAGACTAGGAATCAGCCCAATAATAAAAGCATTAATCTTCTTTTTAAATGACAGAAGAATGATATATGATTGTCTTGGCAACAGAGTAACCATCCCGGAGTACGAGCGGTTAATTAAACCCTTTTTAAGAGAAAGTTACGTAAGAAAAGGCATTTTATAAAAGCACTTAACAAATAAAAATAATTGTATATAATTAAAACTTTCGTTGTCATGTAATTTATTATTCTGTATGTAAAAGCAGGATATAAATGTAAAAATAAAATATATTTATGTTAACAATAATTTTCATATGTAATAATAATAATAACAATTTATTAATGCGTTCGAGTAAATAGAATAAAAATTTTAATAAAAGTGATAATTTAAAAATCATAATTGCGCTAAAAAAAAATATCTTAATTATAATTATGAAATCAATATGTAATTTTGCTGAATTCAAAGTAAGTTTAATTATTAAAAAAAATTTATTTTTGTTTTTAAATTTGATCATGTAGGTTTAAAAATTAAAGCTTAACTTTAAAAAGTTTGTTGGTGCAAAACAAAATTATGAATTTTAGTATAACTAATTATTTAAATACTATTTGTCACATTTATATGCGAGGCTATAACAATAACACTCATATACTATTATAGTGAATAGTATTGATCATTATTTCAATTATATATATTAAAGATTAATAATTCTGTTAAATTGTAAGGAGAATATAATTTTATTTCATTTAATTGAATACACATATTACAGGAATTTTAATGTTATTTGTTTTAATGATTTTAGCAATATTAATTATATTATTTTAAATTATAATAATATTAAAAATATTAAACTCAAAAAGCTACAAAAAACTACTAAATGATACGGATACGTATTTCGGGAACAATGTTATCATTATCAATGCTAAACACTATCGTAATACCAAACAAAACACTAACGGAAGTGTAAAGTAGGTATGAAGATAATGATGAGTCTACTGCCTGGATATTCACGTACGTGTGATTGTACAGCAGTTAGCATACTAAGCTGACACTCCGCATTGACAGTTGTTATAGGAAGGGAATAAAGATAACGCCTAGGTGCAGACAAAGCGCAAGACACAAGTACTTTAAAATGTTGAGGACATAAGTAGGTAGGTGAAAAGAAAGTACGAAGACTTCACTTTATATAGAAAGCCAGACGACGACTGGAATCGACTGACCACGATGGCCAGGTTCTTTGTGCTTAAATAGTATTTTGGATGATTGCTAAATTTAATAATTAATTTTAATGTCAATTCATCAGTCGCTAGTAGTGGATGCACTGTTTGTGATTTATTTATAATAATGTTTTACAATGGTAGTTATATGACGTAATCACAACACATACTAACAATCTCACTGAAAAAACTTCTTTACATACATTACTTAAAATTAAAATTATATTAAAAATATTTAACTTAAAAAGATCTCAATTAATTAAATAGTTCCTATTTTTACATTATTCTATTGCTCTTATATTAAATTCTTTGTAATTATTTACGTTATAGTTTTAGTTAAACATTTTAGTTTAATTAGTTTTATGATTGTAGTGGAGTGATATGTGTCAATAAAATATGAAATATATATAAAATACAATTTGAAAATTGTAAAAATTTAACGTAGGGCAAACAAAAACAAATATAGGAGTCAGGTTTAAAGAACTATTGAGAAACATTAAAAATCAAGAAGTTATTAGATCTCCTGTGACTGAACATCTATTGACACACGTAAATAATTCAAAGAACTTAATTTAAGAAAGACAATATAAATTTTCAAAAATAGGAACAATTTAGTTAATTGGGATCTTGGCTCACTAAAAAATTCATTATTAAACTTCAGTAAACTGGCAAAATGTGATAATATTACTTAGAGATAAGGTCACTAGAGGTATGTAAGGAGTTTATAACAGTCGAAGTGTCAATATATGTCTAGTCTCAATAAAGTTTAAGTTTAAATGACGTACTAAAAAAAAAGTTCTTGATCATATGAAATAATAAAAAGGAGCAATAAAAATAGTTACATATTTTTAGTGTTGATACTTAGTAATGTTTATAGTTTTAATAATGGTAACATTGTTTCTGAAATACGTATCAGCGATTTTTTAGTAAAATTTTATGGGTTTTTTAGTTAAATATTTTTAATTTTAAATTAATAATATTTTTAATATAGTTTTAATTTTAAATAATGTGGCTAATAATATTTATTATAAGTGATCAATTTTTATTACATTGTGGTTATCTATTATTGATTTTAATTAGAAGTAATTTTTTTAATCCACTACATTTTCAATAGATTTTTATTTCTAAAGTTCATAAAACGACTATGAAATTAAGTCAATAATGTGTCATTTGTTTGTTTAACGAGTAAATTATTATTGTGTAGCTATTCAAAAACTAAATTTATCTAAAATAAAGTATAATATTAATCACACGTAATGTTTGAAATATTTAATTATATTACATTGATTAATTGAAATAAAAGTGTGGCATTTTGTGTTCTTATTTCATTTTGTCTCCTCTATAAGGAAATATTAGAGATTTCTAAGTTAAAAAAAAAGTTAAAAATTTATTACTAACTTAATTTTAAAAAATAGAAATGTTTTATATGTATTAAATATAAAATATTCAATAAAACAAATAACAATCTAACTTTTATCTAATTATAGAACCTTTATTAAAATAAAATTCAATAATTTCCAATTTTTTTTTCAAAAAACTTATCAATATTGCCAAAAGTCATAATTTCCAATTTTTTTTTCAAAAAACTTATCAATATTGTCTTCAAAACTTATGTTTGCTTTGATACTTATCATTATTATAATTTTTACCCATTTTTATTCATCAGCCAACATTTTTTCATTTATCTTGAATAAATATAAATGTCCAATTATATTAGTCATGGACTTCCTTTCCGAGTGGACCCTACACAAAAGTACCAAATAACCTATAAATATGACACTGGGGAAATTGATTTTATTGTTTACTAATTTATGTATAAAATATATACTGTTGAATGAATTATAATTTTAATAATTATATAATTATTAAATGAATTTGTTTTTAAATTATAGAAAAGAGTTGCTATACCTCTTCATCTTACTATCGAACCTTCTTTAAAATTCAATACCATTATTTATCATGCTGTCTTAAAACATAAAGAGTTAAACTTTACTTACTAAACCACCTACTACTTCATATTATCATGATTTAAATTCCTTTTGGTGACTAAAGGGAATTTTCGTATTTTATATCTAACTTAACAATGCGGGCTAAAATCTCTCTTTAAATATATTAAGATTTAACGATAAATGTTTATTCTTATGTAAGTGACATATTAATCTAACTTTGATCCAACTTTTAGTTAACGAAATATACACAATACAAATTTCCAGTTTAACAATGTCAATATTTTCATTGTTTTAATAAACGTTTTATACTTAATATTACAAAAAAAAGTTGTATTTTACTTTAGTCAAATAACTTTGTAAAAAGTTTTTAAGTAAACATAAAATATATTAAACTTATTAACAAAATAGTTTCTACATTTATAAACAAATTAATAAAGAAACTGAATTTTCTATTAAAACATGTTTGCGAGCGGGTAATAATATTACAAAGGCAATGAGTATATTAGAAAAATTTCAGAACCTAAAATAATTTTATTATATATATTATGATTGATTAGCATGAGGTACTGATAGTACAACATGATATAAAATTAGTAGAGGTTTTTTCACTGTAAAAAATAAAATTGGTGAAATTGCACTTAAAACAATTCTATTTAACAATATAATTACCTCATTTTCCCCATTCTTAGTTAATTATCAATGTATAATAAGAAATTATAGTTTATACTTTCTAGAATAGCCAAAAAAACATTGTTTACTAATTTTTTCTTACGATATGCAATTTTAAAGTAGTTAGAGAAAGGTAAACTTCTATATATTATAAAAAAAATTTTAAAAGGTTTCAAATATGTGTATATTTGTTTTTTAATTTAAAACAAATTATACTGATGTTAAAAATAATTAATTTTTTTATAGTATTATCTTAAAAACTAAAATGAATATAAATAGTAATTAATAATGCTCAGGTTAATTTTCCAGTGGTAGTAAAAAAAAATTATAACATCTTATTACAAAGCATAATCATTTTTAGAATTAAAAAATGGCATAATTTTACGAGATTCAAATCTTGATCTCAT
>NW_026099574.1:22569067-22573658 GCF_025091365.1 Daktulosphaira vitifoliae | reverse complement strand
TTGGACGTATTTCGAGGAACGTGACCGTTCAACGAACGTATACGTTCGACGAACGGACGATTCAAAAATAGACCCCCTGGTATGTGCTTTAGTGGAAATACTGAGGCGTTCATGGAGTGTCGGAGGCCTCCTCTCAGACACCCAGTCGAAGTATATGACCAAGCACTAACTAGTTATTAATAATTAAATTAAATGATGTTTAAAAAATCTATTGCTTTACCATTCTTTACTCAGATTATTAATTCTAAATAATTGGGTTAATATAAATTTACTTACTTCTTTTATATATCTCACGTTCAGATTTATACTTTTCCTTATTAATAAATAAATAACGTATTGACGCAAAAATAATTGTATTTGAAATCGCTATAAAATATACCGACGACAACACGGGGTCGCGGCTAGTTTGTTCAAAATAAATCAAATAGAAGAATCCTGAATTCTTTATTGAATTCAAATCTTCAAAAAGAAGAGAGAATTCTGCTCTCTTAGAAAATCAGCGCCTTTTTATATTACTTTTAATTACCCCCATCATGGGTTGTTACCGTCAGTGCTTTTAGTGATTTTCAGTTTATTGTGTAAAATTTGAACATAACATGATAATTATTTTTAAGATAAGATGCATAGTATACAATAATCAATTTAACATGTATATACAATGTATATTATACATTTATAATAGCTATTGTACAAATGAGTATATGTTATGACAGATAAATTAATTATTTGTGTTGTATACAATTGGTAGTAAATTTAGAGTAGTCATTTTTTGTTGATAATGTAAGATGCGTAATGCAGAACATTGTGCATATTACGAAACAAATGAGTAGCCANCATATCGTGGTATTCAACTGGTCCTATCATTCAAATGAGTGGCCGGATTACTGCCAATGACCATCTCGATATCCTCAATGATGAAGTTTTTACTATGGCCAGCATATTACTGCCAAACACTGCCATATTCCAAATAAACTTCCATAAACTATATTAATATGTTCATTTTTGAAAAAATTATGGCAGTTTTAAGTNTAAACTATATTGATATGTTCATTTTTGAAAAAATTATGGCAGTTTTAAGTAAAAAAAATTGAAAAAATGTCGAAAATTAGCATTTTTGAAATATGTAATTTTTTTTGGAGATTTCCCCCATTTAAAAGAGGAACATTTTTTTAATTTTTGAGGGTAATGTTTTCGACTAGATACAATTTGTGATCTTTTAACGTATTATTGAAAGAAATCAGTTCTATAAGAGCTGAGAAAAAGTGGTAACAGACACAAAAAAAGAACACATCATAGTAAAATTAATTCCTTCTCAGCCTCGCATCGAAGCTAAAAAAAAATCGAAATATAGATCTTCTTCTTGGTGAAAATGGCTACTGTATTAAAAATATTCTATTTATGAGTTAAAATTCTGTGTTTAGTGTTTTATTTCATTTTAAAATATCGTACAAGGGGAATACACTGGGTATCTACAATATTATAAAATTTAATTAATATAGAATAAATTTCATAAGATATAAAAAAACAGGGGTGTATTTAAAAGAGATTGGCCCCTCCTTGAACAAGCGCTATCAATATTTTTTTAGGCAACTTCTAATATATAAGGACCTAATGTCCTTTTTTTTCATCATTACTTTAATTTTAGCAAAAAAATGTCTGTAACATGTTTAACAAAGTAAAAAATATTAAATTTCCTCCTAAAATAATTTTTGAATAGGCCTAAAGGGAATACCTCATTAAGAGGCTTCAACCTAATACCCAATACATTTTACTATATTCTCTTTTTGAATTTTTCTGATTTTAATATTAACATTTTTAGATATAGTTTTCTAGAGTTTTCACTGATTCTGAAGTAATATTTTTTCTGAAAAACACTTATCGTGCCCGACGTCGCCGGGTACTTCTACTGGAATCAGTGGCCTACTTATGATGACGGACCGAAGAGGCTTACACGCCTTCGGCGCGTAAGGCTCGAAGAGCCCCAGGTCTGGGGTGGAGACCCAGCTAGGCGGGGCCTAGTATTATATAATTTAATTAATATAGAATAAAATTCATAAGATTTAAAAAGTTAATTTATTTACATTTTTTTGCTTTTTTAAGTCAAAAAAGTGACTTTAAAATTTGAATTAAATTTTCAATATTATCATTCGACGAGAGCGACAAACAGTTGTTAATGTTTTGCATTTTTTTTTTTTTTTTATTAGAAAAAAATGTTCAACACATTTGATTTTTATCTCATTCTGATTCATTNTTTTTTTTTTTTTTTAATTAGAAAAAAATGTTCAACACATTTGATTTTTATCTCATTCTGATTCATTAACTTCAATAAATATTAAGGATCCCATTAATGTAGTCCTACCTCGTGAAAAGAAATGTCTTACTCAAATTAATATTATTTTACTATGTGTTTTTTTTTATGGTTGCGATTAATTTTTCCAACCCTCATTTAACCTACTTTTTTCAACTATATGTCAAATGATTATAATTCGTATTTAGTTGAGGATATCACCCTCAAAAATTAAAAACAAATCGCTTAATCAAATAAAAAGTAGCTTAAGCAGATTTCTCCATACAAAAAAGTCTAGAGGTCAAATTTTTTTATATAAAAGGTATATATAAAAGTGTCAGTCTTCCCGAAACATTTTCAAATATTAAGTTGAAAAAGTTAATTTTTTGTAAAATAGCTACCATTTTGAAACCCTTCCTGTGGGCTGTTAAAGGTTCAAATGTTCACAAAAATTCATAAAATGATATTTAATATCTAAGGTATCTATAAAAGAATAATAATATTGATCTATACATTTCTCTAAAAGTTATATAAAATATAAATTATATAATATAAAATATAAAATCGATAATTTTTTCTACGATTTCGATGAAAAGGGAAATGTTCGATTTAAAAAAAAAGTATGTCGAATGAAAGAAGTATATATAAAGTATTTATCATTAAAGAATAGAATTGATTCATGCATTTTTTAAAAAGTTATAGCATCATAATGTTAAAAAATGTAAAATATAATATCAAGAATTTTTTCAAAAAAATAGCATATTTTTTCATACGGTAGTCATTTTTACCATGAAGACAAGACCAGAGGACAATTTTTTTTTTCAAATTAAAGTATATTACATAAGCTTTAATTTAATATATATATATAAAAGTGTCAGTCTTTCCGGAACATTTTCAAAAGTTAATTTTTTTGTAAAAAAATTATCATTTTGAAACCCTTCCTGTGGGCTGTTAAAGGGTCAAATGTTCACAAAAATATACAAAATGATAGGTATATATCTAAGGTATCTATAAAAAAAAAACTATATTGATTCGGTCATTTTTAAAAAAGTTATGGCAATTTTAAGTATAAAAAAATGAAAAAATATCGAAAATTAGCTATTTTTAAAATTGTAATTTTTTTGGAGGTTTCCCCCATTTACGGGAAATTTTTTCAATTTTGAGGGTAATGTCTTCGACTATATACGATTTGGAAACTTTTGACATATTATTCATTAACATTGGTCCAGCAAAAGCTGAGATTGAGCATATACAGGCACACAAAAAAAATAAAAAGTGCAGTATTTCAGGAACATTTACAAAACTTAAGTTGAAAAAGTTGAGTTTTGTAAAAAAAGTTGCTATTTTGAATCTCCAAAAGTGGACTCGTAAAGGGTCAGATTATCATACAATTTATATAAATTTAAAAGAAAATACGTAAGGTGTTTATACAGGGTGTTCAGTAAGTCAGGAAACGGGTATCTATTGTTCTTATTGTTACAAACAATGAGAACAATAGAAACCCGTTTCCTGACTTACTGAACACCCTGTTTAATAAAATTATGTTGGTTCGTTTATTTTTCAAAAAGTTATAGCAGTTTTAAGTATTAAAATAACATTGATTTTTTCGGAAAAATTTTTTTTTTTTAACTAGTAGTACATAATGTAAGCTTTAATATAACATATGTTAAAAGAACGCAATATTTCGAGAAAATTTTCATATTAAAGTTTGAAAAGTTCTAATTTGGAAATTGCCCGATTAAAAAAAAAAAGTATGTCAGATGAAAGAGGTATATAATATTATATAATATAATATTTAAGAAACAAAAGTTTGTGTTGATCTATACATTTTTTTAAAAAGTTAGAGCAATTAAAGTGGAAAATATAAAATCGAAAAACAAAAATTTTAACACAAAAATAGCATGTTTTTAACTAAGTAAGCTATTCTATGAGCAGCTTATGTGTTACAATTCCAAAAAATGACATAAAATGAAAAAAAAATAAGGTTTCAATATAATTTGATTCATTCATTTTTCAAAGAGTTATGGAAATTTGTAGAAAAAAAAATTGTTAAAATTTACCAATTTTAATAATTGTAATTTTCGAAGGGATTTTCACAATTTATGGGGAATGAGGAAAACATTTTTGAGAGTAATAACTGAATACGATTTGTGATCTTTTGACGTATCGTTGAGAAAAAAACAGTTCATTGAAAGCTGAAAAATAGTAGTGACATATAAAAAAAAATAGACGCATCATAGTATTAATTAATTAATTAATTTATACCATCTCAGTTTCGCATCGAAGCTAAAACAAAATTATTTT
>NW_026099574.1:22532246-22568967 GCF_025091365.1 Daktulosphaira vitifoliae | reverse complement strand
GGTTTAACAAATGTTAAGACGTCTAGATAGTTAAAACTTTTATTTCACTCATTATCTGTCATAGTAATGTGTACTTAAAAATTTAAAAGTTCATGCTCAGAAAATTCTTGTGTACTGTTAGCTCTGACCAACTGTCGCTTATTTGATTATTTTGAAGCAGCAACAAACAATCAATAATATTTTGCTAACACCTCCAATAAAAATAAAAATGTATCTATAAGACGTTATTTATTCTCAAAAGGGTTGTCAGAACCCCTATCTTCCTTCTTAGCATCCCTCAAATAGTGTAATATTGATATTTTTGGACAGTAACTTAAAAAAGGACTTATAGGATACTCATTTTATATAGTTATTATAGGAATGTTACTAAAAGAAAAAATATTTCGTTTCTGCAGTAAAACTTTGAAAAATATAATACTACTTAATTAATTACTACCTTAATTTTTCAATTACTTAATGTATTTGTTATGATTTTTCATATGCAAAAATTATACAAGTTTAAGTGATTAATAATACATTGACATACCATAATTCAATTTTTTAAGTACAACTATTAATATTAATAACACTGTTCTACGTAATATTTTAATTTGAAATCATTATAACCAAATCTCAATTAAATTTTTGACCTTATGTCAAATTTAGCCTTAGATTTCATTATTTAAGTCTAGTTGCTTAGTAAATATAATAATATATCCCTGTAGTGTCACTATTGTAACAATTAACTTTTAAAAAATTCACTTTTAATGGAATTTTAGTAAGATATTATGTTCATATTATCAAAAATATATAATTTTGTAATAATTGTGTAGACTATAATAATAATGAAATTCGAAATATTAATTAGAAATTATGTCAGGTGATGTACAACTAGATGTTAAAAACATAGAATGTAGCACAACACAAATGAATGATATCGATGTACAAAATGAAGTGTCAGTAGATAGTGTGTCAATTGTAAAACAAGATAATGGTGACGATATGATTGTAGTGGAAAATATTAATTTATCTGAAGATACAAATGACATTTGCATTTCCAATACTTTAACTGAGGAGGATCCCTCAAATAATAGTGCCCCAGAGCTCAAAATTGATTGTATAGAAGATTTGTTGGCAGTTAAGCAAGAGAATGTTGAAGATATGATTACTGAGGAAAATATGTATTTACCTGAAGATATGAATGACCTTTGCATTTCCAATACTTTAACTGAGGAGGATCCTTCAAATAATAGTGGAACAGAGCTCATAGTAGATTGTATAGAAGATTTGTTGGCAGTTAAGCAAGAGAATGGTGAAAGTATGATTACTGAGGAAAATATGAATTTACACGATGATGTGAATGACCTTTGCATTTCCTATATTTTTACTGAACAGGATCACTCAAATAATAGTACCCCAGAGCTCAAAATTGATTGTATAGAAGATTTGTTGGCAGTTAAGCAAGAGAATGGTGAAGATATGATTACTGAGGAAAATATGTATTTACCTGAAGATATGAATGACCTTTGCATTTCTTATATTTTTTCTGAAGAGGATCACCCAAATAATGATTCGCCAGAACTGGAAGTAACACCTATTGATGAAGAAGTGTCCATGGAAACGCGTAAACACGAAGAAGGTGTTATACGCTATTTTGGAATGAATAATGAAGCCGGTAGAATAATTTCAAAAAATGGAAAATGTTATAAATTCTATAAGGTAGGCATATTAGTTTATTGTCATATAAATGACAAAACCTGCGTTTTAAAAAAACTAGTCAAGTTTTTAATACATAAATTAATTAAACTAAGTATTCGTATACCAAAATAAATAATCTTAAATTTTTTTTGTAGTAATTAGGCATTAAACATAAAAAAATTTACTTTAAACTATATAAAAATAGCGCATTTTTGTTTTCCTCAAAAATTATGTTTCTCGGTTTAGACATGAAGTTGATAATATATATTTTTTATTTCAAAAAAATACAAAAATCCTTTAAAATTGTCTTTTTATTTAGAAAGATATTGTTGGTACTTATAAATATTATAAATCTCCACAAAAAGCAAAGTTTGTGGTCAATGATTCACAGCCGAATTGGGCCATAGATGTTGAAATAGTTGGAGATATTTATGGCCAACGGTAATTATTAAATGATTTAACAGTATAAAAAATAGATTAAATTTTGTTATTTTTTTCTATCTATAGATGCTATTATTGCTTAACGCATGGTCATTATACAGAGGAATGCATGCAATTAGATATTGACTCATTAAATTTTTACTATCCTTACATTTAAGGTACTAGAACAATCTATTTCATTAATCTATTTATTCATTTATTATTCAAATTTAATATTGCACATATTTTAATGTGTTAAGTAAAAAATCCTACTATACATTATAATATATCTAAGTCCTTAAATTTATTGTTAAAAATGAAGATTTAAAAATATTGTGAATCATTTTTTAAGTAATTGTTAATCAATAAACAATATATTGTCATAAAATAAAAATTCTTTTGATTAATTTGTTTAATATAATAAATAGTAGACGTATGTTTAAAGATATAATTACAAAAAAAAAAATATTTTTGATAATAATGGAATATGAATTTCTTTATATGAAATTAGTATTTCAATGTTTTGGCAATAGTTTTTTAATTAATTAAAAAAAAAAATTCAGCACAATGGGGTCGCGCCATAGTGGTGACGTATTAAAATCACTATCACAAGAAAAGCTTCGATGCAAATCTGTAGATATTGTTTAACCATAAGAAACTTGAGGATAATTACCAAAATAACATCTACTACTATTTCCTTATTTATTATAAATTAGTAATTCTTAGATTCAAAAATATAATATTTAATTTTTTTTTTATATATTTTATAATATTTATAATTAATTGTTTTCAAATTATCATTGATTTTGATATATAATATGTTAAAAGTAATCATTATTAACATACTCTTTTTTGTCCTTTAAAGTGAAAAATCATAATAAAAAAAAAATGAATTTATTACCATAACTTATAGCTCAACTTGCAAGTTTAAAATTGACATCATTATATAGAAAAAAAATGGTATTGTTAAGATTAATACGCAGTCAGCAAATTTTATAATTACTAAGTATAGTATATTTATCAGGAAAGTTCGTTTTTTTTTGTATTTTTATTGTAATAGATAATTTAAATATAAATAATTTCTTATTAACCTTCTTTTTATTTAACTAAGGGATTTGTTTTCAATTTTTGAGGGTAATATATTCAACTAAATGCGAATTGTAATATTTTTACGTATCATTGATAAAAGTAGGTTAAGGAATTGGAAAATAAATTGCAGCCAAAAAAAAAAACACATTGTAAAATAATATTAACATAAATTAGAAATTTCTTTTCATGAGTGGAGACTACAGTGATGGGATCCTTTATATTTATTGAAGTTATTGAATCTAAATGAGATAAAAATCAGATCATTTGAAAATTTTTAAAATTTATAAATATGCAATATACTAATTGCCATAGGTGGTAAAGTTACTTTTTTGACTTAAAAAACCAAAAAAATGTAAATAAGTTTTACTTTTTATGTCATATGAAATTTATTCTGTATCAATTAAGTTATATAATATTTTAGAAACTCAGTGTATTCCCCTTGTAAGATATTTTAAAATAAAATAAAATACAAAACACAGAATCTTAACACAAAAATAGCATGTTTTTAACTACGGCAGCTATTTGCACATAGAAAATAACTCGTCGTGTTTTTTTCATTTTATAGTACATGATATAAGCTTAAAGTTGATATATGTTTAAAGGACACAGTATTTCCGAACACAATTTTAAAAGTTAATTTTCATAAAAAAGTTGCTATTTTAATTCCCCTCTGTGAGCTGGTTACGAGTTAGATTTTCAAAAAAATGATATCAAATGAAAAAATTTAAGGTTTTAGNATGATATCAAATGAAAGGAAAATATTTAAGGTTTCAGTATAAAATAAAATGATATTGATATGTTAATTTTTAAAAAGTTATGGTAACATTGAGAAAAAAAAAGTGAAAAAAGTTCAGAGGTTAAATTTATTTTTGTCAAATTTAATTTTATTACATAAGCTTTAATTTAAGATATATATATATATATTATATAAAATTATCAGTATTTCTGGAATATTTTCAAAAGTTAAGTTAGAAAAGTTAATTTAGTCAAATGTTTACAAAAATATATCAATTGATAGTTAATTACTTAATGCATATAAAATTATAAGGATATGTTCATTTTTGAAAAAGTTATGGCAGTTTTAAAAAAAAAAATTTCAACAATTACCGATTTTAAACATTGTAATTTTTTTGGAATATTTCCCCATTTATAGGAAAGGAGAAAATTTTTTTCAATTTTTAAGGTTAATCTCTTCAACTAGATACGATTTGTGATCTATTGACATATTGTCATAAAAATCGGTCCAGTGAGAGCTGAGAAAAAGTGGTAACAGACACAAATTGAAAACACATTAAAATTAATACCTTCTAAGCGTTTTATGGAAGCTAAAAAAAGAAGTACAGTATATCAAGAAATACTGGGCTTTTCAAAATATCATGAATTACTCTGTAGTATGACATATATACTAGATTCTCATTATTTTATTAAATATTCTTATAAAATTCCTACCATCATTGTCGCAACAATGATGTTTGTCGGTGCCGATTGGAAGATTTAATGGTACATAATTCCATCTCTTGAACGTTGTATGCAGATCGTTTTTACTTAATGTATATTAATAAAATATTGAAAATAATTAAAAAAAAAACATGGTTAGCATGATATGCATTTTTTCTTACATATTCCTAAGATTTTAATAGTAATAATACAATAATACAATAGTAAGATTGAATTGATAGATAATAACAAAAGATAGGAATTACATACTGTTTTAGCCATTTTGAAAGATATCAAGATCTTGCAATTTTGTCATAGGATTATACTGGTTGTCTCACCATGTTTTGACATATTTATTAACTTTTGAATATTATAAGTATAATATTTTATAAGCTAATATTTGCATTACTAAAAAAAAAATATTTTATAGAGTTTTTGACTACGTTAAAACCATATTTTTTATTATTTTTTCTTTAATAATCAAATTAATAATTTAAAAAAAATGCTTTTTTACAAAATTGCCAATTTTAGCTTTTTTGTTTTTTTACAAAAAAAAATTGTTTGTTGTAGTTCCAAGTATTTTAATACATAAAATGATTACAGAATGTGGACGTTAATAAAAATAGCATCTACCCTCCCTATATACCACTTTTTATATTAAAATGTTTGGAAAAGAATGAATACTTGTACTGAAATTGTTATAAAAGAAAAATAATAAAAAATATTGACTAGATCAATAAGTTTTAAATGATGTCAAAACCTGATGAGACAATCAACACAGTAGCGTAGAAATATTTTTCGTTTTAGGGGAGAGATAATTCCACTAATACACCCGAAATTATAACCTAAGTAACAACATACTACTAAGTTTTAAAGTCAATAATTAAAATTAAAACTTGTGAATGGTGTGTTCGAAATAACTTTCCTATATTTATAACTCTTAATATTGTAATTCCAACTCATTTAAAATTTTTAATATGTCACTAAAAGTTATTAAACTTAATACAAGTAAAATGTAATCATTTATTAGCAAATGGATGGTGCAGACTAAAATAATACCCTTTTTAAGTGTTAAAATTTTTGAATTTAGATTTTTTTTAAATAGCTATAAACTTTTGAAAAATGTATAGATCAATAGTATTATTTATAAGTACTTCAAACATATATCTATCAACTGGAATATGTTTTTTTAAATGAACCATTTTACCTTATACAAGATGAGTGCAAAACTTAAAACATCCGTATAAATAATAAAACTTTTTTAATCTATTTTTAAAAAATGTTTCGAAAATATTTTATGTTATATTAGTATTTTTCCATAAAAATTACTCTATTGAATTATTGATAGTCAATTTTTTACTAAATTTAATTATTATAATAGTAATTATTCGTGTTTTTTAACTTATAAATCGTGAAACTAACAATCAGGAAATAATTAAGGAAATAATATTGAATATTGCTTTTGGAATAATCCAACAATTTTTTCTAAAAATTAAACAGATTTGTAATGAAGCTTTTTTTAGAATCACTGTCAGACATCATCTATATTTGTCCCAACTATGACTCATCCCCACCATGCCAAGACCCCACTGTGTTAAATTTAATTTTTTATTGTTTTAAGATTATAATAAATAACTTTTATTGTTAATTATGTTATTTTATCATTTTGTAATGATATTTTTGTCTAAAATATTGTTATAGATTTATAATACTTTTAATTAATGTATAAAATAAAATATTAAAATGATAATTATGAAGCTAGATTTAAAAACATCTTTAAATATGACTATCAGTGCACATTGATTTGTTAGTTGTCTGATAAATTTTTGTTGTTATTTTGAATATTTCTTTCTTCTTTTTCTTTCATTCTATTGATAACAGGTAATTGATAAAGAATGTAGTCAAGATTTTCTTTCTGTTTGATAGATCCTTTGGGTGCACCACCTCCCGGTTTACCCCAAAATTCTTGCCACCTTTGGTAGTGTTTTTGGCCTTTTTGAAGCTCTTCTTCATGGTCATGCTTAAAAAATGTACCGAAAAGTTAAACTATATTTTTTAATTTTTAATTTTGATTTTGTGAAAATATAATGGTTTCAGAATACTTCTCAATGAGATGACTAAATTTTTTTTTAAAAAAATGCTTCCACGGCCCCTCTACCAGTTGTAAGAGGTGACTAACGAGGATATGGTGTATAATTGTGTTAAAAAATACGAGAAGTACTGAAGCTTAACATAGGTAGATTGTCCGATCTTGGATGTAAGTGGGGACAAAAAGTGAGAAGAAATAAAGTAGTTAGAGATGTATGTACGAAATAAAGTATTATAAACTAAATTAATAGTTTAAGTTATACTTCGTTTTTATGAATTAAAAAATAAAGGTTTTATACTGTCCAATCTGAAATCAAAAAGCCAAATGTAATAGAGGATATGTACAATGACACTTGTACCAGGGTTAGAAGTGTGGGCGCAGTAACAGAAGATTATAGGGTAAGAGTAGTAGCGCACCGAGGTTCTGGTCTAAGCCCTTAATTATTTTCTGTTATAAAGGATGAAATTACTAAAGAAATACAAAAGTTGTCCCGTGATGCATGTTGTTTGAAATATTTAATAATAATTAATAATTAATTATATAATAATTTTTAATTCGTATTATTATTACTAAATATTATTAATTATTCGATTTAAATTTACATGTGATTTTGTTTTTTTAATTTTTTTATCTAATCTTTATTAAACGATTACTTCCATCTAATAAAAAAAGTTTAATTCGTAGAGTTTGCATTCAAAGATTATTTAAGAAGTTATGAAGAATAATAAAATACAGATTAGCTTAATGATATATATTAGAAATACTTAAGAAATATTGGTGGCTGGGAAGTTGTCCATATCCTTTCTTTAAATACGTCACTGTCGGACCTCGACATTTTTTTTTGAAACTACCCAACCCGCGTGAGAAACTATTTACCGATCCCTGCTATAGAGTTTATGCATAAAATATTTTTTCTTTTCTTAAGCAAAAAAAAAAATATCTTTAATACATAATTTTTCTTTTAACAGTCGTAGATCTATTGTATAGACAATAATGCCAAGTACGTTACGTGTATAACTCTGTTGTGCTTGAGAAAAGTTTTTATGTTTAAAAACAAAATGTTCAAGAACAAAACTCTTTTTCCATTAAAATACATTTAAATACTCATTTTTAAAAATGTATAATGTATAACGAATTAATGTTACAGTTTCAGTTGATTGGGCTATAAAAACTTATAATTTTGATAAACTTTATAAAATTTATAATAAAATTTAATTTGTCAAAATTGTATAAATAGAACATTCTACTTGATCAACATAGATTTAACATTTTATTTATAATAAACTTTTAGAGATACTAAATGGATGGTACTGAGTTGTTAAGGCGTCGGTACCTGTCACATACTGTCACTAGTTTAACACTCAGTCACGAGATGCTCTATAAATCAAGTACATTAAGGCATCCTTTTAGGTTTATTTTCATATATTGACACAAGCTCTACAACAGATATTTTGATAGATTCAAGATATAAAAATTTTATTAAGCATGCCAACAAATATTTTAATATTACTAATAACATTGGCCATTAGTTCCAATGTTTGACTACTATTGTAATAAAAATGATTTGTTTCATACTAAAGATACTTAAGTATGTGGTCCTATATATGTAAATGCTAATGAATAAACAATTAATATTATCCATCATTCGTGGATAATATTATTTAATATTAAAAATATTAATTTAAATCTAAAACCATGTTAAATATAATATTTCTATAAATATGTAATTCAGATTTAAAAGTTTAATTTATAGAAGTATTTATATTAATTTGAACATATAGAAATATTCAACTGATTTAAACACTATTCCTTAAAAAAAGTTTAAAATTGTGTTTGAAAATAGTTTTTTAAATTCTAGTTAAAAATTTACTATAAAAATATTAAAATAACATGATAGTATTTATGCTAACAATTTCAAATCTTTATATTAATTATGGTATATCATTGAAGTAAATTTGATTTTTATAATTTATAAATGTACTTACTTGTTTTCGTTTTTCTCGACCACTAATTTGCCTGTCGAGAAACTCGTGATATTCTTTCTCATCTATTAAAAAGCTAAAATAAAAATTATTATAATCGCTAATAATCGTGGTTATATAAATTTATGATTGAATTTTATTAATGTTTATGATTTTAAATAAAACGTGTAAGTTAATAATTTAATTATGCAATATAAACTCGAAAAAAATGATAACGTTTCTTTTAAATTAATTAGCCAAAAATAATAAATTTAATAAAATTCAAAAAATTCAATTTTAAATTTTGTTAATATTTAAACGTCAAAATTCGTTGATAATTTATTATTAAAATAAACTTTAGTATTATCTAAAAGTAAGATATATATCTTACTTAGATTTAGGATCATAAATTTTAGTCACGTCACTTGAATGTAAAGGCCATTTTATTTCTTGTCTTCTTCTTCGAGCTAATATAGGTGCTAATTCAACTCCACCTGTTATTATATCCTTATAAAAAGTAAATAATATAGTGAAATTATAATATAATCAATATTATTTTCAATATAATTCAATATAATCAAAATTTTTTCTATTCTAGAAAAAATGTCTATCAAATTGATTTATAAGATGTTATTATTATACATTTATTGATTATAATCAATTAAGTGATAATTATCACTTAATTGATTCAACTACAAGTAAGTTTTTACTATATCTAAACGGTATATGGTATCAAGTATTTGGAAAATAGCATTTTCAGTTAGATAAATCCATGAAAATAAAATTAAAAAAATAAATCATTATTATTATGATCTGACATAAGTAAAACTGATGTGCAAATAAATTTAATAATGGTTTTAATTACTTTTAATAAACGCAAAACAAAATGAATGTACTCATTTTGTCAGAAGTCAGTTAAAAACAAGTTGTTCCGTTTTATCTATTGTATACAAAAAGTATAATGGGAAAATTGTTTTGTCAATACTTAGCCTACAAAAAGCTCTTAAATAAATGATAAGTGTAGAATCAATAAATTATAATAAAATTATTGTGGTAAACAATTAATTACACGAAATTTATTAAGTAATCCAATAATTTTAATTTAGCAATTAAAATCGAGAAATATTTGACAAATTTGATAGAGTAGTTCTTCTAAAATTTTCTATTTCAGAATTGTTTTGAAATTTATTGATTAATATTACAACAGTTGGAAACTATAAAAGAAGAAGCCAAAAGAAGAATTAATAAACAAACTTAATAAATAGTTCAAAATTCAGAAAAACATAGCTGAAAATTTAAATTAGTTGCTATCAAACCTATCCAGAAAATGAAATATATACAGACTTAAAATAATCTATCAACTGTTCTACTTTACCCCAACAATTGATAATAACTATTATCCTAATAATTTAATAAAGGGTTTATTTATCTTATTATATATATTATTTTGTGTTTTCCATATTTTTTTTTTTAGATTAAATTTACTTATTCTTTCGTTGATAACGTTTTTAAGCACTTAAAGTTAAAGTTCATAATTTAATTAAAAAAATATTTAAAATTAATGTTTTATTACAATATCATCAGACTCTTTTGTTGTGCTATCAGTGGAACCTAATCCAACTATCATCATACTACCATCTTCATAACCCTAGAAAATATACATATATTATAACATAAGTAATTAATTTTTTTTAAAGACAATCTTAAAGCAAAAATATTAACTTAATGAAGCGAAAAAGATGTAAAATTATAAAATTAATATCTAAATGCTTTAATATTTTCTGGAAAAGCTGAGAAAAACTTAATAATCATAGGCTACTACCATAGAAAAGTTATATAATGAACTTTAAAAATATAAAAATCTAATAAAAAGCTTTAAACTTTTGCTTATTCTAATTTTATTTTTATTTATTAGAAGTATAATTTTATGCGGACGATTATAATCATATTAAATATTTAAATACATATATTGTTACCAAAGATCGATAGAAGTGTTTGCCTACGCTCTTTGGATCTCGCCAAACAATACCCCCTGGGCAAGGTGTGCCCCAAGGAATTACAGTTGAACTCTAATTATAATTTGAAAACTAACTTATACAATATGACAATTTGATAATAATTTTAAAAAGACAGATTAATAATACGCTTACCAATTGTTTATCTTTAATAATTTCTCTTTTTCGATTTTCATTTATAATTTCTTGTTTTTTTCGAACCATTTCATCTATAACATTCAATATTTTTTTCTGCTATTTAAAACTTTTATGTTACTTTATTTGATACACTGATCTTAATTTTAGTAGATCACACAAGAGACAATAAGCTTTCTTTTCGTAGGCTATTTATGTATATTCCATTTATAACTTTATTATGGAAAAGGTATGACGTCACCCACGTGATCAAAAATTTTTCTTTTAAATTTCAGAAAATGTTCCGTGACGTTTGATAACTTTTTAATTCTAAATTAAAGCTTTTGAAGCTTAATATATTATTTAAAAAAAATATTTTTTAAAAGTATATTTGGCTGCTAAGTTCAAAAATGTTGGTTATAATTTTGTTTTTCATGTTTTTTTTATACACGTTTGAATTGAAGAGTAGTGATATTAATCACTTTTAGATATCAGTATACTATGTATGATAATACCAACTTATGTGGAATTCACTATATTAGATCTGGGAAGTTATTATTGCTGTATTGATTTTCTTTTTGTATAGGTATATATTTATAAATGTTTTTATGCTAATTATTTTACAACGCTTATAAAAATTACGCAAACTAATTTTTTTACACTAATTTTTAATTAATAATAGAAAACAATTTTTCACCTAATTCGATTTTATATGCCCTTTGGTCTTTAAGTGACTTTCGGTATCTAAAATCATTATCTACTATATTTCTATCTGGAGCATGAAACTGAAATCTCAATTGAGGATCTTCAACCACAAAATTTTTTGTTTTTCCGGATGAACTTTTAAGCGGAGCGCCACCGCCAGGTCTTCCCATGGTCGTAACTTCATTACTGACTCTCTAAACAATGCAAATATACCTTAATAAAAGCTCGTTTACTCAATATTATTTATATTTATTTCGAATTAGTAATATTGGTGATATTTTGGGGGTCCTTTGCTGTGCTCTATCAACATAACTCATACTTCATTAGAATTAAATCAGTATCAAATACAAATTACCTGCAAGGGAGGCGATGGTGGATCTGTAAAAATTTTTCTTTTTCGAAGACCATCAGTATTCGGAGCCCCGTGTCCTGGTTTACCCCAAGGATTGTAATCATCAATCACAGATGTAATGATCTAAAAATTGTTTGATTTAATATAATTTAAAAAAATTACAATATGTTCTAATAAAATATTCAAAGTTTACATTTTTTTCTTGATCACACATACGGTTACTCGTACATTTTTTTGAATCAGCATTTTGGTTATCACATTTTTTATCTGTCATTGTGATGAATCTGTATAAATTTTATGAAATTGTATATTATTTGTAGGTTCAAAAGAATGTTTTTTAATCTTTTACTTAAAGCTGAGTAACCTCAATTGTAAAGTAATATTAATACGCATAGGTATTTATACAATGATTGAGAAACCACTCCTGTAACTGGTGTGGTCAATGAAATTGAATGACTTAAATTGCTTCAATGATAATAATTATAAACAATTAATTTGATTTAATATTTTTTTAGTTTTTACGAAAAGTAGGTTACACTGTTATAGAATAGTCCTTCAAAATTGATTTTACGGTTGAATTGTTTTCTAATACTATTGGCTTTTGAGATTAGTTTATCAAATAGTATAAAATGAGTTCACATTTAGTTGTATGTATAATGGAAATGTAGTAAATTTGATTTCTTTTTTTACAAATAAACATAGTAACATTTTGATAAATATGTTTAGGGCTGGATAGAATAGGAGTGTAACCAAGTAAACACATTATTTCAGCAATGTGCATTACTAATTGATAAATGATATCATATATGTACAATTTACAGGTAGGTTTCTTTGAATAATTACCTACTATTGATAGGTGAAAATCTATTACAATAAAAATGTTTAATAAAACAAATGTTTTTATCAGAATTGACAAACAAATATGCAAATATATGAAAATTACAGATATAATTTAAACAGATTATTATTTAAATTATTTAGTAAATAGTCAGTGAACAATTAACGACATCATAGTATCAAAATTGTATCGTAATTAATGACTTTTTTGGCATGTGTAAAACACATCCTCAAAAAATAAAATTGTGATATTGACATTTCCAAAGCAATACTATAAAATATATTTTCATTTCCTAATTTAGAAAATAACAATATATTTTGAAGATACGTAGTAGTATTTCATTGACAACGACAATTTTACTTTTTACATTTTTTACTACCTGAAATAGAACAAATTATATTAAATTTGGTTTTATATTAAACCAAATACAATTGCTGAATTTATTTTTAGTCAAGTTTTGTGAAAATAGACTACAGCCTGTTGAAGAATATATAAGATTTTTTTTTTTTTTTAATTTTACTATGACTATTTTTTGAATTTTATAAATTAGTTTTAAGTCAATACATTCTAATGTGTAAACATGTAAAAATCTTTAATTTAAGTAGAATGTTTTAAATATTATCATAGTATTTTATTGAAAAATTTGTTTAAATGAATACATCATAGTTCTAAAAATAAAAAATTCACTATAACTACTGCAAAATGTTATATTCGAGTTTTATTAGAATTACTTCAATTTTATTACAAATAATTAAGAATTTTCAATAATAACCAACATCTAATAGTTTTATTACTAAACAAATTATTTTAGATTTTTTATTAATCGTCATGATATTTTTATTGGTAATTATTAAATAAATAATGAATACAATTTTTAATTTACCTTTTCATGAAGTACTTAATCAAGACAAAACAGCAAAAAATGAAAATAACACAATTATGGAGTATGTACTATTTATTCAAACAGTTTATTACATTTCATTTGAACTACCAGAAACGATATGCCCTACCTGGCACCGTCTAGTTACTAAAAAGCTTTACAAAATAACAATAACGAACACTAGTCAATTTATTACAATTATATTTTGTAAAACGCGTACACTTTAGAAAGAAATGACATCGACATGCTTCATAAGCATTTCGAACTTGATTTTATTTTTGCATTATGTGAATTGTATAGTAATATATAGTTAATGTATTACTTCGAATTCGTGACTTCTTCATTTGTAAATTTACGATTTCTAATTTTATATAGGTCGGTCGTTAAAAGTCTTATTTTTACAGTTCCTCTGCAAGTAACATTTTTACTTTTAGTTTAAAGTTTTAATCATAAACATTGAAAACGTGGCGTTAAATTTTTTGGGAGGGTTTCATTAGAATTTGCCTTATTCTAACTTTCAATGAAAACGGAATTGATCATACTTTGAACTAATTCGTTAGTTGCAATTAAAGGTCAATAATAACCTAGTGTAGCGTCTTAATGTCATCACGTTAACAAGGCCATAGAAAATACTGTTTTTTCCTGCTAGTGTAACATAATACAATTATTTTTAACTATTTCATTAAGATGTGTGTGTATTTATATAAATACACACATACATAAAAACAATTTCCTAAGTAACAATTTGGTTCAGGCTACATTCACTCTAGAGATAATTTTTAGAAGGAAATGGAATAAATTTTGACAATCGTTGGTGATGAATTTGTCAACTAAATTAAACCTTTATGAATAAAATGAGTACCCAATATATTTTATAAATACCGACCACGAATGGCTTCAATAAGCGTTTGGATGACATGACACTTTCCACATTACCCTTTTAAATCGCCTCTGAGATCATTATAAGAATATACGACAGTGCAGCACCTGGTTCAATTATGGTCTTGAACCGGTTCAAAAAAGCAAACACATACTGAATTTTATATGGACTGCACTGAGTCTCACTAAAGTGAAAAATCGTCAGGACGATATTTAGGTTGTTCACTGTCTATTTTAAGTTAAGTACTTATAGTATGTATCATAAGCTATAATTAAAAGTATTTTTAAATTACATCGTATTTTCGGGACATTTTCAAAAGTTAAGTTGAAAAATTGAATAAAAATCATTAATATGAAAGTTTATACATATAATATTGTTAATTGTTTAACAGATGATAATAATGGTGTTATCCAATTTTTTTTTTAAACATATATCATAATCATGATTATGTGAAGAAATTCCCCATGCAGATATTAACTTTACTATTAAATTTTCAACTTCTCATCATAACTAAAAAATTATTATCTCTAAGTCAAATTTTTGAGTTACTTTCTTATTCATTGCGCATTGGGATATTATATATTTATTCTGAACTATGTTTGAAAAGGATTAACCCTCTAAGATAGCTCCTAAACACATCCAATGTGACTCTTTAAGTTTTTATATAGTATAATATCAAAAAAAGTGATATTATATTAAAATTAGTAACTTATATTTATCCTGTATTTGGGTTAGGTTACAATAATCTTTAAAACATTGTTCCGTTATATATATAAATTTAAAACACGGAATAAATCTTTGCAATATGTAACAGCTGTGTATCTTTTAACTTATTATATACATATAGATGTATAGTAATAATGTTAGCTTCCACACATTTATATGAAATATCCATTATTGATTTGATTAAGCATTACAGTATTTTTATTAAATTTTACTTAGTCATACACTTTTTTTTTTTTTTTTTTTAGACACAAACAGAAATTTTATATAAAATGTAAAGAATTATAAAGAAATTCAATTTTTTGTAAATTTAAGAACTTTTTTCCTTATTCAACTCCTTATAATTGAAAATAAAATCGTCATAAGAAGCATCAGTTGTTAAATAACTGAGTTTGATAAGAAAATATAAGGGAAGTAACACATTGTTATTTTTCATTTACGCCTATTATTTATTTTTGCTAATTGCAAAAATAAATCAATGTTAGCCATAATGTTGAAGATTAATAGCTTAACTCAATGAAAAAATTAAAATATTTTGAATGTTTTGGAGTATTAAAAATGTCGATTATAACTTAGAATAATTTCTTTGAGACTAGCTGAACAATGTCTAGAACTGTATCATAATAAAACCTCTAATAAATGTAAAGACAAAAAATTATTATTAAAAAAAAATTAAATAAATACTTTTCCATTTAATATTTTATGACGAGTAGTACAAAATAATAAGATTAACGGCATCTAAGGGATAATTGTAAACAAGTTTTAAATAGTAGTGAAATAATAAATAACTAGAGGGCGCTAGTTATTAAACAAAAATAAAAAAATTACATGCATAAGAAAACGTCAAGTTTATCTAAATTGGCACTACAAATTAATATATATATAATATTTATATTAATTTCAAATTAATTATTTATTTAAACAACCCCATATCATGCCACTTTAGGGTTGAAGTTTAACCAAATAGGGTTGTTTTTTAGTTTTACTCATTTATTTCAATGAATATTATATTTTATGTTACTTCAATGTTATGTAAAATTAATAGTATTTTTAATTGAAGACTACGGGATCTGGAGGGGTATTACCTCTACTTCCTTACCTTACCAATAGACCCATAATGAATTCTTTAAAAAAAAATTTTAAATTAAATGTTTATCTTTAAAAAGATATTAAAATAATATCATTTCACATTATTTATTTAAAAAATGAAAAAAAAACACTAAAAGTAATAAAAAATGTATTTACTATTCAGTAGAATTTATATAACTTTTTCAGTTGTTATTTGGAAACTTTTGTCGATAATTTTTGACAACTCATGTTAAAAAATAATAATAGTAATAAACTTTATTTATATACAAAAATGTATTTTTATATTATTTGTAAAAGATATTGTTTTTGTTCTTCATTTCTGGTAATTTTAGCATTATAGTCTTTCATCAACTTTACAGAGCATTTGGCAGTATCAATACATTTGTAGATGTTTTAACGCGGCTTTTATTATAACTTTCATTCCGTTGAAATTGAAAATCGTGAAAATATGTTCATAAAGTTAACCGATAAAAAATCTATTAGTAGATAAAAGTTTATAATTAAAGAAACTTCTTTTACATTTAATGTATAATTTTTTGGTTTGCTATATTTAACTTTAATCAGTCAATCTATTATTTTTCATTTAATTTCCAGTGAAATCCTTTCATCAAATAAAGCAAAATCCGCAAATTCTTCGCTCATATCCATAGGGCACTATGTCTAGCCTCGGTGGCGATATAAATTAGTCTCTAAAACTTGTTGACTATTTGATAAATATTTGATTTTTGTACTGAGCATTTTATAATAATTATAAAGTATATTGTATAAACTTTAAGATAGTGACTCTGTTATCAATATTTGATGGCTCCAATGCTTGTTATTATATTGGCATTAATGCTAATTTTGTTTTACATTATGTAATTACGGTTGGACAAATAATATTTTACTACAAGTATTAATAACAAAGAAATTCTTACAACGTTTTACATCAACCTCTGGTTTATCTATTTAAAAATATACGTAGAGTAATTTTTGTTGTAGTTTTAGTAGTGTCATTAAATATTTTTGTATATTTTTAGAGTAAAATTTTCTGGATTTTACTAAGAAATGTCGAATTAATTTAAAAATAATAATACTCCTCTTATAAGAGACAACGCGGTTTAGTTTTTTTATTTTGGTGGTTAAATAAAAATTTTTCCCTAAATGTACTGGATTAAATCATGTGTTTTTAGACATAAGTAAAATTAAATAAGTCGTATGATATTCTTTAGTCGATAATTGGAAACTCTGTGGACAGTATATAAGCTGATTTTTATCCGTTATTGTAAGGGTCGCAAATAATGCAAGGATTTAAACAAGACTTCTAAAGAATATAATCAAAAAAAAAAAAAAGAAAACTGCTGTGGTTCACGCATAGTCAGATTTAGAATCAGAAGTCTCAGGGGAAATATGAATGGTGCCCAATCCCAGATGATAGATTTTACGAGGGCGTTGTGGTGTAAGCGATTTTCTCACAAACATGTTTCCTTCTACGCTACAGTAAACAAATGATTTTATGTATTCAAAATTTGTGTTATAATATTTCTTAGATCTAAAGCAATTGCAAACATTTTAATACCCCACTACAGCAATGCTATAACAATAGTGTATGAAAAAAGTACATATATTCATAATATGGCAGTGTATGCAATTTTAGGACATAATGTATCAAATGAAGTATACTATTATAAAATACACAAGAAAGTTCTGTCCATTGGGAACATCGATTCATTAGTTATGGGCAATGACTATTAGTAAAATAAATTACTAACATTTTTTGTCCACATACTAAAAAGCCGAAAATTAATTAAATTTTATAGGAATTCAAAAAAGTGTCATTAAACAACTTATCATTTAAATCACTGGAGTTTTATTACTTGATTTTTGAACTCGTTATGAACAATATTGGAAATAGTATTGGAAAACAAGGAACGTTTAGTAAAAGTTATATAAAAGCTGAAATGAAAAGTTTTTAATAATGCTATATAAGTGTTAACTAATTTGAAATTTTCTTCTTTATATATATATATATATATATCGTAATCAACTCTTATCTTAATGACCAGAGAAAGTTGTTCCATTTTATTCTAAACATACATTTTGAGGTAAACAAAAAAAAAGTTTTATCAAATTAACTTGTCTCGAATTACAAAAGAAAAAATGTTAGTTACTACTTTTAATAATTTAGTCACTTATAATTTTTGAGACTTTTAAAGACAAACTTAGTAAATGTTGATTTTTAACTGTTGTCTATCAATATATTAACAAAAACAAAGATCAACAAAAGTTCAAAGTTTAAATAATAAAATCACTTAATTATATAAATGTGAGACCACTCTTAATCGTATTATGTTTCAAGTTGACGTATGTGTTGTTAATAACACAAAAGCTTAGGTGTAAACGGACAATGATCATATTTAATCGAAACAGGATACTACATAAAAAGAAAATTCCAGTTGAAATAATATAATAGGGATAGCCATCAATAGCATTTGGTCTAGTATGGTTTGTTGATGTATAATCGAACTCTCTTGTCTGAGTACTGATTAAGGGGTGTGTCTTTTCTCTATACAACTACAGTAGCTACTATTAGACTAAAAACCATCAATGATGATGGCCAACGACTTTGTTGTATTCGATTACACCCGCCGTCATTGTCAAATTAATGATTTTTTGTCTCCTGCCTTTGAAACCGCATCAAAGCCTCCGTTTAATATTATATTTCTACATCCTTATACGCTTTAATTTGTTATAATGAAACGATTCTCTAAAACCTCTATCTCATTAAAGCTTAATCCGTTATATTTCATTAATTTGTGTTTCACAACGTTAAAAATTATTTTTCGAATAAATTTTACGTTAGTTTTGGGAAATAATCGAATTGATTTTTTCGTACAGTCAAAAAACGATAACTCCGTTAGGTAAATACTTCAAAGATAGTAAATTTAAATTATTATACGTTTTATGCATGTCTTCAAAATGTTATAAAAACATTATGATTATAATCTTCAAAACTTAAAGAAAAATAAAATGTTATTAAAACACAAAAAATTCTGTTAAATATTAAAATTTGTTTACCAAATTGTACTTAACATGATTATTTTCGTCATTAAACGTAAAAATAAAATGTAATAATATTGATTACCTAAAATAAAATATTATTAAAATTCGAGAACATTGTGTGGTTTATTTTTTGTTTTGTGAAATATTTGTTTTTAAATAACATTTTGTTACAAAATTTTAAATAACTTATAAATATATATTTTAATTCGATTAACGTAATAATATGTACAATAAAATAATTACCATAACCTGAAAATTAATAAAATAAAATAAACGAAAAAATGAAATTACGTTATAATGTCAGAGAATTTTTTTCCAAGGTAGGAATCATTTATTAGGTAAGCATTGTAAGTAACGGCGTTAGTAAATTGAAATTACTATAATAACAATAATAATTAATTACTAAATGTAATTAAAATATTTATTAGTCACTGGAAAATAAAAGTAACTTCGTTACAGTATCGAGTAATTTAAACTTCTTCACTTTCCAAGGCTGTAATTGGATAAGTACGCTGTACCTATTTAATACTGTGCTTGGTTTAAAATCGGTTCTTCAGTTTTACCAAATTAAAATGAAAAGAAAAACATTGTTTCAGGAGGCAAAAAAATATTGGAAGCTTTTGTGAAAACTACGAATTTCACTGATAATTGTTTAGCCAGACGTGTTATTACTGGAAAATGCTATTGTAGTCTATTGCAGACATAACGGAAATGTTCGTTAAAACGGACCGTGTTGAAAACCTCGTCGTTATTGAGGTTACTTCGGTGGTGCATTTTAGAGATATAAAAGATGTGTATAACCCAACCAGACATCGCTGACGAATAATCGTATTACCTTGCAGGTAGCTCAATCCGTTCTACGAAAACGGGTCTCGACATGGACGGCACGTAGAAACTGATAAAGATTTCAATATTAACCCGGCGGCACGTTATGCACATTTATACGTCCGAAGATGGATGGGATACCTTTCAAACAAGTGGCATCGTCCGTTGTTATTATGTTGTGTCCTTTGGACCGTGTGCCAAGTGTCGTTTTCGTTTGACAGTTTTATCGGTGTACAGGCGCCATATCAATAGATATGAAAAGCCCAGTAGTCCCATGTGCTATTATGTTGTGTGGACAGACGGACAAACGCTACTGCCATTGCTCGTACGGCTACTGCCATTACATTTATTTGCTCATCCGTATTTAACGGCACTACATTATGTTTTAGGTATTTCAAATGTGATTGTTAACATTTTAAATAATTACAGTGGTGGCAAAACGAAGCAAATATAAATTTGATTATACCATATTGGAGAATTTTAGAGATATTTAATTTTTAGTAGACAATGTTCAGCGATCTTAATTTTCTTCTATTATGTAACAACTAAGACGGATTTTAGTTTTTTGATTAATAATTTAATATAATAAGAAATATAATGAAAAATATGATTTTTTTTTCCTTATTTCGAGTAATTGTTTCACCATAATGCTAAAGTTTTTACAATACATAAATGTTTTTGTGGTGAAGTTTTAAAAACTTCATAATTTATAGCAACCGTAAATAATGATCTTTTGTTTTATAAGTGATAAAAAGTAATATACTACTACGATTATAGCTAATTTTATTAACTCTTACATAAGCTAATTGGATGATATTATAACAAGTTACTGTGGATAGTTCACAATATTAAAAGAAATTTTAAATAAATCTACAAAGGGGTATTTTTTCTTACTAAAAGAGATTATTTTCGAAAGGAAAATTAATGTAAAATGAAACTGATTTTGAATTATTTTTTGGTAGATAACACCTTTTTTACACATTTCATCATTAATCCAAACATTTTTATGAAAAAGTCATATCGAAAATCAACGATTGGATATAAGCTACAAAATTCGTATAAATACAGAAAGGTAAATATTTTCTTGTACATCAATGATAGCTTTTTAATTTTGAAATTTACTATTCTGTAGTATTTTAATACTTTGAATAATTAACATTGATTCTTATGGAATTTAAAAAATGAGCTTTTGATTAACTCCTAAAAGTTCATTTACATCTTTTGTACACAAGAAAAACGATTTGTCGATGGATGTTTTAAATAATATTATTAAGTTTTAAATATATTTCCGGTAGAGGAAACTTTTTAATAAATAATTTTATTTATTCAAAGTTGATTCGGTTTGATTCTTCAATAGGTATTAAAGTGATTGTTAAGTCATAAGACGCAATGAAATCAATAAAAAAGTGTAATAGCAGTATGGCAAACGAGAGAAATGAGAAAACTGCATTTACCAGCATAAAATTTTTACTGGCCAACTGGTTATAAAATCGTTTTTATGCCGGTAAGACTAAAACCAAGTGATGGTGCCCATAGTTTAGAAGGGGCCAGCCAGACTCCTAATGGAATGCGTTTACGGCTCGTTGCCTGTGCTTCAATCGTAATGAGTCCCTTGGGTGTAAACGTCCGTATTGTTCCTGATAGGGGAAACTTTATCACAGTGTTATTATTGCTGTTATAATAACATATACTATTGCCGGGTAGAAATCAACAGAAGGTTGGCTAGATAGAAATATTACCGACGGGGTGGTAGCGTTTATATAAAACGCGAGCGGTTTAAAAATCTACCACCACAATCGTTAATGGAGCGAAACGAGTTGCGTTTGGGTCTGTGCGCTGTGATCCATCAGAGCATAGCAGCGGGTGCCAATAATTTGACAGATAGTTTTTTGATGCAATGTCACTTGTATTATTTAGCAATAAACCACAAACTGTATAAGCTTTGTGGATGTTTTATGTAATAGATGGAACTCGATTACCGTGTAAATGTACTCACAATACATAATATATATAATGAGTACATACTTTATACATTTTATTAAATAAAAAAAACATTAACACATTGCAACTGTGAATGTAAAGAAATGGAGTTAATTTTAATTTTATAATGTTCGAGAAAACCGAAAATTGCAAAATCGTACCTAAGCTCATTAAGTTCATAGTTTTCTATTAGTCAAATAACTTGAACAATATAAAAATTTCATACTTTTAAACTTTAATGTTAACCTTAAAAAAATAATTTTTTGTTTTCAAATAACACCTATTTTATACTGTTAACAGTAACTGTATTATGGCGGTAATTTTGTCCAGATGACCGACCACGAGCAATTTTTTTTGATGTGTGTACTGAAAACGTTTTTACAGTTGCCGAAACCATAAGACATGATGTCTGGTATTCGATCAACATTTTTTAAATATATTTTTAACACTTTATGACCTTTTTTTTACAAAAAATATTTATATGTAAATAATTTAGGTGTCTTATTTCTATCATATAAATATTTATTAATCTAGAAAATTATTTAAAGTAATGAATATTTATAAATTATTTATAATGGAAAGTATTCATATTTTACCTGATTGGCAGTAGCGTTACAAGATAAAAATAAAATTGTTCTAAAAATATTTATCCCCTCAAAAAATTTCTGAAGTGTTGATGAATTTGAAAAATTTACAGGAAACAACATCTATATAATTACCATAAAATAAGTTCAATAAGGCGGTTAAGTATAAATTCGATTATTGCTAAATTCACACAACTCTAAAACGTATGTAAACTATAAATTGGATATTTGGTTAATTTTTATTCAAAGAAGAGATATCTTCAACTTTTTTGGTCAAATTATGTGAAGCTAAATATATAAATTTTTACAATTTTATACTTGATGTATATGATTATTCATTTTACAATGTTGTAAAATATAGAAAAAATTAAAAAAAATATTCTTGATTTTTAATGATATTTTCAGAAAATATTATTTCAGAAACTTTAAATCACAAATTACGTCATAGAATTATTAATTAAAATTTGTCAAAAATATATTTAATTCGGAACTGTCCATCAATAAATTTGTTTTGTGCAGCTATCTTAGTAACTCATTTTTTAAGACTTTTCATAAAATCATAAATAAAATTATAATCTGCTTATATTTTACATATTTATTTTGTTTTCAAGCATTTTAAATTCGATTGAAGCCGAATTTTCTAATTTAGGTGAAAGTTATTAAAAGAAAAGTAAAACCTAAATTCAAATAATTTCAAATTCATATTATTAGCTTCGATGCGAAGCGGAGAAGGTATTAATTTTACTATGATGTGTTTTTTTTTTTTTTTTTTATGTCTGTTGCCACTTTTTCTCAGCTCCTACTGGACCGATTTCTTTCAAAAATACGTCAAAAGATCACAAATCGTATCTAGTTGAAGACATTACCCTTAAAAATTAAAAAAATTCCCTCGTTCCCCGCAAATGGGGGAAATATCCAAAAAAATTACAAATTAAAAAATCGGTAAATTTTGTCATTTTTTTCACTTTTTTTTTCTTAAAACTTCCATAACTTTTTCAAAAATCAACAAATGAACATAATTTTCTTTTTACTAAAACCTTAGATATGTCCCTCTCATTTGATATCATTTTTTTGAAAATCTAATACTTAACCTGCTCACAGGGGGGGATTCAAAATAGTAACTTTTTTACAAAAACTAACTTTTTCAACTTAATTTTTGAAAATGTTCCGCAAACACTGCGTCCTTTAAACATATGTCAAATTAAAGCTTATTTTATGTAATATAAAACAAAAAAAAAAATTTGTCCCGACACTTTATCTTCTGCGTGTAAACGGCTGCCGTAGTTAAAAAAACGCTAATTTTTCAAATTCAAATTTTTTTAATTAATACTTAACCGTAAAGTGTCCTGACACATAATTGTCGTAGATCCATACGTGTTATATTCTGAGACTATGTAATAAGTGTACTAGTTCTAAAAAAATTTGGATTGATAATCTTTAGAAGTGTTAATATTTAAAAATTACCATTTCATAAATAAAATTCATATTATAACTTTTTCTAATTTTATATTTTCTAAAAATAATTAAACAGTTATGACGCTCATTATTAGAGATTTTTATCTCTAATTTTAAAAACCTTTATTAATACAAGACTAAGATTGTAATTTTTTTTATTTTTATTTATTATTGTTATTACTTTTTTTACAGTGATTACTACGATTTACAAATGTAAAATTTGTACTAAATTATTGTATTGATGAAAAACAATTATATTGAACATATTTTTAACTTTTGTTTTCAACGTATTGTTTTTAACGAAAGTGTTTCTGAAAATCATAGAAACAAATTTTATTCGCTTAAATTTTGGATATGTATTATATTGAAGACAAATCGTAAAAACACTAGGACAATATTACAAAATAAAAATTTTATTTTATAGTAAGTTGATTGTTTAAAGATATTTTTTAATGCATTAATATATAATTATACAAATCACTTATTTAATTAATGCAATGTTTGCGTAACGTGTAATGTTAGTTTTACTGTATTTCTCTTACAGTTAGTAATTTCAAAGCATCTGAAAAAAAATAAAACATAGAGAAACATTAGTTACTCACTTAGTATAAATAATATTTCAATTAAATTATTTAGTATTGATTTTATAATAATAGAAAATAATTTGTACCCTTTGTTTCTATTTTTCCTTGATTTTGATCAAATAAATCATTATATTTTTCACTGAAAATAAACCCTAGTTTATCAATTGCTTCTTTTAAGTCTTCCTTGAACACAACGCCATTTAATTCTATTTTTTTTATAACTTTAGATATAAAATCAACATCATCCATTTTTTTATCAAACTCTTGGGCCTCCATCAAATACAAAAATTCATTAAATTCAATTTTTTCGTTTTCTATAAAAATTGTTGACTTAAGATAATATTTTAAGATTACAATATAGTTGGTTTTCATTTATTTTATTTTTATTACTATTTTTGTCAAATTTTTCAGTTATGAATTCAATTTCCTCATCAGTCATGATTAATTTCAGTTTATCATTGTCTAAGGCATAGTCTTCAAAATTCGTATTAAAATAGCCAAATGAAAGAAATAATCGATTGAGTTGCTCTTGTTTCAGAGTTCTAACCTTAAGAAAAATATTCAAAATAAAATATGTCGTGTATAAATTGAATACAATTAAGTTAAAATGTATTATCTCATTAAAAAATTACTACATTGAAAATGTACATAATAATTTTAGAAAAATTTCGGAAGTTGTGAATATTTTTGAATAAAGATTGGAGAAAGAACGTGTAAACTCATTATTCGTATTGATAAAAATAACATAATCAAAACTAATTTCCACTTAATATTTTAAAATAGCTATACCTTTCGAAATAATGGATCAAAAGTTATTATCGACCTTTTATTTTATTAATTATATCATTTTTTTTATTTTGAGCTAATTAATATGTTATCATTAAGAAATAAAGTTGATATTCTTGAATAGTATAAGAGATAAGTAAAAAAATACTTAATAAATAAATAATTAAAAAATAATCAGATTAAAATTTGTCAAAAAGGATTTTTTAAACGTAATTATTATTTTAAGAGAAATCAAGTAACTTAAAATGGATATTGAAACAATTTCGCTATATTTCCGTCAAGTCCGAGGTATAGTTTTTCATGATTTAGGAGGCTGAAATTTCAAAATAATTTTTTTTTTTAATGTAGATTACATTCATATAACAATAATGAAAATAGTGACTCCATCGTTTATAACCTCTCTTTTGTACGGTATTTGAAATACCGTACATATTTAATATAATACTATTTAAATTCGGATGAAAGGAATATGTACTTACAAAAAAAAAGTTTTATTGATCAATACATTTTCAATGTATTATGGAAATTTAAAGTAAAAAAAAAAAAATATTTTTGTTTTTTAAATATTTTAACCATTTTTAAGAATTCCAAACAATTGTTTTGTTAATTTGCAATACGAAGTATAATCTTTAATTTGATATACGTTTAAAGGACACAGTATAATCGGAACATTTTCAAAAGTTACTATTTTGAATCCATCCTGTGATCAACTAAAAGGTCAGTTTTCAAAAAAAATATATCAAATGAGAATTAAAGGAATTGTTAGTAATGGGGATTACCCCAATTTTCGGACAACAAGGAAATTTTTTTCAATTTTTGAGAGTTATGTCTTTAACTAGATATAATTCGTGATATTTTGACGTATCGTTAAAAGAAATCGGTTCGAGAAGAACTGAGAAAAAGTGGTAACAGACACACAAAAAAAAAAAAACAGCATCAAAATTAATACTTTCTAAGCTTTTTTAAAAAATAATAATTATCACATCATAGTGAAATTTATGTGAAACTAATATCTATTATAAATTCAAATCTTAAAAATAATTTTAAAATGCAATCATCGGATAAGAGAAATTGTATAACAAAATTGTTTTGGATATTTTTTTTCAATCATATATTCAAAACAAAAAATAGGGATTTCCATTTAAGAATATTAAAGCTTCGATTTTTATCTTTGAAGGAATGAAAAAAAATTATTTAAATACATATTATTGTGGAGTTTTCTTAATCAATCTAAACTTCCTTTGCAAGAGTTAAGAATATTAAATACTTTCCAAAAGAAAGTTGTTTCATAATCGAACATTTTGTATATATATATATATGTTGAATCTTATCATTCATATATGTATGATAAGATTCAACATATTTTTTCATTTTTGTGAAGTGTAAATTATTTATTCATATGTGATCATTATTAAATTGTATAATTTTTAATTATATAAAATCATTTATACCGAAAATTGTAAAAGATTACATAATAAGTCAGATTTAAATTAATGCGTTTATTTTTACTGTTATTATTATTATTTGTATTAATAAACTACTTATTAAATTTAACTTCAATCAATATTTTGCAATAATAAACGAATACATGTCATCTGTAATATATTATTTTTTAAAAATAATTCTCACCCATGATTCTGGCCAATTTGGAGTATCTTCTTCGTTATTATCTTTAATTATTAAAGCTTTTACTTGAAGATGAAAAAACAAAAATAAAAAATAAAAAACGGTATTGAAATCCATTGTTAAATTTTTTTATGAAAAAATGTCTAAAAGCCAATTTATGCGTTTTTAATATATTGCAGCTATGAACTATTCTATTTAAATTAGTAGTTTTCCAGTTATATATACTTTTTATTTTAGCTTAAAATATATTGAATTATTTGGTGTTTTTATCAACATAAATTTACACTTGTGTATCATTAACAAACAATGCTTTTAGTTATAAATAAACAAATGTACGGCATTGAAATTTTAAAATTCTACAAAATTGTCATTAATTTTCTTGTCAATAGTGTAGAATAATGTATATTTTTTTTCTTAAAATACGTTATTTTATTTTAATTTCTAACATTTTTATATTACTATAATATAATTTTTAATCATTTTAAAATATTAATTTTATTTAAACTTTTTTAAAATTATACAGTATAAATATTTTTTCTATGTTTTAAAACTATTAAAATTAATTGGCACACATAGGAACGTGCTAAGAGGGAGGGGGCAAATGAGCAAATGACCTTGTGTGCCAAAAAAAAGTAAAATGAATATTTTTTTTTGCATAATATGAATTTTATTTGAACATATACTTAATATGGCCGCCAAATATATGACTGCTACCAGTTAGCACGGCTATGGGCACACATATTATTACAATAATGCTAAGGGATGCTTAGAACTCATAATTTATAATAGTATATCAAAAAATTGTAGTTGCACTAAATTTAAAAAAGGGATAATTTGAGATAATATGGATGACTTTACTTCAGATTGTATTTGTATATTATAAAAAAAAATTTATTTGTGATATTATAGAAACTATTATTTTAAATGTTTTTAATAGTGTTGTATTATGAACATTAAGTCTACTATGCTTTATAGAATTGAAAAATGTATAAGATTAAAATTATAAAATGTTATATAAATTCTCGTTTGATTTATAAAAATATTGGTTCAATTAAAAAAATTAAATTAAACTTATACAAATTCATGCAATTTTTCATTATTAAGTAATAATAAATTCATTATAATGAATAAATGCATGAGTGAATCTCATGCACAGTGCACAAGTGCTGATTATTACCGTTATTTAGATATGCACAGGTGCAAATTAATTTAAAACAAGAATCTTAAGTATGTGACTTTAAAACACAGTCCACTAAAAATTACTAAAAATGTAAGTAATTAATTGAAAATTGAATATGTATATTATTTATATAATTAGGAAATTCCCTAAAAAAATATATTTTTAGTAATTTTAAAGACAATTGAAACATCATTTATGTTTATATAAACTACACAAGGGTTAATTATATTCCTAATAAGTTAGCAATAAATTACTTCATTTCAATCTTAGTTACTAATGAGATATTTAAATAAGAAGTTAATTTTAACTTGATAATTGAAGTAAAAGTGCAATATAAATATTTTAGGACTCGATTCATTTTATTGAGGCTATCTTTAAAATAACCTTAAAGTTTACTGAAAGTCAAGTAAGGTTTTAACAGATATAAAATAATAAACTTAAAAAATTTACTATTTTGTTTGTAACATTCTATATAATTTTACCTAAAGAATTATTTTCAGTGAAAGGTCTAATATTATTTCGTTACCTAAGTTTCGTGTACACTTAAATTTCAAATAATATGAAATTTATGTAATACTATTTTAATATTAAAAAGTCTTAAGTAAATATATAAATTTAATTCTTGTTTATATCAGTGTATAATCATAAAAAACTGTTGACATTTAAATTTATGTTCAAAAATTTTAAGTATTTATATTAAAATTATTCATGAAATATTTTGTGAAAAGTTTTAGTAAATTAATTAAATTTTATTTATTTCATAAAATCATCACCACTTAAATATTTAACTATTTGAAAATTTCATTTTTAAAAAAAATCTTTTAATTAATTTTTTTAAATTCAACATGTATTAAAGTTTAAAAATAAAATTTAAATAACATTTATGATTAATAAATTTAATTTATAGTTATGAATAATTCAGGATAAAAAGAGAATAAAGCAATAAAGTATTTTAAGTACATGTTGTCCATGTTTGTAAAAAAATGAATACCTTACTGTAATATATGAGAGTTTTTATAGTCAATGCTCGTTACTATTAAAAAAACTCGTCTACTATTAAACATATTAAGCTGAGATATCCTAGCTTTTTAAAAATTATTTATTTATTCTATGTTTAATAATCAAAGTACTGATTGTGCTTAATTGTATTATTTAAATATGTCACTGGGTTGTAAAATATTTATCTTAGCATAAGTTTTATAAAACAAATAAATTATTTTATTAGTTTTTATAATTATAAGTGTAAATATGAAATTAAAATCATACAAAACTAATTTATTAATTTATGTAAATTTTTAGTTATTCCTAACGGTTTTATTGATTTTCAAGTATTTGGTATAATATAAATTTTAATTTAAATATGTCTATATAAAATAGCTATTTGAAAAAGACCTATTTGAATTCTCTTTTAAATTTTTTCGGCGCTCGGTAAAAGTTCAAACTTTTTCATAAGATTCGTGATTGGCCAATGGAATTGTGTAGTTGCTCTACACAGTGACGATATCAAAACGAGAAACATTTCCAATTACATTTCCAATTGTGTTACTCAAAAAGTTTGTACTGGTTGTCTTATACATAATAATAGCATTGTTGATCCTATAGCAACAGAAACAGATGCAGGTGATGATGACGACAGAAGCAATTTTTCGAGTCGCTGAACCGCAAAACGGTATTGTATGTTTTAACAAGTGAGGCGGTGGTAGAAAACAAACGAGGTGACACGAACTGTAATCAGTGCTAGTATCCCTCTCCATGGTGTCAACGATGACGGTTCTCTTGGGACAATTAGCAATTCGCCACTCGTAGCTCATACACATTCTTTTTAAGAGTTTTCCCATTTTCCTTCATTGCCTCAACCTTCCTCAGAAATGGTCATTGTTATTCGAAAACCACCACATAAATATTAAATATAACTATAAATAAGAATCCGAAACATTCGATCAAAGTTTACTGATTACATTATTTTTTGAACAAATTTTTAAAAGGTTTTTTAGCTTCGATGAGAAGCTGAGAAGGTATTAATTTTAATGATATGTTTTTTTTGTGACTGTGAACCCTTAATCTCAGATCTCATTGGACCGATTTTAATGAACAATACGTCAAAAGATCACAAATTGTGTCTAGTCGAAAAAATTACCCTCAAACATTGAAAAACAATCAGTAATTGTCAAATTTTTTTTCTTATGACTGCCATAACTTTTTTAAAAATGAACATATCAATATAATTTTATTTTTTCATAGATACCTAAAGTATTTGACTATCATTTGATATATTAACTTTTTCAACTTAAATTTTAAAAATGTTCCAGAAATACTGAAACTTTTATATATATATCTTAAATTAAAGCTTATGTAATAAACTTTAATTTTTCAAGAAAAAATTTAAAGACTCTGGACTTGTCTTCATGGTAAAAATTGTCACCGTATTTAAAAATATGCTATTTTTGTGTTAAAATTCTGGGTTTTGTACTTTATGTCCTTACTTATGTTGCTTTTATAATTATCCTCCAATTTCTTAAAATTAAATACTATCTACAGATTTGCTTCGAACCATTTCTTATGATAGTGATTATAATATATATAAACAAACGAAAAAAACCCAACACAGTGACGTGACATAGTTGAGTCCAAAATTGATTTAATCTGACAGTGATTAAAATCACTATCATAAAAAACGCTTCAATGAAAATCTGAAGATAAGTGTTTAATTAAAAAAAATTGATGGATTATACCATAAGCAAAATTATTTCCTATTTCCTTTATTATTTCTGATTGGTAGTTTTTTTATTTATAAGTATAATATATGAATAAATACTAATTATAGTAATTATATTTAGTATGAAATTGATTATCAATGATTTAGTATTGTAATTTTTATGGAGAAAATATAAAAAAACCCAGCAAATGGGGGTCGCTGCATAGTGGTGACGTGGCATAATTGGATCAATTATAATCATATCTGACAGTGATTAAAATCATTATAAAAAAAAAACGATTCGATGCAAATCTTTAGATAGTGTTCAATTTTAAAAAATTGATGGATTATTCCAAAAGCTACATGATCTGCTATTTCTTTATTAGTATCCTGAATGAAAAAGAGATTATTAAAAAATATTATTTTTCATAAAAAAATTATGTTGATCACTTTTCAGTAAGTTATAGCATTATAAAGTTAAAAATGTAAAAAATAAAATCGAGAATTTTCTCACAAAAATAGCATTCGGTAGCCATTTTCACCATGAAGACAAAATAAAGTCCGAAATTTTTTTTTTCCATAATAAAGTGCATTACATTAGCTTTAATTTAAGATATATAAAAAAGTGTCAGACTTCCGGAACACTTTAAAAAATTAAGTTGAAAAAGTTCTACTTTCTACATGCATTTTTTATATTTGAACCACCCTCGTATATAGGGAAATGGTCCGATTTAAAAAAACAGTATGTCAAATGAAAGATGTATATAAATACTACTCCTAATGAAAAAGTTGTACTGATCCATACATTTTTCAAAAAGTTATAGCATAATAAAGTTAAAAATGTAAAATAGAAGGTAATGATATTATGCATCTATATAAAAAAGAACTATATTGATATGTTTATTTTTGAAAAAGTTATGGCACTATTAAGTACAAAAAATTGAAAAAATTTTGAAAATTAGCGATTTTTAAATTCGTAATTTTTTTGGAGGTTTCCCCCATTTACGGGGAACGAGGGAATTTTTATCAAATTTTGAGGGTAATGTCTTCGACTAGATACAATTTGTGATCTTTTGACGTATCGTTGAAAGAAATCCGTTTGGTGAGAGCTGAGAAAAAGTGGTAACAGACACAAAAAAAAGAAAAAAAAAAACACATCTTAGTAAAACCAATACCTTCTCAGCTTCGCATCGAAGCTAAAAATTGGAAAAATGTCTAAAATTATAGATTTTTAAAATTGTAATTTTTTTGGAGGTTTTCCTCATTTACGGGGAATGAGGGAAATTTTTTCAATTTTGAGGGTAATGTCTTCGACAAGATACAATTTGTGATCTTTTGACGTATCGTCGAAAGAAATCCGTTTGGTGAGAGCTGAGAAAAAGTGGTAACAGACACAAAAAAAAAAAAAAAACACATCTTAGTAAAACCAATACCTTCTCAGCTTCGCATCGAAGCTAAAAATTGGAAAAATGTCTAAAATTATAGATTTTTTGAGGTTTTCCCCATTTACGGGGAATGAGGGAAATTTTTTCAATTTTGAGGGTAATGTCTTCGACAAGATACGATTTGGAAACTTTTGACATATTATTCATTAACATTGGTCCAGCAAAAGCTGAGATTGAGCATATACAGGCACACAAAAAAAAAAAAAGTGCAGTATTTTAGGAACATTTACAAAACTTCAGTTGAAAAAGTTGAGTTTTGTAAAAAAAGTTGCTATTTTGAATCTCCAAAAGTGGAATCGTAAAGGGTCAGATTATCATACAATTTATATAAATTTAAAAGAAAATACGTAAGGTGTTTATATAATAAAATTATGTTGGTTCGTTTATTTTTCAATAAGTTATAGCAGTTTTAAGTATTAAAATAACATTGATTTTTTTGGAAAAAATTTTTTTTTTTTTACTAGTAGTACATAATGTAAGCTTTAATATAACATATGTTAAAAGAACTCAATATTTCGAGCTTTGGACGCCTACTGTAAAAGGGGAAATTTAAAAACAAAAGTATGTCAGATGAAAGAGGTATATATAATATTTAAGAAACAAAAATTTGTGTTGATCTATACATTTTTTTAAAAAGTTACAATAATTAAAATGGAAAATATAAAATCGAAAAACAAAAATTTTAACACAAAAATAGCATGTTTTTAACTAAGTAAACTACTTGCACATAGAAGAAAACTCGTCAGGACAAATTGTTTTTTTTCATTTTATAGGACATGACATAAGCTTTAATTTGATATATATTTAATGGACACAGTATTTCCGAAACAATTCCAAATGTTATGTTGAAAAATTCAATTTTTATAAATAGTTGCTATTTTAAATCCCATTCTATGAGCAGGTTATGTGTTACAATTCCAAAAAATGACATAAAATGAAAAAAAAATAAAGTTTCAATATAATTTGATTCGTTCATTTTTCAAAAAGTTATGGAAATTTGTAGAAAAAAAAATTGTTAAAATTTACCAATTTTAATAATTGTAATTTTCGGAGGGATTTTCACAATTTATGGGGAAAGAGGAAAACATTTTTGAGAGTAATAACTGAATACGATTTGTGATCTTTTGACGTATCGTTGAGAAAAAACAGTCCATTGAAAGCTGAAAAAAAGTAGTGACATATAAAAAAAAATAGACACATCATAGTATTAATTAATTAATTAATTAATACCATCTCAGTTTCGCATCGAAGCTAAAACAAAATTATTTTTCACTCAAGAAAATTTTTAAAATTTAAAAATATGCAATATACTAATTGCTATAGGTGGTAAAGTTACTTTTTCGACTTAAAAACCCAAAAAAATGTAAATAAGTTTATGTCATATGAAATTTATTCTGTATCAATTAAATTATATAATATTTCAGAAACTCAGTGTATTCCCCTTGTAAGATATTTTAATATAAAATAAAATACAAAACAAAGAATCTTAACACAAAAATAGCATGTTTTTAACTACGGCAGCTATTTGCACATAGATTTCTATGAGCATGTTATGTGTTAGATTTCCAAAAAATGACATAAAATGGAAGAAATATATGTAAGGTTTCAATAAAAAAAATTATTTTGATTCATTCATTTTTCAATAAGTTATGGCAATTTTTTTAAAAAAAAGTGAAAGAAATGTCAAAATTTAATTTTAAAAATTGTAATTTTTTGGGGGATTTTCACCATTTATTGGGAATGAGAGAATATTTTTTAATTTTTGAGTGTAATGACTTCAACTAGATACGATTTGTGATCTTTTGACGTATCGTTGAGAAAAAACAGTCCATTGAAAGCTGAAAAAAAGTAGTGACATATAAAAAAAAATAGACACATCATAGTATTAATTAATTAATTAATTAATACCATCTCAGTTTCGCATCGAAGCTAAAACAAAATTATTTTTCACTCAAGAAAATTTTTAAAATTTAAAAATATGCAATATACTAATTGCTATAGGTGGTAAAGTTACTTTTTCGACTTAAAAACCCAAAAAAATGTAAATAAGTTTATGTCATATGAAATTTATTCTGTATCAATTAAATTATATAATATTTCAGAAACTCAGTGTATTCCCCTTGTAAGATATTTTAATATAAAATAAAATACAAAACACAGAATCTTAACACAAAAATAGCATGTTTTTAACTACGGCAGCTATTTGCACATAGATTTCTATGAGCATGTTATGTGTTAGATTTCCAAAAAATGACATAAAATGGAAGAAATATATGTAAGGTTTCAATAAAAAAAATTATTTTGATTCATTCATTTTTCAATAAGTTATGGCAATTTTTTTAAAAAAAAGTGAAAGAAATGTCAAAATTTAATTTTAAAAATTGTAATTTTTTGGGGGATTTTCACCATTTATTGGGAATGAGAGAATATTTTTTAATTTTTGAGTGTAATGACTTCAACTAGATACGATTTGTGATCTTTTGACGTATTGTTAAGAAAAAACAGTCCATTGAAAGCTGAAAAAAAGTAGTGACATATAAAAAAAAATAGACACATCATAGTATTAATTAATTAATTAATTAATACCATCTCAGTTTCGCATCGAAGCTAAAACAAAATTATTTTTCACTCAAGAAAATTTTTAAAATTTAAAAATATGCAATATACTAATTGCTATAGGTGGTAAAGTTACTTTTTCGACTTAAAAACCCAAAAAAATGTAAATAAGTTTATGTCATATGAAATTTATTCTGTATCAATTAAATTATATAATATTTCAGAAACTCAGTGTATTCCCCTTGTAAGATATTTTAATATAAAATAAAATACAAAACACAGAATCTTAACACAAAAATAGCATGTTTTTAACTACGGCAGCTATTTGCACATAGATTTCTATGAGCATGTTATGTGTTAGATTTCCAAAAAATGACATAAAATGGAAGAAATATATGTAAGGTTTCAATAAAAAAAATTATTTTGATTCATTCATTTTTCAATAAGTTATGGCAATTTTTTTAAAAAAAAGTGAAAGAAATGTCAAAATTTAATTTTAAAAATTGTAATTTTTTGGGGGATTTTCACCATTTATTGGGAATGAGAGAATATTTTTTAATTTTTGAGTGTAATGACTTCAACTAGATACGATTTGTGATCTTTTGACGTATTGTTAAGAAAAAACAGTCCATTGAAAGCTGAAAAAAAGTAGTGACATATAAAAAAAAATAGACACATCATAGTATTAATTAATTAATTAATTAATACCATCTCAGTTTCGCATCGAAGCTAAAACAAAATTATTTTTCACTCAAGAAAATAATTTCCCTTCTGAGGAACCTATTTTCTAAACAATTAATGAGATTAACAATTCATCACTCTAAAAATCACTCTAAATATTTAGTTGAATTCATATCTATCATTAAATTTTTCAAATTTAGTGGTATCTTTACAACAATTAAGATATGAATACTATCTAAAAATTGCTGGCCTATCATTAAAAAAATCTTTGTTAAGTGTATTCTGATCATAAGAATAGTAAATTAAGTTGCTATGTGATACATAATATTTATACACAAATGTTTACAATCAAATATAAATTAGTTTGTTGTTTGATTTTGTTTAAAAAAAACTATTTTTCTGTGCTTGTATTGAATTACTGATAATCATTAAAAATTTTGTAAAACATAATTTGATACATTTATTTTATAGTAAATAACATTATTAAAATGAAGGTGAAGAGGTTTTTTCGTCGATTGGCAACATTATTTAAGTGCTGTGTTTCGGAAAACAAAAAGCATAATACAAGTGGTAAAGTATCTTAGTTTATTATAGCTCAATTATATTTTTAACGAATAATACCAATTATATACAAAAAAGTTTAAAATTTTATATTGCATAATGGGATGAATAATACATTAAGCTGGAAAAAATAGAACAATTTCCTATGGAATATTATAATTACTATTGTTAATATCGGTTAATGTTTTTGTAGATGATTACATTAATGAGACGATGTAACATTAGTATGTCTAAAACATTGATTTCATACATTGACTTATATTTTACATAAGTTAATTTTATAAATGACATTTTGTGATGTCAGGTCATCATGAAATTACATTCTTTTAGTATGCGAGTTGTATTGTAGTCAAAATATTTAGATTTTAAAACTTTAAAATTCAGTGATAAATTTTAGAGGCTCTTGGAAGTTTATTCATTTTCAATTCAATCATATACATCACGTTATTAAA
>NW_026099574.1:22432691-22531438 GCF_025091365.1 Daktulosphaira vitifoliae | reverse complement strand
CAAATAATGATTCGCCAGAACTGGAAGTAACACCTATTGAAGAAGAAGTGTCCATGGAAACGCGTAAACACGAAGAAGGTGTTATACGCTATTTTGGAATGAATAATGGAGCCGGTAGAATAATTTCAAAAAATGGAAAATGTTATAAATTTTATAAGGTAGGCATATTATTTTATTGTCATATACATGACAGAACCTGCGTTTTAAAAAAACTAGTCAAGTTTTTAATACATAAATTAATTAAACTAAGTATTCGTATACCAAAATAAATAATCTTAAATTTTTTTTGTAGTAATTAGGCATTAAACATTAAAAAATTTACTTTAAACTACATAAAAATAGCGCATTTTTGTTTTCCTCAAAAATTATGTTTCTCGGTTTAGACATGAAGTTGATAATATATATTTTTTATTTCAAAAAAATACAAAAATCCTTTAAAATTTGTCTTTTTATTTAGAAAGATATTGTTGGTACTTATAAATATTATAAATCTCCACAAAAAGCAAAGTTTGTGGTCAATGATTCACAGCCGAATTGGGCCATAGATGTTGAAATAGTTGGAGATATTTATGGCCAACGGTAATTATTAAATGATTTAACAGTATAAATAATAGAATTAATTTTGTTATTTTATTGTATCTATAGATGCTATTATTGCTTAACGCATGGTCATTATACAGAGGAATGTATGCAATTGGATATTGACTCATTAAATTTTTATTATCCTTACATTTAAAGTACTAGTACAATGTGTTTGATTAATCTATTTATTCAATTATTTTTCAAATTTAATATTGCACATATTTTAATGTGTTAAGTAAAAAATCCTACTATATATTATAATATATCTAAGTACTTAAAATTAATGTTAAAAATGAAGATTTAAAAATATTGTGAATCATTTTTTTAGTAATTGTTAATCAATAAACAATATATTGTCTTTAAATAAATGCTTCGATGCAAATCTGTAGATATTGTTTAATCTTAAGAAATATGAGGATAATTACAAAAGCAACATTTACTACTATTTTCTTATTTATTATAGATTAGTAATTCTTAGATTCAAAAATATAATATTTAATTTTTTATTTATATATTTTATAATATTTATAATTAATTATTTTCAAATTATCATTGATTTTCATTTTTAATATGTTAAAAGGAATCATTATTAACTTACTCTTTTTTGTCCTTTAAAGTTATTCATAATAAAAAAGAATATTCATAATAAAAAAAAATATATTTATTACCATAACTTATAGCTCAACTTGCAAGTTTAAAATTGACATCATTAAATAGAAAAAAAATGGTATTGTTAAGATTAATACGCAGTCAGCAAATTTTATAATTACTAATTACAGTATATTTATCAGAAAAGCTCGTTTTTTTTTTTGCATTTTTATTGTAATAGATCATTTAAATATAAATTATTTCTTATTAACCTTCTTTTTATTTAATTAAGGGATTTGTTTTCAATTTTTGAGGGTAATATATTCAACTAAATGCGAATTGTAATAATTTTATGTATCATTGAAAAAAGTAGGTTAAGGATTTGGAAAATAAATTGCAGCCAAAAAAAAAAATCCCATAGTAAAATAATATTAACATAAATTAGAAATTTCTTTTCATGAGTGGAAACTGCAGTTATGGGATCCTTGATATTTATTGAAGTTATTGTATCTAAATTAGATAAAAATGAGATGATTTGAAAATTTTTAAAATTTAAAAATATGCAATATACTAATTGCCATAGGTGGTAAAGTTACTTTTTCGACTTAAAAAACCAAAAAAATGTAAATAATTGTTACTTTTTATGTCATATGAAATTTATTCTGTATCAATTAAATTATATAATATTTCAGAAACTCAGTGTATTCCCCTTGTAAGATATTTTAATATAAAATAAAATACAAAACACAGAATCTTAACACAAAAATAGCATGTTTTTAACTACGGCAGCTATTTGCACATAGATTTCTATGAGCATGTTATGTGTTAGATTTCCAAAAAATGACATAAAATGGAAGAAATATATGTAAGGTTTCAATAAAAAAAATTTATTTTGATTCATTCATTTTTCAATAAGTTATGGCAATTTTTTTAAAAAAAAAAGTGAAAGAAATGTCAAAATTTAATTTTAAAAATTGTAATTTTTCGGGGGATTTTCACCATTTATTGGGAATGAGAGAATATTTTTTAATTTTTGAGTGTAATGACTTCAACTAGATACAATTTGTGATCTTTTGACGTATTGTTAAGAAAAATCGGTTAGGCGGGAGCTAAGAAAAAGTAGTAACAGACATTTACATTTTTCAAAAAGTTGTGGAAATTTTTAGAAGAAAAATGTAAAAATTACAAATTTAAAAATTGTAATTTTTGGGGGGATTTTCATCATTTATGGGAAATGAAGAAAACATTTTTGAGAGTAATATCTGCAACTAGATACGATTTGTGATCTTTTGACGTATCTTTGAGAAAAAACGGTCCATTGAGAGCTGAAAAAAAGTGGCATCATAGTAAAATTAATACCTTCTCAATTTTACGTCGAAGATAAAACAAAATGTTTTTTCACTCAAGAAAATAGCTTTCCTTCTGAGGAACCTATTTTCTAAACTATCAAAAACGATAAACAAACATTTAATGTCTACATCACTCCAAATATTTAATTGAATTCATATCTATCATTAAATTTTTCAAATTGAGTGGTATCTTTACAACGATTAAGATATGAATACTATCGAAAAATGAATGGCCTAGCGTTAAAAAAATCTTCTTGTGCGTTGATTTATGTTAAAGGTTTCCAATAATAATAAATTTATTAAAATCGATTATTTTTTTGTGTGTTCTTTATTATTTTATTATTTATTATTAATAAATACAAATTAATACAATATTTAATTTAATTATTAAGGCATGTTACACACGTTAATCAAACTCGAACATCAATACTTTTTCTTATCAACAATTACAAGTTTACAACATATCATTAAATTAGTAGTTACCAACATAAAACATCACATCCTTCCCCATTAAAATTAAAAATATATATCCTTTAAGATCAATACTTATACACTTAACAGTACAACAAAAAAAATACAATATTTATGAAACTAACAACACTTATGAAATTTAACAAAATTTATAAGTTAACAATACAACAAATAAAAAATACAATATTTATGCAATTAACAATTTTACGGGTTTTTTTATAGTTCTTTTTGATCTTCTTAGTTTACTTTCTTTTTCACTTCCTAAATTATCACCTTCAACATCTTCATCACTATCAGCAAATGTTGCATCTTCAATATCATCTTCATCTTCATCAATATCATCTTCTTTGTCATTATCATCGTCCTCATCATCATCATCACTATTCTTAACTTCAACTTTTTTGAGGTTTTTTGTTTTAGGCGAACTCTTTTCTACTTTATTATTGGAATTTTTAGTTTCAGAATTACCATCTTTAGGTTGACCACCCAAACTTTCAAAAGCTTCCTTTATTTTATTATACAAACTATCCAATATTTCACTCTCTGTATCCTTATATTGAGAAAATCCTTTCAAAATAAAATTCTTAAGTTTAGTTTCTTTTCTTGGGATTGAGTCTTGTTTTTAATAGTTTGCTAACAATTTAGCAATACCACTTTCTTTATCAGGTAAATCAGATTTATCAGCCACAATTTTGATAGCTTTAGTCCATAGCTCATTTTGTAAAACTTTAATAGGACTTATAGATTTTTGTTCAGCTTTCACTTTTTCACCTTCTTTTTTCAATACTGCCGGTTTTATAGGTTTTACTTTTTCTTTAGCAGCGCCTTTATTTTGAGATTTAGGTGATTTATCATTTTTCTTATTATTTTTTTGTTTGTTTTCAGTTGTATTTTGAGTTTTTAATTTCATTTTGTTTGAAAATAAATCTTTTATTCGAGGTAATGGGTACCTATCTACCTTCAAATAAGGATTAATTGTGACTTTATAGTCACCACAAATGCGAATAGTACCATTAGTCTTTAATACTGGAACTATTGGAATTCCATAGTCACCAGTCTCAATAGGTGTTAAAATACCTTCTTGAACTAATCTGTCTAATTCAAATCCTACTTGGTCTTTAATGCTAAATGGCAAAGATCTGGGTTTTAAAAAAATTGGTTTAAAATTATCATTTAAAAATAATTTACATTTATTTTTATTTTTATTATAAGTACCTAATTTATCTGTAAAAACTTCTGGAAAACTACTTATTAATTCTTTTACATTACATGTAAAATCTTCAGTAATACTATTTATTTCAAGGTTAATATTTATTTTAATACCTAAAACTATAATCCATTCATTTCATAGAAGAGGCGGTCCGCTGTTTTCAATAATATACAATGGTAAACTGAAATTTTTCTCATTAAATTTAACCTTCACATTGATTACTCCAACTGGTACAATATATTCACCAGAATAGCTTTTTAAATTGATCTTAGTATCAACTAAGGGTAAATATTTAAAATTATTTCTATATTCAGAAAAAGAAATTGCTGAAATAGCCGATCCTGTATCTAATTGCATTTTTACCATTTTATTTTCAATCTGTACCATAATAAATAAATTTTCATTCTTTGAGCCTATCTGTTCAATTTGAAATAATGTATCAATATTTAAATTATCATTATCTAAAAAATTATTAGATTCATTGACTTCATTGTCAGAAACTTTTCTATCCATTGTACCAATATAATTATTACCATAATTTTTACTTTTAACTTAAGAATAATGTGAAGACTTTGGTCGACTTTTGTCAGTTTTACCTTTAAAATAACAAACACTCTTTAAATGTCCTTTTTTATGACAAATATTGCAATTACGGTCTTTAAAATAACAATCATTAAAAACATGATTCTTCGTACCGCAACAAGTACAAGTAACATTTCCTCCGTTGACAGTGATCTTGCCACTTCGGTTTTGAGCTGTTCGTGTGAACTTCTTGTTAGCAAAATAAATTTCTCCTTGGCATTCATTGCTGAATTGCCCAAAATTCTCCAAACTTTTTTCTGCACCTTCATGTGCTTGACATATTTCTTTCGCCTTCTCATATGTTAGGTCCGCTTCTTCGCACAGTTTTTTCTTCAGAGTTCTGTCTTTTACTCCGTGTACAATTTGGTCTCTTAAAGATTCTTCCAAATTATTTCCAAAATCGCACAACATAGATAACTATTGCAATTTAGTCACAAATTCAGTTATTAACTCATTGCTCGATTGTAAGCTATTTCTAAATTTTGACCTTTCGGCAACTACCGAAACTTTTGGTTGTATCATATTACTTACTAATTTGTCATAACTTACATCTTTAGGCAAGGTAGGTGTGCACAAGGATTTCAATATCTTATACCCCTCGCTACCAATTAAAGTAAGCAAAATACTTTCTTTATTTTCTTTTATTTTGTTTACTTGCATAAATAATTCTAGTCGTTCGACCCAACTTACAAAATCATCTTGAATTTTGTATTCTTCGATAATACCTATTTTAGCCATGTGTGGTTTACTTTTATTTTTTTTTATCTCTATTGATCCAATTACCTGTGCGTTTTTTATTGACTTGCGGATCCCATCTTCGTCGCCAATTTTGTGTTCTTTATTATTTTATTATTTATTATTAATAAATACAAATTAACACAATATTTAATTTAATTATTAAGGCATGTTACACACATTAATCAAACTCGAACATCAATACTTTTTCTTATCAACAATTACAAGTTTACAACGTATCATTAAATTAGTAGTTACCAACATAAAACATCACATTTTTGTTGTCAAAAAACATTTCCGTATTTAATATTTTTATTACAGATTTTAATTAAAATCGTGTTAATTTGATAAGTTTAAAGTGCCAAATTATTGTGATTCAATTAAGTTTAGTACTTTTAATTTTAACAAATGAATGGGTAATAATAAATTAAGAAACGTTAAAATTATCAACAACATAAAAACCTTTTACTTATAAATTACTTTTGGAAATTTTATTTTCTTTCATTGTAGAAGACCTCATTTTACAAAACAAAATGTTATTTTTAGTGTAACAAGAAGACACCTTAATTTTCAATCAAGTCATATTAAAACTACCATTTCAAACATAAAATAGTATGTGTAATTTGTATAATTATTTTGGGTTATTCCAGAAATTAAAGACTCAACCACTCCATTAACACTTATGGATGTTTTTGTACTGAACGATGATAACATTTTAAAACTATTTAGCAATTGTGTGAAATATTATAAAATAAATAAGTTATGAGTTATTTGAAAAAGTACAATAATATTTTCATTTGATTATTTATAATAGAGTGTATTATGGATTACTCAAGAAATAGGAGTGTACTGTAAAAAAATTAAATACTGAATAATTTCCAAATATTAATCTTGTAACAAACCGATTATAAAATTAAAAATCGAAATTCACATGACCTCCTAAACAATCATATTTTAGCTTTTGTCTAATGTTGTAAAAAAAATTAAAATTGGATGGTTTTTTTGATAATATTTTAATTGATTCTTTAAGTGTATTCTGATCATAAAAATAGTAAATTAAGTTGCTACGTGATACTTAATATTTATACACAAATGTTTACAATCAAANGTGATACATAATATTTATACACAAATGTTTACAATCAAATATAAATTAGTTTGTTGTTTGATTTTGTTTAAAAAAAACTATTTTTCTGTGCTTGTATTGAATTACTGATAATCATTAAAAATTTTGTAAAACATAATTTGATACATTTATTTTATAGTAAATAACATTATTAAAATGAAGGTGAAGAGGTTTTTTCGTCGATTGGCAACATTATTTAAGTGCTGTGTTTCGGAAAACAAAAAGCATAATACAAGTGGTAAAGTATCTTAGTTTATTATAGCTCAATTATANTTAAAAAAAACTATTTTTCTGTGCTTGTATTGAATTACTGATAATCATTAAAAATTTTGTAAAACATAATTTGATACATTTATTTTATTATATATAAAATTATTAAAATGAAAATGAGGAGGTTTTTTCGTCGATTGGCAACATTATTTAAGTGCTGTGTTTCGGAGAACAAAAAGCATAATACAAGTGGTAATGTATCTTAGTTTATTATAGCTCAGATATTTTTTTAACGAATAATACCAAATTATTTACAAAAAAGAATATTGGAAAATGCAGAAAGATAGAAATATACTTTAACATAATAAATAATTTACTATATTAAAATTTTATATTGCATAATGGGATGAATAATACATTAAGCTGGAAAAAATANGAATTACTGATAATCATTAAAAATTTTGTAAAACATAATTTGATACATTTATTTTATAGTAAATAACATTATTAAAATGAAGGTGAGGAGGTTTTTTCGTCGATTGGCAACATTATTTAAGTGCTGTGTTTCGGAAAACAAAAAGCATAATACAAGTGGTAAAGTATCTTAGTTTATTATAGCTCAATTATATTTTTAACGAATAATACCAATTATATACAAAAAAGTTTAAAATTTTATATTGCATAATGGGATGAATAATACATTAAGCTGGAAAAAATAGAACAATTTCCTATGGAATATTATAATTACTATTGTTAATATCGGTTAATGTTTTTGTAGATGATTACATTAATGAGACGATGTAACATTAGTATGTCTAAAACATTGATTTCATACATTGACTTATATTTTACATAAGTTAATTTTATAAATGACATNATTTACAAAAAAGAATATTGGAAAATGCAGAAAGATAGAAATATACTTTAACATAATAAATAATTTACTATATTAAAATTTTATATTGCATAATGGGATGAATAATACATTAAGCTGGAAAAAATAGAACAATTTTAAGTGAAATATTATATTTACAATTGTAAATATCGGTTGACTATTACCTAAGACGTTTTTAAGACTATAAGCTTAACAATTAATTATAGAATATAAGTGCTGTTAATATTTTTGTAGATGATTACATTAATGAGACGATGTATCTAATATTAGTTTGTTTAATACATTGATTTCATACTTTTGTCTAAATTTTTAAAATATAGATAAATAAGAATTATGTATATTTAATATAATATTTATCTAAAATATTATTTTAAATAAATAAATTTTATAAATGATACTTTTTGATGTCATGATATTATAAAATTACATTTTTTTAGTAAGCGAGTTCTATTGCAGTCAAAATATTTAGATTTTAAGGGATAAATTTTGTGATTTATGGAAGTTTATTCATTTTAAATTCAATCAAATACATACACGTTTAAAGTATCAATAAAATATTTTGTTAATAATTTACTCCAAATTGAAAATTAAAAATAATACTCTTTTTCTAAATAAAAGTAACGTCGTAAAATTTACAACTTTTATTAGTTTTTAAAACTAACGGTTCTTTATATAACCTACNTTTTAGAGGCTCTTGGAAGTTTATTCATTTTCAATTCAATCATATACATCACGTTATTAAAGTTAATAATTGAAATAAAATAAAGTCAATATTTTTTTATACAAAAGAAATGCTACTAAATATAAGGATAAAAAAAACAAAACAAATGTGATTTAACAAATGTTAAGACATCTAGCTAGTTAAAACTATTGTTTCACTCATTGTTTGTCATAATAATGTGAACTCCATATGAACTTATAAGTTCATGCTCAGAAAATTCTTCTGTACTGTTAGCTCTGACGCTTATTACATCATTTTTAGGCAGGAAACAAACAATCAACAATATTTTGCTAACTCCTCCAATAAAAATAAAAATGTATCTATAAAACGTTATTTATTCTCAAATGGGTTTTCAGAACCCTATATTCCCTCTTAGCATACCTCAAATAGTGTGATATTGATGTTTTTGGACAGTAGCTTAAAAATGGACTTATAGGATACTTATTTTATATACTTATTATAAGAATGTTACTAAAAGAAAAAATATATCGTTTCTGCATTATTTAAGTCTAGTTGCTTAGTAAATATAATAATATATCCCTGTAGTGTCACTATTGTAACAATTAACTTTTAAAAAATTCACTTTTAATGGAATTTTAGTAAGATATTATGTTCATATTATCAAAAATATATAATTTTGTAATAATTGTGTAGACTATAATAATAATGAAATTCGAAATATTAATTAGAAATTATGTCAGGTGATGTACAACTAGATGTTAAAAACATAGAATGTAGCACAACACAAATGAATGATATCGATGTACAAAATGAAGTGTCAGTAGATAGTGTGTCAATTGTAAAACAAGATAATGGCGACGATATGATTGTTGTGGAAAATATTAATTTATCTGAAGATACAAATGACATTTGCATTTCCAATACTTTAACTGAGGAGGATCCCTCAAATAATAGTGCCCCAGAGCTCAAAATTGATTGTATAGAAGATTTGTTGGCAGTTAAGCAAGAGAATGTTGAAGATATGATTACTGAGGAAAATATGTATTTACCTGAAGATATGAATGACCTTTGCATTTCCAATACTTTAACTGAGGAGGATCCTTCAAATAATAGTGGAACAGAGCTCATAGTAGATTGTATAGAAGATTTGTTGGCAGTTAAGCAAGAGAATGGTGAAGGTATGATTACTGAGGAAAATATGAATTTACACGATGATGTGAATGACCTTTGCATTTCATATATTTTTACTGAAGAGGATCACTCAAATAATAGTACCCCAGAGATCAAAATTGATTGTATAGAAGATTTGTTGGCAGTTAAGCAAGAGAATGGTGAAGATATATTTGCTGTGGAAAAAAAGAATTTACACGATGATATGAATGACTTTTGCATTTCCTATATTTTTACTGAACAGGATCACTCAAATAATAGTGCCCCAGAGCTCAAAATTGATTGTATAGAAGATTTGTTGGCAGTTAAGCAAGAGAATGGTGAAGATATGTTTGCTATGCAAAATAAGGATTTACACGATGATATGAATGACTTTTGCATTTCCTATATTTTTAATGAAGAGGATCACCCAAATAATGATTCGCCAGAACTGGAAGTAACACCTATTGAAGAAGAAGTGTCCATGGAAACGCGTAAACACGAAGAAGGTGTTATACGCTATTTTGGAATGAATAATGGAGCCGGTAGAATAATTTCAAAAAATGGAAAATGTTATAAATTTTATAAGGTAGGCATATTATTTTATTGTCATATACATGACAGAACCTGCGTTTTAAAAAAACTAGTCAAGTTTTTAATACATAAATTAATTAAACTAAGTATTCGTATACCAAAATAAATAATCTTAAATTTTTTTTGTAGTAATTAGGCATTAAACATAAAAAATTTACTTTAAACTACATAAAAATAGCGCATTTTTGTTTTCCTCAAAAATTATGTTTCTCGGTGTAGACATGAAGTTGATAATATATATTTTTTATTTCAAAAAAATACAAAAATCCTTTAAAATTGTCTTTTTATTTAGAAAGATATTGTTGGTACTTATAAATATTATAAATCTCCACAAAAAGCAAAGTTTGTGGTCAATGATTCACAGCCGAATTGGGCCATAGATGTTGAAATAGTTGGAGATATTTATGGCCAACGGTAATTATTAAATGATTTAACAGTATAAATAATAGATTAAATTTTGTTATTTTTTTGTATCTATAGATGCTATTATTGCTTAACGCATGGTCATTATACAGAGGAATGTATGCAATTAGATATTGACTCATTAAATTTTTACTATCCTTACATTTAAAGTACTAGTACAATCTATTTATTCAGTTATTATTCAAATTTAATATTGCACATATTTTAATGTGTTAAGTAAAAAATCCTACTATACATTATAATATATCTAAATACTTAAATTTATTGTTAAAAATGATGATTTAAAAATATTGTGAATAATTTTTTAAGTAATTGTTAATCAATAAACAATATATTGTCATAAACTAAAAATTCTTTTGATTAATTTGTTTAATATAATAAATGTATTAGACGTATGTTTAAAAATATAATTTCAGAAAAAAAATATTTTCGATAAAAATGGAATATAAATTTCTTTATATGAAATTTTTATTTCAATGTTTTGGCAATAGTTTTTTCAATTAATTAAAAAATAATTCCGCGCAATGGGGTCGCGCCACAGTAGTGACGTATTAAAATCACTATCATAAGAAATGCTTCGATGCAAATCTGTAAATAGTGTTTAATCATAAGAAATTTTAGGATAATTACAAAAACAACATCTACTACTATTTTCTTATTTACTATAGATTAGTAATTCTTAGATACAAAAATATAATATATTATAATATAAGGGATTTGTTTTCAATTTTTGAGGGTAATATATTTAACTAAATGCGAATTGTGATCATTTGACGTATCATTGAAAAAAGTAGGTTAAGGATTTGGAAAATAAATTGCAGCCACAAAAAAAATCCCATAGTAAAATAATATTAACATAAATTAGAAATTTCTTTTCATGAGTGGAGACTACAGTGATGGGATCCTTGATATTTATTGAAGTTATTGTATCTAAATTAGATAAAAATGAGATGATTTGAAAACTTTTAAAATTTAAAAATATGCAATATACTAATTGCCATAGGTGGTAAAGTTACTTTTTCGACTTAAAAAACCAAAAAAATGTAAATAATTGTTACTTTTTATGTCATATGAAATTTATTCTGTATCAATTAAATTATATAATATTTCAGAAACTCAGTGTATTCCACTTGTAAGATATTTTAAAATAAAATAAAATACAAAACACAGATTTTTTACACAAAAATAGCATGTTTTTAACTATGGCAGCTATTTGCACATAGAAGATAAGTCTTCGTGTTTTTTTCATTTTATAGTACATGATATAAGCTTAAATTTGATATATGTTTAAAGGACACAGTATTTCCGTACACAATTTCAAAAGTTAATTTTCATAAAAAAAGTTGCTATTTTAATTCCCCTCTGTGAGCAGGTTAAGAGTTAGATTTTCAAAAAAATGATATCAAATAAAAGGGAAATATGTAAGATTTCATTATAAAAAAAATTATTTTGATTCATTTATTTATCAATATGCTATGGCAATTTTTTTAAAAAAAGTGAAAGAAATTTCAAAATTTAACAATTTTAAAAATTGTAAATTTTTTGGTGATTTTCACCGTTTATTGGGAATGAGAGAAAATTTTTTAATTTTTGAGTGTAATGACTTCAACTAGATATGATTTGTGATATTTTGACGTATTGTTAAGAAAAATCAGTTCGGCAGGAGCTAAGAAAAAAAAACACATCATGGTAAAATTAATACCTTCTCAGCTTCGCATCGAAGTTAAAAGAAATATTTTTTATCATTTAAGGTCTTAATATTTCCTTGAGTGGTACTAACAGATTCACTATACGTATTTTTGTGAATGGACCAGTTGAGTAACAATTGTTCTAGAATTAGTTATTATAAATATAGTTAAAGATTGAGCTAACATTTAAAATATTTGTAGATTTTTACAAAAGATAATATTTTGTTGAGTATATATCAGATTTAAATGTCTGCTCATTGTAAAAAATATTGTTATGTAACTAATGTGCTTATTAGTTAAAAAACCTATTAAATTGTAAAAGTAATAAATTTTTATTCAGTGGATCTCTACTAGTTTGCAATTATCAGAGTTTTAAGTTAAATGATACCTATTCACAATATTTTCATTTGCCGAACTTAACATACTACAAAGGGTGATAGCCTTTTTTCACATGTTAGGGAGTCAAAGATTGTTCTTGATTTAGTCAATAACCATAATAATTATTTTAATTGATGTTTGACTTTTTATCAGTATACAGGGTTTGATTCATTTATAATGATTTTATAATAATTTATAATGGTTTTATAATGGTAAATATATATGGATGTTAATTTTCTTGAAACTTAACAGTGTATATTAATTAGAAATTCAGTTTTGGGAACCGTAGGTGGGATCACTATAGTAAAAAATTAATCTTGACGTATAATATACACATACGAGCGTTTTTCATGGAATTTAAACAAATTGTTTGGTTTAAACAAATTTTATAAATGCATAAATTCCCGAATTATGCTCAATACTGGCTATACATATAAAAAGTGTTGATATTTTGCAATATAAATTTACTGTCCACTTCATATAATAATACAAATAGTATAACATTATCTTACTATATGAAAAGGATTATTACATAATTCTATATTATATTAAAATAAAACATTAAATAATTATATTATTTATTATTAATATATATTTTTTTAATTTCGTTCTAAAAATAAACTTTTAATAAATTAAAAATTCAACTATCAATATCCGTAGGCGTAAAATAGCTATTTTTTTGTAGGTTGGTTTGAAAAAAATAATGTCACTTATTTTTTGAACATTTTTCAATATGAATTTTTAACTTTTGGAAGCTATACTACCCTCGACCTTTGCCTTGGTAATTATTACCAAAATGTACAGTGTAAAATATTTCATGATTGATAAATAAAAAAATATATAATATATATTTTTTTATTTATCAATCATGAAATATTTTTGATTTCTTTTGGGTATATATTATATACCCAAAAGAAATCAAGTAAAAAAATCGCAATTATTATTTTTATTTTGTGATTATATATTTGATTTATGGATAAATGAATAATTTTGTACAAAAACGATTTTTTTTATAGAATTTTTTACAATTTAAATTTAACAAAAATTATTAAAATACATTGAAATATTACCCTCTATAGTATAGAGTCTATACACATAATATTATTACAAATGTAAATTATTAATTTTGATGTTTGCATGAATTGCTTTTGTAATACAATATATTTGTCTTAGACCAAAAAAATATTTTTGATTATTTATCAAGATAACAAAAATCAGTTAATACTTCAACTTTATTTCCGACTTATAAGTAGAAAATGTACATTAAATAAAGTAATATTCCAAGCAACTTTTTATTTTTAGTATTATATTTCTATCATGAGACGACAAGCAATAGATCTTTATTTTATAACTATTTCTTACTGTATCATATATTACCAATAATGTATAATCTTCTATGACTAAAATGTTCATATAAAATTATTCTAAAGTTTGATAAATTTAACGCAAATGCAAAACATTAATATTAGTTTATGTCATGTTTTAAATCTAGTATAGATAATATAAATAATATTTTTTTTAATATATTATAAAGCTATTTCGATCCCTGTGGAACATTCAAAAAGTTAATATCAAATTTTAAATTTATCTTTTGCTGATTATATTAAATTATTCAACTTAAATAACTCATGTCATGAAAACCAGATACTTCTTCTTAATATTTATTAAGCATCAAAAATAGAATCTTTTGGTTCATATGTCACAAAAATTGAAGTTTTATTGGATTAACACAAAAAAGACTACAGATAAACTGTTTATAAAATTTATAAACATGTAAATTTAGTATAACCTTAGCTTCAATTTAGTTATTTAGCTTCTTAATTATTTTAATATTTCACTTAATTAAATGTATAAATAAGTAGTTTACGGTTAAGTTTTATAAGTTTGCAATAAGTATATATAGAATTTTATAGTACCACTTAAGTAAAAAATATAAAAAACCAACACTAATTATCACCAAAACATCACATTGAAATATTATTTTTAATTAATTAATCAATTAATTACTACAATCACCAAAATAAGTATCTCTTTGATCATTATTTAAACAAAAAAGTGAACACATAATTTTAATAAAACTCTTAATGTTTAACAAAATTTTGTCACTACTTGTATGATTTTCGATATACTATAACATAGTTTTAATACATTTTTAGTTAAACAATTTATAGTAAACCATATTTCTTTAATAAATTATTTCAGTGGTACTATTGTTTATGATATTTTATTTATATATTTGTTTCAAAACCCTGTTTAGTAAAAATCACATATCAAATAATTTTGAATAGTGGTAATAAATAATATATCAATTAAGACGTTTGAACAAATTTTGAGAAAAATCACTAATAAAAACAATATTTAAAAAACCCAGCACAGGGGGGTCGCGGCACAGTGGTGACGTGCATTAGTTGGATCAAGTATTATGATATCTGATAGTTATTAAAATCACTATCAAAAAAAACACTTCGATGCAAATCTTTAGATAGTGTTTAATTTTAAAAAATTGGTGGATTATTCCAAAAGCAACATGATCTGCTAGTTCGTTATCCTGATTCAGATAAAGTATATCGAATGAAAAAAGGGATTATTAAAAATTATTATTTCTCATAAAAAAATTATGTTGATCCATACACATTTCAATAAGTTATAGCATTATAAAGTTAAAAATAAAAAAATAAAATCGATAATTTTCACACAAAAATAGCATTCGGTAACCAATTTCACCCTGAAGACAAAATAAAGTACAAAATTTTTTTTTCCATAATAAAGTGCATTACATTACATTACATTTTGACGTATCATTGAAAGAAATCGGTTCGGTGAGATCTGAGAAAAAGTGGTAACAGACACAAAAAAAAAAAAACACATCTTAGTAAAACCAATATCTTCTCAGATTCGCATCGTAGCTAAAAACGGTTACATTATTTAATAAGACGGCACACTAGACCATTTAAATAATAATTTTGTTAAGATACAAACGACATAACCAAAGAAAGGTTGCATATTCAGTTAAATTTATAAATTTTGAATAAATTCAATTAGCATAATTTTAAAAACATTTTTTAATGGTTTCTTATTTATTTATGAGACTAACCTGATTAGGACTCCAAACTATTCAAGAATAGATCTTACCAATGCACAGAAAGTTTCTTTAGCAAAGAGGGTCAGAAAATTCCTAAAACACCCGTTTAAAATAACCTAAGAGACCCAAGCTTTTATATATTGTGTTTATGTGTTTTAAGTGATAAATCAGTTGATGTAATTATACTTAGATCGAATCAACTGATTTAAAGTCATATACATAAATTACATAACACGCTATAGTAAACGGAGAGCAACCGAACTTAATGAAATTACAATATAGCCACGACACGTGCCGTTCATTTTGTAACATTCAATAAAAAAACATATTTTCCACTCATCTAACTGTATGGTACTTGGCTCATTTATACACACTCAAGCGCGTTGGCGGTCGTGGAGGGTGACGGCGTCTCTTGTTACAAACAAATTGGATTAAACCCTTGTATTTTCCTCTAATACTGTACTAGAAATGTATACAATTTTTCATCCGTTATTAACTAGTCAAAAGGTACTGTTTGTTACAGATCAAGAGTCTGACATAATGTTCCTAAACGATTCTCACGCTTGCTACTTATTTACTTCGTGTGAACCTAATTTATTTTTACAGCGTACAAGAAAAAAAAGCTTTCAATACTATTTGCACTGCAATAGAGAAACGAAACGGTTTCATAATGGAGTTCCAATCGTAGAAAAGCTTTTTCATACGCACATTTTATTACCAATCCAAATAAATGGGTATATAGTCGAAATAGTATTGCAGTCAAATATATAATATATTATATAAAAGTTATTTTCGCGTTATCCACATTTTATGTAGCATCGTGTAAGCTATCAAAGGGATCAAACCGAATGGGCCTTAAGAGATTCTACAGCTCTTATTCCATAAATAATATGTTGTTTAGTCTATCTAAAATAGAATGTCAGATAAGAACGTAAGCTCTCACTTCATAAAATATCCGTATCGTTTTATTTGTTCGGCTTTAGTAGAAAAAGTTGTATTGTGAAATTATTAAAAAAGATATGGGAAATTATTTTATCTTATAACATGAAATAGGAATACTTTTATGATATCAAGCCCATAACATTTTCATGATTTAACACAAGTTTAAACGGCCTTCACCATTAAATTAATAAATATTTATCTAATTTGTGTTATTTACAATACAGTACATCACATTTGTTTGGTTGTGTAGGATTAAAAAAAACTCTCAGTAACTTTTAAAACTTTAAAATACTATGTTTAGCTAAGTTATAATTTCAGCGTATAAGTACTCAAACGAACCGTCTAAATGCTCATAATTACCACATAAAAATATACATTTACATTTATTTTTTTCACCAGATACTTAATTTCTGGCCTTATTAAACGAAACACGCGTCGTTCGTACAAAATAAACCCTCTTGGGCTTTAACATAATGTACACAATGCGTAACCCAAGGGTCACTCTGGAGTTTTTTCCTGCCCTTCATCCGCTACCCATTGTTTTGTTCGGCTGCTGTTTCTCGTCGATCATTACAAAAGGCCACCCCAGGAGTCTCTTTAACTACACTTTGTATCCTATCCATAACAACAACAATTATTATTATTATTACGATACATTAAAGTCCAACCAAGCATGGGTTTTTCAGAATAAAAATCACAGAGAGAAATATATTTAGGACCTTGTACTTTTTCCCCTCCGTCGCTGCTAGTCGAATAATATTGTATATACTATATACGTACAATTTTTTTGGCAACTGCATCGTGATCCGATTAAAGAACAGTTTTGCTATACTTTATTATGTGTATTTGCATCAGTAGGCATACGACCAACAAAACACAATGTGTACCGCCGCGGCTGTAGTCGCTGATGGCGCCCCGTAGCGAATCAGTTTGCTCCGATTTGACGGATTATCATCATTTTATTTTGATGTTTCAATAGGTTTTTTATTTATGCGTGCAGTGAGCACCGACAATGATGTGATGTAAATAAATAATTAACTGGGGATAAAATGAATAAGTAAACCGGTGTACTTCTTAATAAGAGACCGGATCACTGGCTCGATCGACACAGCTACCTTTGTACTAAATGCTCCTTGTTATCATCCATTCCTTTAATACGAGAGCCTCCTCAATTGTTCATACCATTAAAATCACTTTACAACATTTTAACTAATGATTTGACTACAAAAATTATTTGAATTTATTTTTATCGGATTTTCAAAATTGTCCATTTTAGGAATTTTAGAAATAAATTATGTAAAATCTACGTACCATAAATAGAATTTTTAACTATATGAATAGGTTGAAAAGATTCCAAATTGTCATAGTTAAGTTACCATAGCAATGTTTAGTATAAAACAATTCAATTGAACGTTCAAGTAAACGGCTACTTTAAGTATTTTAAAATAAATAAATAATAATAATCATACTAAAAAAGAATGGTTGCGGATCTACCGAACTTAAAATCAGAGTCAAAATACACACTATGTCGAGCTGAAAATCGCTGTAAAACATTTAACTTGTTCAGATATTTGGATGAACACTATTGTTGCAAAGTCACAGTAGCAATGATAGTGTTTGTTGGCAGTGTGTACTTATCGTCACGTCAGAAGTGCTTTTAATGTCAGCCGGTGTGAATTCATCCGAGTCCGTTATTTGTGTGTCTAATATTAAACACTGTTAAAAACTTTTTTTAATTCATTATTAGAATATAAAGTATCACAATATGTATTTTGAGTTTATTCTTATTATATTATTGCACTATGCCTAAAATCACACGCTGAGACGGATTTTCAAGAGAGACTTTGTCCTTTACTTTTAGAACTCGCCGCCTTGTTGTGTATTTATTTTCTTCGAAAACAATTGCATTACAAAGCGGCTTTTGAACATCTCAAGGTGTTTGCAGATATTTGTCGTGTGACACGTTCGAATAGATCTCAATGGCAGGACAATGTTCACATTCAAAAGGTAAATCTAATACTGAACATTATTGTATTCCACTATAATGACCTTAATGCCAGTGTGTGAGTCAACCGATATTTTAATATTTTAACATGCGTGCATAAACCTATACCTAAGCCATTTATACCACTTCAATATATTAAACATTATTTGATCATTTACTCATATTATATAGTTATAAAAATCAAAATAAATGCGCAAATTCGATAAATAACATTAATTGGACATTTTTATCGTTATAAACCAAATTTCGTAATTAAAAAAATTTTTATTTTAAAATTCCAATTTTTCCATGACAGAACTATAAGAAAATTTTGATTATTATTATTATTTTAGATTATCTCTTAAACATACATGCAAGCTTTTAGTATTTATAAGTACATGCTTAACGGCTTTTTTATAATTTAACTCGGCAAATNTAGTATTTATAAGTACATGCTTAACGGCTTTTTTACAATTTAACTCGGCAAATCATGGTAATAGATTATATAAACATAAAACAATTAAGACAACTACGCGATAAAAATAAAAAGGATCAAAATCGTAACATTAATAAATGTATTTATTGTTATTGGAAATGTTTATATTGTATATATAAAAAAAGAAATGTACTTCATTTAATTTTATTTAAAAATAATATGACATGTTTAAAATAGTTAAAAATGAAAATACATGATTAATAATTGATCGCGTTTATTTATAATTAAACATTTAACATGACTCCAGTGAGTATTCAAAAGGCCAAGGAGAAACTACATGTTCAATTGTATTAAACTTATTGTAATTTAACTCTTTCCTTTTAGTGACATGGGACGTCATAAAGCGTACGTGTACGTATTCAGAGCAAATTTAACTTTAATAACTAAGGTCACCATTGAACCAGACGAAGAGATATCTAATAGCAGAGAGATGAAAAGAGCCCCCTCGTGTTTAAGAAATCCCCTGCGGCGCACTTTCCAGTAGCTCATCGTTGAAAACTTTGTTATTAGTACAAGTATCATATATATATGTATATTTAAATACATTCTGTTTGGGCCTCGTTCTTCCGAAAAACACGGCGTTTCGTTTTCCACCGCGGATTATTCGAAACGATATGACCACCTTTGTCCTGTACATAGTAGCCTGTTCAATTAATTTTAATTAGCTCGTTCAAAAAGAGAACTAAGAAACTGCGAAAATGTGAAGCTTTCTAGTTTTATGTTAATTAACATCCCGGCGTTTTCTTACGGCGGCATTAGACCAGACAGCTTTACATCTTTATAGCGATCTGTCTCTCACTTTTAACGTCAGTCACTGACTAACTTTATCTCAAACAAATGCTTTCAGTGCCATTCAGATAAGCAGAGTAATTCGTTTTCCTTAGAAGATTTGCTTTTTGGACGAAAGTACGGATAGTCGGTAAATGAAGTTTTGTACAGATTTCTAAACGTACCAAAATATCCAATGGTAGAACGCGAGTTTTTATTAATAAAATGCCACTTTCAATGTAATATATAATAAAAGAAAAAACACAATTCTTAAAACCCTTTGTTGCGGAACGATTTGTGTGCGATCTGATGAATAGACGGATGATTAACTTTCTCTGAAATCGAAGATTATACTCACAAAAGCACATACCTATATTTATATGCATTACGGTTGGCTATCTATTCAATTTGTCGTTGAAGCTTTTCTGTAGTGAATTGACTATAAGGGTAGGTAAAAATGTAATCGACGTCCTTCCGATTACTTGTACACTTACTCATACACACACACATACATACTATTGTGCATTCATCCGTGTATACACACACACACACACACATATATATATATTATNTACACTTACTCATACACACACACATACATACTATTGTGCATTCATCCGTGTATACACACACACACACACACATATATATATATATTACATTAAGTATTGCGTAGGTAATTCGAGAGTGTATGCGTGGGCTTAGNACACACACACACACACACATATATATATATTATATTAAGTATTGCGTAGGTAATTCGAGAGTGTATGCGTGGGCTTAGGTCTAACATGGAAAAGAATTGGAGAAAATAAAAATCAATATGATTGTGTTCAATAGCTCATTCTAAGATATCGTTTTATTAATCATTTTCCTTTCTACGGATAATGACGACAAAGCTTTTGAGAATTAATTTTACTAGAAAAAAATTTCAAAGAAGGCATGAACGTTTTTTAAGCTATAATAAATCCTACTACGAAATAAATACTTCTATTGAAGTAACCAATTTACTCGTTGTAATACTAAATGATATGTCATCCTGATCCAGTTAAAGACTACTTAATTTGCACTACATAAATAAATAGTTTCAATAAACACAATTAATGACGTAAAAGAATAAAATAGCACAATAATGTATATAATTGTCCAATATTTTTTCACAAGAAAAAATTAAGAATGAGATCTTAAGTTGAACAAGTTACGATTAAAGAATAGTAAAAGTACATTACTAATATCAGAAATTGCAAGGCCCGTGTAAGTGACACAATTTAGACCGATAATAGTTAATTAAATAATGTAGTTTTTAGATTTTTAATAAGTATTTATTTTCCTATAATTGTAATGGGAAATTATTAACATTTAAGAACTACACAATTGTTATATCAAGAATAATTGTATACAATTGAGCACGATATTTTGTATACAAATTTGAAATAGTCACTTTTTCAAGAAGAAAATTGAAGTTCCGTTGTAAAAATGTATAAATAGCATTATTGATAATTTATAACTTTATTTCAAAATAAAAATAATTTGTTTGAAAATAGCAGAAAATGATTAAAGGTAATAGATTTAAAAATTACTTTGACGCTTTGAAAAAGAGTTTAGTTAATAAACCATTAGCTCTTTATCCGCATAATGCAACTAAAAAGCATTGACCAAGATCAAAGGACTCGTAGACTTTACGGTGGAAATACACGCGATGCATTTTCCACCCCACAGCCCACACTTGTACACACAAGCCATCAAAATGCACGCAAAAAGTTTTAATAAAATACACAATTGTACAATCGTACAAAGGTTCGAGAGGAATCGTCAGATAGAAATATATTATTATAATGAAAGGCAGTACTATTATATCCCAAAAAATAAAACTTCGGACGGTAGCGATTGTGCTCGTGGCTACCCAGTCATAAAAAAAACTCGTGGTCAAAAGTTAAGCTGAAAACCCATTTATAATGAAAAATATATTTTATATGGAAAACTCTCGTTTCAAATCACTGTGCTTTAGTTGTGTAAACGTATTCATATATTGGCTACATTAACGTGAATATGAAATCTATTACTCTGTTAGACTTTGCTAAAGATTTTAATATCCATTAATTTTTTTATTTAAATATAAAATATGACAAATAACATTTTTGCATTAGTTCCGTGTATAGAAATTAATAGCTTTGAAAATTATAAATTATAGATTTTGTGATTATATTGACTTGACCACAGCATAATTTTAGCGAAATAGTTGTTTTTCAAATATTGGCCAATTAATAAAACGTTTAAAATTAACAAAATCCAACGCGGTTTTATCTCTACATAAGTATATTTTTGAGAAGTAGCTATTAAAATAATCACATTAAACGTTTTACGATAAAAGCTAATAGTGAACTTTTTAATTGTAAAATTGCTCAACTAATATCGCTTATACATTTTGTTGTATGAATAAAATTTTGATTATAATTTTTTAATAAATCAAAATAAGCAAAACTAGTGGTATGCGGTGTATAAATAATTATACTAAACATTTTCGATACAATTATATTTGGAAATAATATTCTTCAATTCGAAAAATGTTACATATATTAGACAGCAATCGCAAAATATTTATGATTTATTTTTATTCTAAGAATAAAAAATGAGACAATTTGTTTGCTATTTCTGTTAACAAATAGCACTTCGGTAAAATTCTAAATGATCAACAAAATGTGCCGAGAAATTGTAACTATATTGTACTTTGTAGATTTATTTTTCTCTCTCTCAAAAAAAAAAGAAAAGTTGTTGGTATTTCTACTAAACATGTTCTCCTAAGAGGTAGTAAGACAAACAAAGTTCTCGTAAAAGGGGCGTCGGTATAACAAAAATCGATTGGCGTAAAATGGGAGTCGTTACCGAATCCCAAAAGAGTTGAGAAAGTTCGATAGCGAAAACCCGCGGCTAACTTCTCACTTAAGTACTTAAAAGCCCTCGACGAAAATAAATAAAACTCAGTGGTGTAAAAAAAAAAAAAAAATCAAATCCGTTTTATGCGGGCTATTTTTTTTTAAGCTTTTCTTTTTACTCTCCAAAGTTTTAAGAAGTTCATTTTTTATTTTATCAGGAATGGTAAATGTTTTCTCGGTACTTTATGTAGTGTTTCTGCTTCATTATAAACTACAATGTATTTCGCCACACTCGGTTTCGGCGTTTCGATTTATTTTAGAACGATATCATCGCGTAACAACAAATAAAGTACAGTTTGCTGCACCAAAGGTGAATGAATAATTATTGACGTTTGTGTGTTACAACGCACAAAACGCGCGTAGTTTTTTGGCCGGGCAAAAATAAAACTGCGTGTGGGGTCTCCCGTCGATATGTTCTTTTTATTTTTAATAGAATTAATTTTACGGTTAATGGAACTTGGGTGTGAGAAACAAAGTGCTACAACAGCAAGTGCATCGGTGCAATAGTGATTCGGCGCCGAAGAAACGATAATAATGAACATTACCGGCGTCTAGGAACCGGCCAACAATAGGTATGTACGCGCAACACTGGCTGGGAACTTGCGCAACGCACTGATGGCGTTCACGGTGCGGTGCACAACAATAAGCGGTTCTGGCGGAAATGGTTGCGATTCAGATGAGCGCAATGTGTAACATTATATTTAGGACGGGCACCGGTTTCAACGATACCAAACACGGCGGTTTCATAGGTATAAACTCGACGTGGGTAGGTATTGCAATACCCTCGACGATAGTGTTAGTGCGCTGGTGTTGTTTTTACTCGTCGCGGTAATCATTGAAAAGCGCAGTTTTTTCAATCAAATCTTTGTGTCACCTCATTGTATTCATTTGTCGATACTGTTAATATTATTAGTGTCCGGATTTAATAGTAGACATCACATCATTATTGCTACTTGATTATGGTTATATTTTCTATCAAATAAATCATAATCACTATTGATTCTTGTTATCGTAGTTGCACAGGTGTAATAAATCGCCAATAAAACTTATTTAGACGACATCACGAAGAAATGACGGCTACTGTATGCTAAACAGCGAATAAATCGATAAAAAATTGGTCGAAAATCGATAAACATTAAAAAGCAATAACGATTCATCAAATAAAACATATACCATTTATTTTTCCTATCATACGCTGAACTAAAAATAGGGACTGACGTTAAATAAGATTAAAGTTTACAATTTTTAAAGGGATGGAAAAAGATTTGACTACATATTATAATAGTTTTTTTAATCAAACAATTTTTTCTTTTATGCAAATCGTGAACTTTCAATAATTTCCAAGAAATGAAGTGTCTCGTCCTTATTCTTATAGTTTTTATGAAACGTTAAAAAAACTGCAAGATTATTAAAATGTAAAATGAACATAGAATAACTCGTCTAATTATTGAAAAATTATCTTTTTAGAATTTCAAAATGTAATAAAAGATTTACTATTGCGAATCAAATTTCTATGTCTGGATGTAAAATCAATAAATTGATCTTTGTTGAAATTGTAATTAAAAGCTGCTGTGCAATACAAATTAACAAAATCATTCAATTTGGAAAATAATTAATATTTTAAACAGTGCTTGTAGTATTCATTTATTGTTCCGTACCATATCCTAACTAATATCATTTAGCTTTAATCGGTTAATTAGTACTTGAAAAAGTAAAAATTTCAAAGTAAATGTTTTTAATATTCGATTAATTATTTTTAGCTCGAACTTGTTCATTACAAGTAAAATTATGTTTCCATTATTATAGAAATTGTGATCACTTAAATGTGTATAACTCGTTGTTAACTATTTTTTACTTATATTTCTTATCTCAATAAGGTTGCCATTGATTTGAACGGTCTCCGCACATAGAAAAAGCATTAACGAACAAACACGTAAATGATGTATATTTAATTTAGACGTTGTAGTACACAATCCGTAACGAGGTTTTACTCGGTAGGCGTGGCCAGAAGTACTTTATGTCTTGAGTATCGTTACCAAAAGTAAACGGGTTGATTGGCGCTTCATTTACAGTGCCTGTCTACTAAAACGTATAATGCTTTGTCGGGACGTGTGAAAAATGTGATCGATGCAACAATGAAACGTGTGTTGAGTAGTGTGAAACGGGACAATGTGGATAAATTGTCGGTTTCGACACCTTATTCCGAGCAAAACCGCCCATTTCGGGGATAATATCCAAATCGACAACAATCGAATAAACACACGAGTGTCAAGTTGTGGGACAGCTGTTTTTTGGAAATTATTCTGCAAGTATATTTTTTAATCACATGGGTGTACATTGATATGCAGTTATTGAAAATGGCTTATATTAACTGCTCAAAAATAACCGCGCACAGGAAACGGAATGAACACTTTATTTAAATGTAATGTAAAAACAGACGAATCTTTAATTAATTAGACTATGTTCTATAGGACTTTGTGAACTCTTTTTGTGTTCAAGATATATTTTTAATGCAAAAGTATTCCTACCGTTTCAAATTATTGATAGCCAAACCAAATATCGTTGATTTTTTTGCGAAAACGCGGGATTTTGAATTTTTACTATTGACGCAAATGGTCAAAGGTGAAAAGGAAAAAATTCCCTCGGTACAAAGTAGAATATTTATTCAAAGTAGCGACTGAAAATCGAGTTTCTGGGCCTCGTGGGTTATTAAAAGCCCGAGTGTTGTTGTTTCGGTAAACAATAATTTCCTGTGGTTTTACTAAAATTGTATATGAAAAAGGTGTTTTACGGTTAGATTGGCGTCTCGGCCGGTTATCCAATTATTCTAGAAGCACTATATACTGTTTAGTCATACCTTTATATATATATATACTTGTATAAGTGGTAAGTGGATTCCAGTAAGGCTTTTAGCAGTAATGGCGATGGCCGTTAGAATACCGTTTACAAAAGAAAATGGTTTCAGTCCGCAAAGACTAAATGCAAAGACCCTTAGAGTTTTATTGAATTTGGATAAATTCGAAACGTACTCGAAAAGAGATACAACGTGTCCAGCTTTTATTATACGTTTTTGTCTTTGTTTTGCCTTTTTGTTTGTTTGTCCAAACTATTACCATCGCCCTCGTCTAGAAAAGTGCCATCGATTTACCCTGACAAAGTCTTCGTTTAACAAATGGATTCCCTGTGGGGAAACGAACAGCGGGCCGAGAAAAATGGCGGAAAATAAAATTTACCGCATTACGTGAACGTAGTATTGGCAATGGCTTTCATGTTACTAAAACCACATTACTATTTAAGGATCTTTTTTATTATTTTTAGTTTTTCCCGTTGTACGACGTTCAAACTGAGCTTTTAAAAATAATTACAATTTAACTACACCTCACTTTTATGAGTTTTTGGAGCTTTACGACACGCCACCGATCGAAAATGTTTGTTATTAATAATCTTTTAAAAAAACAACTATAGATATAATAACACAATACATTACATTTATTCGATACTAAAAATTATTGTTGACAAGAAATTGACATCAATCAATTTACTTTCTGAATTGAAACGTTTATTTATATCTAATGAATACATTTTGAACTGAATAAAGTTGATTTCGAACTAGCAAGGAAATTAAACAGTATAATTTAACAGCAAGCTTAATGGAAGATACAAAACGAAATCAATTTTGACAAAAATAATAAAATGTTAGCTATAAATTTGAGAGGGAGCGTCAAAAATTTTGTCACATAAAATCCTATTTCTTATAAAATATCCTAAGCACGTCACTGGTATTATTATTTGTCAAATTATTTTATGATTATGCAAATAATTAAAAAGTAAAGCTTAGTTTTTAATTAATTATATTACTAAAATAATTATTACACTATACGATAATAAAGATAGTTATTTATTTATATTTATTATAAGTAAATCTTACTAACTAAAAATGAATACTACGTAACATTTTTTTATAATTAGTTTCCAAATAAACAAGTGTATCATTCAAATAGCCAATTTTTTTATTTTATTATATTTTTTCAGGAGATGAATTGAGAGAAAAGCGATTAAACCAGAATGATTAAAAAATTTACTCTAGTATAGTATTGCTATGCCCCAGAGAAAACTATATTTTAAATATCATACACTTGATTATATAAATTAAAATAGTAGGGGAGGGTAGATGAAACATACGCAGGTATTTTTTACGGCCAGGCGTCAGGTTATTTTTTATTTTGTCTGTGCACATAATGGTCTACGCCAAGCCAATACAGCGGCCGTGTTTTACCATTAAACATCTTGAGACACCAGTGACATAAAATTTCAACAGCTACTTGAATTCGCTATACTTAGCGGTAAAACCGCACATTTTATCTGGCTAATCAAAAGATAAATACAACACAATAACAATAATAGGCCCGAGGAAAATCGTTTACTCGCGTTCACAACAACAATTGACGCCGGATCAATTATAGTTTCACGGTCGGCCATCACAACAACAATATAATATACAACGTGCACCTCTTTGCGCGGTGCTGCTATTAGCAATGCTAATAGTATAGCTGATATATTTTGAGTAGTGGCTAAATACAAGGGAGATATGGACCCCGGCATAATGCGCGCGCGGTACGTTAATGCATACAAACGCGTAGCCGACCCGTTTTCGTAGATGATTTGGCACATAGACGCGCTGCCGGCCTTTTGTTGTCCCTCGGCTCTTCCTGCAGTTTTTAGAACCGATATTGTTAGTACCGGTTCTTGTACGTACACATTGTTATTATTATTTTTCCTGTTTTTTTGCTTTAAACGTACACTAACGTACTAGCTAATACTACACGCTTAATAGTACGTGTATTATGTATAAATGTATACGGTTCTTATTATCGTACAAATTCTTATTTCTGCTGGCAGCTATTCTTTATTTTTATCTTTATTCATACGACAAACACACAAACACTATAATCCGCCGCGTGTGCACTGCACGTTGGCCATAGTAAATACGAGTGGCTATTTACTTGCACGCCATTGTCCTATTCAAGTGGGTCCGTGAAAATCGGTTTTATTTGGCACAATGAGGTGAAGAAATCGACGCCGACGTGCACACAGAAGAAGACGTGTCCATTTGACACCGTCGTTTCGGCGAAAACTGACCCCATAAACCGATGGCGGCCACCACAGTGTCCTCATATTATGTACCGTTTATTTGTAGCATTATTATCTTATCTACGTTCTATCTGTTTTATTATAACTATACGCACTTTTTTTTTTTTACACAATTTGTACTTCTACGAAGGTAATTACTGGCGAGTACCTTTTGTACTGAGCGTTCACTGCGATCAATCATCTTTTTTATGCGATACAACTGTAAATTTCTGTGCCTGTTTAAAAGTATTAGTCACGACACGTCTGCGTAGTTATATTTTTTCTAAATGAGAATACTATTCTCATTTAAAAAACAAAACGCCCATCAATTTTCAATAATATTCAACACTTGAAATCATTGAATACAAAACAATAACGAGTAGTTTTCACTTTGAATAATAGGCTAAGATTCATTTATAGATAAATTGGCATACGAGCTTATAAAATACTTATTAGGGCGGTCCGAGCATTTCATTTTGTTTTTAATTTTCGGGCGTTTTGCTATAGTAGCTTTCTATATCTAATTTAAATATTAACTTACTTCAAATAAAAAAAAAAAAACATAAAATAAAGAAGTCGCAAGACCAAAAACGTTGTTTTTTATTTGAAGTCATATAATTTATGAAGTTATTCTCAATAAAAAATTTGAGACACATGGTATATAAAAAAATATATTAAATATGTGTTGATTTTTTTGATTAAATTTCAAGAAATACTTTTTCGAGTCGAAATAGTAGTGTTTCTACTTATATAATACGTTTTACATTTATTTATAGTAACACTGGAGCCGAAGTCTTACGTTAAGCTTTTAGACACATATATGTGTCTAAAATTAACTAAATATAGTTCATATATTGCTCTACAGAGCAAAAAAACTTTCTCGTGACTGTTGAAAGGCTATTGTTTCATAGAGCGAAATATGATGGCAAAAATTTACTATAGTATTTAGGTGAGAGAGTAAAGCATAAATCGTAATTTAATACTACAGTGGGCATATTTGGCTACTTTACCCTAGGGGGGATTGATGGATTTGTAAAGATACAATCGTGATAATACAACTAGCAATCTACGCACGCATCAATAGGAAGCCTTAAGAAGCATTATGTTATCACTACATTGAAAGAGAGCGAGAGGCAGATCGATATTCTGTTGGCGTTTGACGACACAACTAATCCAAAAAGTAATCATGATGATTAAATAACGAGTCTTTCAAAAACACTCAATTATAATTGCATTTCAACACATTGTAACTTAAAACTATTCACTTTATCTAACCGCAAGTATTTCAAAAGCTCAAGCTTTTATAAAAAACAATTTTCTATCAATAATTATTGATAGAAAATTCTATTTTATATCATATATTTTTTAAATTGTTAATTACACGTACAATTAATTACTGTGCATAATTTAATAGTTAATTTAGTTTATATTTTATTTGGTTATCAAATAACTATATGGTTTTCGTTGGGAAACCATCCATTATTTAGCAATTAATGTAATATTAAAAGAAAGTTGTATTACTTAAAGTTTTGAACACACAGTCACTGCACATAAGGCGTATGTTATTTAAAAAAAAACATTTTATACATTAAACAAACCAGAGGTTATTTCCAATTAGTCGTAGTCGGCTTAAAATAATATCTTCAAAAGTGATTATGCGAATTTGTAATCAAGATACATTAGAAGTGAACAAGTGTAATCGATTTGTTTTGAAGAAACTGCAATGGCGATACCGTCAAACAACTGAGATGGGAAACCCAACTCTGCCAGACTTGGTTTGTCGATCCTTTCCGGGTAATGTCAATTAAATTATGATATCATTACGCCGTGGGGTTTGACATAATAGTGTGTTGCTCATCGCTGCAGACATTCCTAATCGGCGAGGGTGTCCGAGCGGGGAAAACCTGTGCCATTATCATTTCGACCCCACTGGTAACTATTAACCACCGCGACCATTACCAGCCGCGTTATCGTCATCATCGTGCGTACTCGACGAGAAAAAGCTTTTAATAGCTTTGATTGAGTGCCACCCCAACTCGGCCCGTCCGGCGGGCGCAGTCACGACGAGATCGGTTTATTAATACGGCACACAAGCTGTTCGAATTTGCCCGGCAACGTTTGTACTTCTCCTCACATTAATTCCACCCCATCGGTTAATACTAATTTTGATGCGCTGCTACTGCGAATTCCGCTGGGGATGACGGCCGAACATTAAGCCAACAACGCCGCACTTTTTGACGAGGGTAATTTTTCAACATTTTCAATGGAATAAATAAAGCGGAAAACAATCGGAATTCAAATGTTTTCAAACTTTGAGTATAACAAATAATCGGTTTTTTTGGCTAATTGTGAAACCCGGTCGGCGGGTTGGGTTGAGTTTAGGCGGCACAAAAGGTTACAAACTTTCCTTTGTTATTGTTTCCATTAAGGACTTCTGAAACTCATTATTTGTTCGTTTATTTATTTGATAGCATTTTTCGGAAAAAATATCGCTATTTAAGAGTTTTTTTTGCCATCATCGGTTTTGGATAAATACGATACTACCCCGTTGTAGTGCTAACCTTTATTCATTCCATACACAATGGATTGTTTATTTATTTGTTGCCGAGCTTTAGTAATTAAAAATACACATAGTTGAAACAGTAAAAGATTAAACAATTATTTCAATTTTTATGTACTAACAAATTTAGCACAACTCGATCGTACTTGAAACCAAATTCGATTTATGTACAACTGGTTTTTTTATTGTCGTGTTCAAATTTCGAACATATAAAATATTTACTTGTTGAATTTGTTCACTAAATGTTTGTCGTTTATTTTTATTGAAAAACTCGCTGAACAAATTTACAAAGGTTTTGATTTAAAAATTTTTATTATAATAGCAAATGTGCGCGAATTTAAACTTAAAGTCGCTATTTTTCTATGCAAATGAAAAATACGGAATCAAAAGCGAAAGTTTACATTGACTAAATCAATTCATACTTTGTAGGATTTCAAACATTTTTAAAAGTGTACTTTGTTTCGATAAAATCGTTTTCGACTAAATGTAACTGAGTTTTGTTGCAATTTACAGTTAAAACAAGGGAATAAAACAACGATTAACAAAAATAAAACCGAAACGTCCCAGATGGATACTGAAAACACTGTTGTTTGGGTAGTACTGAAGACTTTTTTGGATCTAACAGCAGGCGTTAATGAACAGCAGTACACACATTTACAATTTAGCGGCGAGTGATGTTTAATAGAGTGCGATTATGTACATAACAAATAGATATCTACACATTTTAGAAAATAGGTGCCTATTACAGACGGAGAGCTGCATGTACATAAGTGGAATTCGATGATCGCCACCAATGAGTATTGCGGACACCGGGCCGAGTCGAGAGTGGTATGCAGAGGTGCGCAAAGGAGGGTGGTCGGTCCCTTTTGGCCAATGGGGTGGGTGTGTCTGTATTAACAGGGATGGGCGGAGCGTCTGTAGCGCGCCGTAACGGAGTCCAAGGGTAACATGTCCGCGCGCACCCCCAATAGGTGGGGTAAAAATAAAAATAATAATACTCCCGTGGTGGTGGTGGTGGAGGACGACCGTTTAAGCGATCCTACACCACTAACCGTCTCATCAGTATAACTAACTGATCGGTCGGACGACGACGACAAAACGCTCTCACCGCCGATTATCCACACCCGTCGAGGGCTGTGGTCTAGCGCAGTCATTTAACATTTCTTCTATTCAAATAGCTTTTTAAAGCCAAACAAACTCTACGCCGCCATCAATTTCGGCACAGTTACAGTGGCATAATGTCGGAATCACCGCGGATAGACGTTACTGGTAATGACGACGATGACGGAGAAGTGTTGGCTAACGGGCCGGCTTCGGCTAAACCGACTTGTAACGGTGCCGGAGGTGGTAGCCGCGACGAACGAGATGGATCGCCCGTCAAGTCAGCCGCACCTTACACGTCGTTTTCCATCTCCAGCATTTTGAGCAAAGACGCCCCTAAAACAGCATACAGACATCAGCACAAGAATGCCGGCGGTGCGCCCATAGCGAATGCTCATCACGCCGCAGCTGCCGCCGCTGCATTTGACGTCACCGCTCATCTTGCTGCTGCTGCCGACCACGCTATGCTTTCCAGGTAATATTGTGCATCGCATTGCTAATTATAATCGCATTGACCAATTGTAATGCGACCAGAACTTTAGACGTTAAGTATTAAAAGTCTATTTATCTAATTGACGCCCTTTAGTAGTAAATTATGCAAGAAGATTAGCAGGACATCTTGTAATCGAAAAAATCATGATATAAAGCTTAAACAGTTTCAAAATGGTGTTATTTAGAGGCATAATAAATTCGTTTTCAATTGGGAATTATTATACGTCTATGTTTCTATTACAATAATTTCCTATCTGATTAGATAGTTATCATTGGATAAATATAGTACTGCTAATTAATACCTTTATATATCTATTCAAAAATGTACTCTTGCACGACATTTGCTGCCCGGTAAACTTTTTCCAATTTACATTTAATTTACAGACTCACCTAGTTCAGGTGATAATGTGCCTAGGTGCGTATTTACTTGAATACTTGAGCTATGTAGGTTTTCCGGTCCNTAATTAATACCTTTATATATCTATTCAAAAATGTACTCTTGCACGACATTTGCTGCCCGGTAAACTTTTTCCAATTTACATTTTATTTACATTTGTCTAACAAAAACAAAAAGTTTTAACAGATAACGTTATAATAATATTAATAAATAAACCTGTCTGTTAGTTATGTATAGCCAAAAACTGTCATAATTTTGTTTATTTTACTGAAAGTCAAACAGATAAATTATTACTATTACTAAAGGTCAAATTTCAATTTCTTATTCTTTTCTCGAAAATTAAAACATGCATTATTTTTTATTATAAATTATAGTCTCATATATTTTTGACTATTATTAAATCAAACGATTTTATCGTAATTCCTGAAATATATTGTCATTCCACGTTGAAATAAAAAATGACACGGTAAAACTTTTGTGTTGTCTAAAACGTTTTGTCACATCTTGTTGTATAAGTATATTTCAATAAATCTACAATAATTTATCTTGTTTGTATCCGTATGAAAAAAATTTGTCTTTATCATGTTTTTATAGCTTAAAATATATTTGTTTATCTTATGTGGATTTCAATTGTTATATTTATATATATTAGTTCTTAACTAAATGGTGTAATTATACTTATGGAAATTTTAGAATTTAAGAATTTTGTTTTTTGGGGTGTTTCAGTGCTAAAGAGGCTTGAATAAATGACCCTACTTGTTATTCCTTATAATTATTATATATCATAAAATGAAATAATTCATCATCAGTTATAAAATTCATAAATCAACCTCCCCTCCAAAAAAAGTTGAAGGAGCAGCTAAAGTTATAACTTTATAAAAATATTTCTATAGACACTAATTTTACTAATTTCTTTAGAGTAGTTTTACTATAGACTATGCACGTTTAAAAATGAAACTATATATTTTAGATATAAAACAAAGTTTCAATCGAAAAACTTCAAACTGGAATCTTAGATAATTTTATGTAAATATTGAACCTTGAAATTCCGCAAAGTGTTTTTTCGGGGACTTTTATCGGTAACATTTAGTAGGTTAAGCAAATTTTATAACTACACAACCACAAAATACACAATAGTCTTTTTATGTCGTACGTCAATTTAAATTTCTAAAATGAATTAAATGTCCTCATAGTAATGCGATTTCCTTTAGTATTTAGCCCTAAGAATCGCTGCAGCCGTCAACATTGTCACCAAAGACCCCACGCGAACACTGTGACGGCGATCGCGGTGGCGGAGACAAAACATACGACAAAAAATTATTTAATCGCCAAAAAACTAAAGCGATTTCTCATTAACCTTTTGTGTTAAACGTTCCGATTGTTTAACTCTAGAATATTTTTTTTACATTTTAACGCACACAAACACGACGTATGCTTTATGTGTAAAGTATAAATACACTGGCACTCTTAACTCTTTTATATTACTTGATTATACATAATTTTTTCTATTATTTTCAAACAACCCTCTTAATTACATGAAAAACACGGCACACTGTTGTAGTTTGTCCAGAGCTCAATAGGTTGATATCCCGTGGATCACAAAAGCTGATTGAAAACCAACCCTTTTTTCTGAATTCTTGTAAAAAAAAACGGTATTTTGCTGTCTACTCGATTGATATCCAGTTTCCTCTGTTTCTCTCTTCCATTCCCCTCTTTCTTCAGTCCAGAAGAGCACCACACCGTCATGATATGTTGATTACAAACGGCCGACAGCGAATCAGAATAGATCACTTTGCGTGTGTTCTTATTTTAGCTGTTTTTTGTTTTATATAATTCATACTGCGAGAACACCCAAAGCGTATGAGACCGCCAACCGACTTTGGGTAGTTGAGCAATTACGCTATTGTTTTAAATTAAGATGTGTTACATACACTACACCTTTGATACGAATATGGTAAATTTATTGGGATTTAACGGGCATCATATAAGTCGAGAACGATTTTGTAAAAATTATATACAAGCATAAAAAACACGAACAAAACTGGGTCTACTATTAAGATATGTCTGGTTGGAAGCGTTTAAGCACTCGCCAGTAATTGTATTAAAAGTGTATAAGCCGAGAGGCAAAAAAAAAGTAAACAATTGATTTGTTTTGAGTAGGTATATTGAGTGCTCCGTAAACCAATTAGGACTTTTAATTTTTAATGTTTTACACGTATTATTACATAATATTAAATTGGCTTAAAAATTACTCTACAATATGATAACAAGAGTCTATTAATTTTCAAATAAACCCTATAGTTTTTAAATCTAATTTATCTAATTTTAATACGTCTTTTTAAGTCATTCCATTGTACTCTTTTAAATTACTCATAATATGAGTATATGAAATTTATTTCGTTTTAACATTAGTACTTGAATCTAAAAATTAAAACTTCAAAATTGAATATACTCGCATGCCGCGACACGTTAAAACTTACTAAAACTAATGGTCACATTGCATGCAATCTATTTAAGTATTTTTTTTTTTTTTGTTAATAATTTGAAAGAATAAAACGTTATATTTAAATTAGTTAAATCGAGTATTTTTTGTTTATGTATAAAATTGCCAACGTTTTTAATATTCAAAATATCTTGTCAATGTTTTTGTTGTATAATAATTTAAGTTTTCAATATTTTTAAATAATTTTCCATACTATTTAGAATAATAATCTTACTAATTTTTGTTTTATTTTCTCTTAACGCCTAATGTACAAATTAAAAAACTATAATATATGGTATAATTGTCCTGAAAATAATTATCATTTGAATAAAGAAAAGTTATTAATATTAATGAATGTTATATGAATTGCCGCTTTTGCATACTTTTAACGCCCAAAAAATAAAAAACAGCGAGCTCTTAGGAGTCAGAAAAAATAGTACTCATAATAGAAATAATTGAACAATTTTGAATCTCTTTTATACTTTATTGGGACACATCTCTCAAATGAATTGACAACCGAGAAAATTTGGATTTTTGTTCTCTGCGGGGAAATTCATTTTAAAAGTAAGCAACTGGTTTTCGGTACATTAAAATGTCATATTTAAATAGGTACAATTATATATTGGCGGATGATCACTTATCGCGACACTTTGTAATTATCACCAAAATGCGTTTATAGCGCTCCGTCATGTGTTTATTACTATTACAGTGAAAAACTTTTTTGATGTGTTGAGAGGGTTGTGGCGCACAGTCAAAGGGACGCAATCATAACTATCAATTACGGCTAATGCATTTTCAGTAGGTTTGGACGCGCCCGATGTAATTATTATTGTGTAAAACCAAAAACGGTAACTGCGGCGGCCATTTTTGACGGTGATAAATTCCCCGTCGCCGGGGGTGGTTTTCGAGGGAGGAACGCAATGAGATTCCCCTTCTCCTTTATCTGTTCGGGCAAGGGCGCGGCAATGAGAACTTGTCGATAATTTGCTACCTTCTACTCTTCAGCGCCCCCGCACTGGCAAACACATACACACAGATCGGTCGACCAATCGAATTACGCGTGGGACACACGTATACATAACAACACTGTACAGTTTAATATAACAAATGTGCGATGCATTTTGTCTACACGAGTCTTTACGGCCGACTTATAAAAGTACAGTTGATAAAAAGAGGAGGTAATCGTCGCCGAACACTAAGCTAAAGCCATTAAAATCCTAAAATTCTGTTGGATATTCCGTTGTATTTTTAATGAGAAAAAAAGTAGCAATGCGCATACTTATGAATGACAATGATAAAATTATTATGTGTAAATGTTATAGATTTATGGATTGATGAAACAAAAAAGGTGTTTATATCATAATATGTTGAAACAGTTGGCGTTATTAAAATTTTAAAAGCACCTAATAATAATTATATAACCATAAAAGCATCAACAATTTTATATATACTATGAAATACAAGTAAAATTAATCTAAAATTATATTATTTTTCGTATCACTCATTTTAATATTTTTGCACGAAAATTCATAGACACATAGACACAATAAATGGCAAATATAAATTATTTTACATGCAAATATGTAATATGTGCGTGAATCTACAGGAAAAGTTTAAAAATTACTTATAAAATACTTTTGAAGACAGTTTTTACAAACATAAATTTTTTTAACCACTGAAAATATTTTTAACGGCTTTTACTGTATTTTAGACACAATACTATTTAAAAGTGTTTTGCTTTTGACAAACGAATATAATTTTAATAAATTAAAAATAAACCTTATTATTTATTCGCCATCACGTACGATAAAAAATTATTTTCACTAATAACAAGATAAATCATTCAGACATTTCCAATAATATCTCTGACAAATTCTATGAATATCATTATTTTTACAAACACAAACATAATGTTAAATAAAATAACACTACGAAACACCTTTGATTTTTATTCATTGCATTATAAAAAATGATTTACCATTGAACCCCATTTTTTTTTATTAACTATCCGATTCTGTGATTTACTCGAACGAATAGTAATACGGGCAACGTTAGTACAACAGTATACTATTTCGGGGCAACCTGATTGGATGAGCAGAGTAATTAGATAATTAACTGGAGAGAACCTAAGAGGCCGCGTTAGCGAAAGACGGTTTAAATGCTTTTAACATTGCTGCGCGTTAATACACTCGGTTAGTCCCCTGACGTCCCACGGAGTCGGTCGGTCTAAAGTTTATTACGCCCGCACCATTATCGAACGATTAAATATTAATTTCAAACTAAACTTCAGTGAAATCGCTCTTGTTGCGGATAAAGTTTGAACAAACTCGGGCAACGCTTTGGCCGGCGCAAAAGTGAAAGGAAACGGATGGAGAAATAGAGAGGGACGGCCCGTTGAAACAACGGCAAGTGGAGGGACAAAGGAACGTTTTACCGCGGTGATTCGTTGTTGTTGGCAATCGGGCCACCACCACCACCGCCGCCGCTCACTACAACAACGCAACTACATAATCTGCCGGCGCACAATGATTATGTCGTTCAAAGTTGTTACACTGAACTTTAAACTTCCGTAATGCTTCCGAGCGCATTACATTATTAGATACCGATGACGCATAGCAAACATTGTTAACATTTGCTTTGGTTACAAAGTTTTTAAGATCAGTCATGCCAAAAGCAATCCGGGGGTAATTACTCTGTAAAAAACGAGGCCAATGAAAATTATAAAAAGATATTATTTATTTATCCTAAAAGTTTAGTACAATCTATATTGACGGTATTTGTGAAATAAAGAAGAGATTCGTTAAAAGTTATATCTGTATAAAAAAACAGACTGCAAACAAATTGAAATAATCTGTATTCGCAATAAATAAGCAAACTTTCAAGGCGATTATTTGGATTACCTTCAGGTACAATTCGTCTGTCGAATACCAAAAGTAATCTCCGCTTTCAGAGACTAATTTAACTCGAGCAATAATTTAAGCAAAATGTTTAAAATGTTTTCGCTGAGCAAGTGCTAATTAAAAAATACAGCTCATATTTTTTAACTCGTGGGATTCATTTTTAAAACTTGATGCTTTAATACAATTTATAAAGTTATTTGTGTAATTAAAAAAATCTCGATACAGACCTCCATCAATTTACAAATATAGTTGGTATTAAAAGCACAATAATTTTAATATAATATTACATTACAACGTTTACATTTATACGTTGTGTATAACGTTACACCTGAAATTTTATATGTTACATTCATTGATCGGCTAGTTTATACTGCCAGATTGCCACGAAATGACATTTGAAAGAACAATCAAATAATACATTTTTTTTTTTTTAACTGTTTCAGATTGGGTTTGATGAGTCACTTTGGTTTAGTTTATACTGCCAGATTGCCACGAAATGACATTTGAAGAACAATCAAATAATACATTTTTTTTTTTTTAACTGTTTCAGATTGGGTTTGATGAGTCACTTTGGTGCTTTGGCAGCAGCGGCTTCCGGTCGGAGTCCGTTTATGCTTTACCCGGGCGTTGGTATCACCAGTAATACGGCCAACGTGTTGGACAAGCATTGGTACTCGGCGTGGTCACAGCCATTAACAGCAGCGATAAGTCCAACCGGTTAGTAATGATTTTTTTATGTATAAACTGCAATACCGCGTGTGTATAGTTTATTCGAGCGAATGCTTTGGCAATGCGTGTCGTATAATCCACCGAGTCGACCAAATAGAAAAACAAACGTAGCGTTTACGGTATGGCTATCTTGATGTCATCTACCCAATATCGATGCCTCTAAAGTCCACATCAAAATCGTTTTGGTACAAAAGGCTTCACCGACGTTAGCGTTCAACGGCTTCGTTTAAACTGTTCGGGTACGGCTTCCCCGCTCACCTGATAATATTTAAATCGCTTTCCCTTCCTATGTGTTCTTACGTACAAGTTAATAATCACTGACTTAAGTTATGTTTTAATGTTAAATAAAATTCATTTTCACATATCCGTTTATGATCTGATAGGGCGTAATCAATTTTAATAATACTCGTTGTCGATTGATTCAATCGTCCAAAAATAAATAGAAATTATCGATATGTACACTTAGAGTTTTCGAAATGGCCGCAATCACTTATTTACTCAGAACACACAGTAATTTAAACATTATTAAAATTGTTTTGATTACTATTAATAGTTAAAACAATTTATGTCAAAAGTTATTTCTGACTTTGTTCTTCCAACGCGCGTTTCGACATGACGACGAGTTAAAGTATTTGTTTCTATTTTCAGGTGGTTCGAGTTCAGCTAACGAAGAAACTAGCCGGCCCAGTACGCCTCATAGTGTAGGCGTCAATACGGGGGGGACCTCGTCGGTAGCTGGTCATAGTCCCGACGGCTGGTCAACTGGCGAAGACGGTGGCGGCGGCTCTCCGAATCATCATCGTACTAACGGCGGACGATTTATGAGTGGTTGTGTTGGTGGTGGTGAAAACCGGTACATGGATCATTCGGTCGGTGATGATGACGACGACGTAATGGACGACGGCCCGGAGGATGACAGTATTGGTGGCGATGGAAAAAAAGACCATAACGGAAGTTGCGGTGGTAAGCGTAAGAAGAAGACTAGGACTGTGTTTTCGCGCAGTCAAGTGTTCCAGTTGGAGTCGACGTTCGATATAAAACGATACTTGTCGAGTTCGGAAAGAGCTGGTTTAGCCGCTTCGTTACACTTAACGGAGACCCAAGTGAAAATATGGTTCCAAAACAGGCGGAACAAGTGGAAGCGACAAGTGGCCGCGGAAATCGAAGCGGCTAATATGGCACACGCCGCTCAGAGACTCGTCCGTGTTCCCATTCTGTACCACGAATCAAATCAACAGTCTTCTTCGGCGGCACACCATCACCACATGACCACCTCGGCAGGAGGCACGCAAACGCCACCTCATAGTTCAGCGTCCACTCAGGCGCCGGCGTATCCCCCGCCACCGTCCTTATTCTATCACCATCAACCGCCGCCGCAACCACAGCCTCCGCCGTCTCAGCATCACATCCACGGCATAACGGCTTCCAGCACGTCCACCATCACGCACACACTGTCCACTAGTCCAGTGGTGTCGAGAGCGCCCTTGCCAGGATTGGTTTAATAACCGCCGTCTTTCAAAATTAAACTAGACGTCCCAAACGATAATATTATTCATTAAAATTATAAAATGGGACCAAATTATCTTGTCATACCGAGTAGTCTTACATATGTAAATGTACATACTGCGAACGACTTACGTGGTGTTTTCGATTTTTTAATATACTTACAATTTGTAGACTTACATTTATAAATACTTAATATATTATTCCATAGATTATTATCAAACTATAAAAAATTAAGCTAAATGAAGTTTTGTACATAATCATGGTTATCGATTCGTGTATTAAGTTGTTATTTTGTACTACAATTTTTGTTTAGAGTTACCAGTTTTGCTAGTGTAGCAATTTAATCGTTATGATATTTTTATTTTATTACATTTTTTTTTTTTATTATTATTGTTAATTTATAATGTTTAATTTATTATCAATTTTTTAAACTGTCATTGGCCTATTTTGACTTCATCGCAGTGCTATTCGTGCATTTTAACTCATTTTGTTGATAAAATAATGTGTAGGTAAATAAGTAATGATATAAATAAACCAATAAATGATTTGTATAAAAACAATTATGTTTTTCATTACAATATTACATTTATTGCAATATGCCAATTAAAACGGTTTTAATTTTTTACCCCGACCGTATACGGAAAATAAACTGTATCAGCAGGACAATAGTTTTGAAAAGCAAATGAACAATAAAATAATAGCAGTGCGTGTGTTGAATAAACAAAAGTGGTTTTACGTACAACACTCGACGGTATTCAGTAGTCTTTTGCACTAATCGCTCATACTCATTGTACATGGCAAACCGTGCGCAAAAATAAAGAATGAAAGGATTTTAGTGTATGTAAAAAATTATTCATTTGTCCATCACCGTTGTCGGGTGTCGCATTTCCTTAGGGTTCAGAATACTTGGGTAATTCAGTCGCGTTTTCGTCACAACTGGAAGTTTTAAACATATTCTACTGTAATGTGCCTTTTCTTTATTACAGTCGACCTAATACAACTTCTTTGGTAATTTCTTCTACTCGTCCGTTCCCACAATGAAATTCTGTCATTAGATTGCTATACTGCAAAACAACATTCCTTTTGTTTATTATTATTATTCATGCAGCAGTAATACTATCATATTTAGTAATTTAATAACACCGAGTGATAATTGATACAATTAAACTTAGTTATAACAACTGAGCTTATTAAATATCCCATAGGTGCACTAAAAAAACTGCGAAGAGCTGAAATTAGAAAAGTAAATACTGTGATATGTTTCAGTAAATTGATATCGGCAGAGACGATATACATTAAAAACTTATTTATTTCATTTTTCACACGTTCAAAAGAAAACAAATTATTTTTTGGTTATTTGATCGCGTCAAATCTCTCCGCTAAATAACTCTGAAAACATAAGTTATATTGAATTTCATAATTGACCAATGATCTGAAAATTAAAAATATTGCCGGACTTTTAATTAAATGTTTCCAAATGGATCAGATGTAATTATTTTTTGAATCTGACAACCATTCGGACTAGAAAAATCGAGTGATTGAAATTTATTGACTTTAAAATTACAATAACTGTACATAATTATTATCTCTTAAGTATTTATTTTATGTGTTGTAAAACGTTCAGTTCAGCTTATAAGTTTATCGGATCGATTAATCTACTAAGTCATTCCTAATAGAGTCAATTATAATAGACTATAGTTATCGAATTAATGTTGTCCTGTTATTGCAAAAACTTTTGCTTTTACAATTCATTTTTAGCCACATAAGTCAACGGTTATTGAAAAAAAAACTACTCCAGTACAGCAATTATTTAGAGGCGAATAAAATAGGCGTTCGGGTATACCTCCGGAGTGAACAATAAAGGAGACTGCTTAGATTATATTAATATACTTCCACCCTATTTATGTTTCATTCAACCGGTATCGTCATAAGTTTTTAGCTTCAGGTCCGAAACGCACCAGCTGAGATAATAACTAGACCGAGGTTTAATTATTTCCTGTTTGGCGACTTTTTCATCAAATGTATAACGGCGCCGTGGAACCGACTACCCAAAGGCTCACGCCCACTCTTACAGTATTATACGATAATAATAATAATATTATAACAAACGGCGATCAAACACACACATTTTTTGTTTGTTATTATTATTGTTGATGTATCGACCGCGGGGTGCTTGCCCCGAAACAAAAATAGTATACGGTGTACTGGGCGCGGGCACGGTGGGCGGACAAAAAAATCGCCAGTTCTTTTGTAGCAAAGAAATAGTAATACAAAAAAATATGTATATGTATATCCATCCGTCATGGAAATAATAATGTACAATAAGTGCAAAGCGTTGAAATGAGGTTGGACCGAGCAAGAGTTGTAATAATAATAACTGTACGGCAGTAGGGTGTAAATCAAAGCGCAGTTATTTATTTATTATTTTTGTTGTTTTGTTCGAAGTTTCTTAAAAAGGTTTCAACTGTTGACTAATTTGCGATGCGTGTGTGAGAGTACTTTAATGAACAAACGATGCCGGAAGGGTTATAGGGTTGGCTTTAATTTTCTATATTTTTTAATTTCACTGCTCAGTCGATGAAAAGCAGGGGTAGGAGGTTTCGGGCTAAATCTCTCTCTCTTTTTTTTTTTTTTTTGTTCTCTACCCTAAGCCCACCATATTCTTGCGTCTTTGTGTACGTACTTAATCTATATTATACTGTTTGTCGACAGATTTTTATCATTACTTACATTAATCGACCAGCAATAGTCGCACATCCCCCTAATTGTGGTGTTTAATTTTATAAAAAAGCCACAGACGTCGTGTGCGGTCTCAAATTTCAAAAACAATAAAAGAAGCCCTCGAATGATGTTTTATTATTGCATTTAGTGAGCCCAAGTTAAATTTCACTGTGATTTCATCATAATAATTATATAAAACCTGACAAGTGAAATATAAGTCTGCCAAATGTGTTTTACAAACATTTTTTTCCCGAATGTTTTATAGCTTTAATGGGTTGTTGTATTATTTATAGTATTTACAGATATACTCACGTCTGCAGTTTTGTGCTTATATTTCACATTCGTAGCGGAGTTAATTTTCGGAACAATAGTTTCCTGTCCGAGGTTGTAATTATACTGATAAAAAAATATAAGCGAAATCATCAGTAATGATATGAATCAATTTTCAATCTGACCATTACAATTTTTTAGCTGTTCGACTCATGTCAGACGGCTAAAAAATCAATTAGAGAATCGAAGTAACTTTGTAAAAATATTCCTCAGTAATGTATTTTCTATATATTGATGCATCTAAAAAATAATTTTTTTGTTATACTTTTACACACGTAAAATTTTTTTGTTTAACTAATAGTAATGTTTGCATTTCGTGCGTTTTTTTAACTGCACCACATAATTAAGCCGCAAACACCATCTGACATTCTGAGAAGTAATTTCGAAGACCAGTTTTTGAAGGGCTAAAGATGTTTTCAAGATTGAAACTACACATAACCGAAAATTATTTTAGGAATATAATTGCTACTTTTGTACACCGACTAAATTTCATGTCTACAGAAAGAATTTAGATTGATCCAATTCGGTTGGTAAATTTTGTAAAGTGTTGTTGTTATTTTGTAATTAGTACCAGGTACGATGTTGATTTCATTGGAATAACATTGTTTTTGGAAACATAACATGATTAAAAGGAACTTAATTTTCAATTACATAAAAAAAACGTTTAATGATATCATTATGTTATATTAAAAAATGAATTTTATTTGAATTATGACTGCGCCGGTAGTCGTCAAGCAGCGACTACGATATTGTTTGTTGTTAAGTTACTGCTTTTGTTACGTTAAACCATAATTTTGTTTATTTCAGAGGACTAATTGTGTTCTCGCACTACAATGGATCTAAAATTATTTTTGAAAAAATCGTCCTATAAAAATTCCGTAGACCATATTGTCGTTAAACATGTTAAGGACACGTCCAATTGTGTTATCATGACTAAATATTATAACGCAGCCCACTGAACATGTAGTGGTAATATTATTATTATTATTATATGGACAATATTTACTTTGCCATTCTGTTTCATGAGAGATTATGTTATTTTGTACCCATTAGTTTCGGTCATAAATGATGATAATAGTGTAATAAACGACTACAGTCGGAAACAACGTACTTACATGTAAAACGACTGTTGGTTTTTTAAACAATGTACACGTTGGACGTACACGCCCACTAGCATATTTTATACATTTTTTTACTGGCAGTCGGCTAAAACACGTGGACGGACGGTTCCGGTTAGTTAAGATTCGGAAATCCATCGCAACTTCTGCCGTGCGTCGTGTTGCTGGCCACCCTTGCAGGTAATAGCTAATTGTAATTACAGAAAATATAATAATAATAATAATTAATCATAATGCGTTGCGGCCGGCGCGCATTTATAATATAATGTTTAGAGTTTATTAATTACCGAATAATGTATGCAATGGAGTGGCTTGTAAATAATTGATGAGGCACACGCCATGCCGTGAGTGCCGTTTCGGGAGATCCGATAAGACGCGTTTTGTCGGTAATTGATTTAAATTAGGGGTTTCTGACCAGTAATTCTGTTAATGGGCCTCTCTATAGCTCACACAATGTTTACCTTAGACGGTTGAACGAAAACTACATGCCTTTTTAATAAATTGCATTCATTAGTCGACGGATGTCTAACTGCACATTTTTGTGGAATTGAATTTTCAATTTTTTGAAACATCGCAATTACAGCTGTAACATAACAAGTGCGAAGCTGATTAATAGGTCTCTTAATCTTAACAGATTCTTCTAGTTGCATTACATACGAACGTAAAAGTAATTTAGATATTATATTAATATTAGGTATGATAATCAAGTTTGCCAAGTAAAGTTTTTTTTTTATTTACAGAGTGGTCCGCGACGTTTTCGTGATCCTTGTAATTTTTGATCTACTGAATATTTCGCGTTACTTTGTTTTTGATAATTTATGCATTCGTAGACCGCGTTAAACCCAAATTGTACACATTGCGTTCGTTATTAGTAATATCAAAAATGGATGCACTTTATACTGTTCAAAAAACTATTATTTTGCTGAGGTGAACGTTTAAAGAGACTCGCCAGGATTATTTATTGTGGTCGTAAGAAAATAATTTAAATATCATTATGGCGTACACGTGTTAAACTTGAAGTAAATTAGTCGTTATTTCCACCGACATAAACTTCTCGGGGCGTTTATATTTTAATTATCGAGAAATTAAATCATCACATCAAGTCATGTTGTAATTTACATAAAATTCACACATCCAACAACATCTGCGGATTTCCGTCGTGACACGAATCGAGTCCATAAATCAAATTGTTCCGCTTATGAGTCAAAACACACGCACTGTTATGGCAGCAGCTGTATAATGATATAGATATTCAATTTCACACTTAATAAAAAATTGAATTTTAATAGATCGCCAACGCTTTAAAAGTGTTAAAACGTAATTGAAATTCGTATATTTCATGGAAACTACTAAAATATAACGATATTTTTTAAATGTCATTTGATATCCCGTCACATAAATTAATAAGTTTTGCTCGTTGTAATTTGTTACGATCAAATCGCATTTTTCTCGGCAACACGTTTATGTTAATCTTTCAATTTTAAATTTACCTTTAATTACCATAGTTAAACAATACAGGTTCATAGCGTATTACAGTAACATGTTTGATATGACGACAATGATGACTTTGTGATAATCATTATACCAAACAATTATACTACGGAAAACAATTTAAGCCTCAGATGGATACAATTACACAGGAAGTGACCACAGCTCTTATGCGGCACTGAAAAGGTATATCATATTATTTGACTATACAGTGACTGCTGTATGTAAACAATGAATTATGTAATTGCTTGTAAATCTATAAACCAAATAGGCGCACGATGGGGCACATGGCTTCACATCCCCTTTTGTGTGCCCGCTCGTGTTGTTTGTGTATACGCGCCCTTATTACTAGTTATCGGAGTTTGGCATCATCTAACAAATGCTCGGAATACGAGTAGTATACTTAGATACCTAAGTGCCTTTTTCGGACTACAGACACACAATGTATACATAGGTAGTATAAATTAAACGGAGTCCATCTGTTTGTGTCCGTCGTTCTTTTTAACGAATAATAACCGATAACTGGAAACACTAGTTTTTAGGGTCAACCGGTAGTTGAACCGCCTATAATTAATATTTACTTCCAACAATAAAAACTGTCGGGTACTTAACCTATGGCACGTGAATGTTCGAAAAAAAAGAATAGCCCGTCGATTTTTGATTGTTTGTCAATCAGCAATCTAATGGCAGGTAGCCGACTGAATAAATGCTATCAAAGCATAAAATTAAAACTACTTTATTTTTCATTAAATATCCAAGAACGGGGTTGTTAAAAAAATAGGGTATATTATAAAATAGGGAAGCGTTATTTATTTATTTGACATCCTTGAATGTTTTGCCTCCCAATAAAATAATCTAACTATTGATTTGCATTTATTAGTAAAACGACATCTCAAATTTATATTTGGTTGATCGTAAAGGCACTTTAACAAATCAAACATTATTGTTATTATTAATTCATTTAGAAATATCGACTTTTCGTTGATTAAAAATACCTAATATTATTAAAATGTCGTTTTGTAAATACTTAAACATTTTTAAAACTAAAAATACATTTTTGATTTTAAATTCTTTTAGCCACAAATTATCTAATTTTATTATATATAACATTATTAATCATATTCTAGATTTTTTTTATTTAAAATCTTTGTAATTAATAATTGTTCATTGAAAGTGTAATTATAAAATGTTCCATAATTCTATGTTTGTGCCCAACCAACGGTGTTTAGTAACATGTCAAGGATCAAATAACAAACAAATAGAATTTCACTTAGCTTATTATCGCTGTAGACTTATAAAATACTACACCAGTGGCCGGTTTATTCACTGGGTATGTGATTAAACTTGTACATAAAAATGATTGGTGATGTTTTTATATTGTTGTCATACAGTAGATGAGGTCCTATAGAAATGTGACTGTGTGAATGCGCACTATTGAAAATATATTTAAGATGAGAAGGGGCGGGATTAGTGTTGTAACTGGAATTAAGGATTAAGCGCGAACACACGTCCATGTACTTGAGGGGAACGACGAATATGATTGTGCAGCATACGTTCGGCAAACACACACAGACAATCGTACAAACAAACATGTGATAATAAAAACTAATACATCGGCCAAAAAATATATGATTTTATAAGTAAGCGGCGGCTGAGAGTGTTGCGTTTTACTAAGTAACTGCTCGTTTAGAATTACGGTGAGCAAACAACGCGCTTACCAAGAACAATGGGGCTGGGGATAAAATATTGAACAAAAATGAACCGAAGGGGATGCGTTTGTCATCGGAGAACGTATTTAACACTTACCCGGTTTTAACGTTGTCAGCTAAAAAACCAATTACGATAAATCCGGGAAAATGCATTTTAAAAGGTTACCCCGATTTTTTTTCTTTACATTAGTATCACCTCCCATTTCCTTTTAAATCAACAGTCCTTTGTCACGCTAACTTTTTTAAACATTTCTCGGTATATATTTCGAAAATCAGAATATTAGCTGTTATCTCATAACAAAATACGGTTTAATGAGGTTAGAGAGAATTTTCCTATCCAATTTTGCACAACAATTATTGCATTTTCACTTGAATAATAATATTATTCATTTAATTGTGTACCAATCTATAAGGTCCATTTATATGCATCGATTATCGAATTTCCGTTTGGTAAAACATGTTTTGAACTAATTGATCTCATACTTCAAAGAATTACATTTTAATTAAAAAAGACTTATAGTTACATTTTTAACTTTTTTAAATATTAGAAAAATATGTTCAATAATAATATTATTATGTATAACTACGATACCCGGAAATACCCTCAAATTCAATTTCCAAATTTATTAAAATACATTTTTGTACCAGATAAAATGTCCGNGGTAAAACATGTTTTGAACTAATTGATCTCATACTTCAAAGAATTACATTTTAATTAAAAAAGACTTATAGTTACATTTTTAAATATTAGAAAAATATGTTCAATAATAATATTATTATGTATAACTACGATACCCGGAAATATCCTCAAATTCAATTTCCAAATTTATTAAAATACATTTTTGTACCAGATAAAATGTCCACTTAATTTTGGTTGCGTATATTTGTTGCTTATTGTATAGATTAACCTTTTATTTTGGTAGATTTCATAAATTTAAACGCAAAAAAAATACTCAAGTTTCAACTGCTTGACCACGTGGAAACATATTGAAAGTTTTCATTGCGGTTCGTTATGTTTTTGTTCATTTTCCTCAGTTTTTTTTTTTATCATAAAAAGACTAGGTTAAGCATCATGTAAAATTCACATTATTTGTAGAATTAGAATCTATCAGTACTACAAAATAAATCTTACATCAAACAACATTTCAAAAAAATAAATTTATCTAAAAAGGTAAATAACTTTTTCTTGCACAGTGTGATAGGTTTTTTTATATGATTTCATTAAAAAAATAAAAATGAAGTAATGTATTGTGTCATTTATAAATCTTGCATCGAGCTCAAAAGGTAAAAGAAACTTTTTTCCCGATGAGTTGTCATTTTAAAGTTTTCATTGTCGTATCATAATGCATACATTTCAATGCGTAACAAAAACTCATTCTGATAATGCTGAAAGTGGTAACGTTGAATTGAACTTATGCGGTATTGTTTTGCTATAAATAAAAAGTAAAACAAAGGTCATGAATTATAAGCTCGCGTGTGGATAAATAAAGTTCTTCAGATCACATGGGCAAGGAATTTCCATGAGCTTTTGCAATTTTAAAAATGTAATCGTCTGTGCAACTGTTGAACAGCGACTTTTCTATCCCTTTCCACAGTTCTACAAACTTATTGTCTTGGGTTATCATTGTCTATTATTGTTACTATTATTTTCGTTTCTATTTAACTTATATTGTACATTCATATATTTTGCGTACAAAAAACTAAATTTCAATCATTTACATACGCACATGTACTCTTTGTGTGCGCACTAAATAAAACTAACGGATGGAAAAATGTTAAAACACTCCTCATAATGTGCAATAAAAAAAATATTTTTCAATTCCAAACCATTCTATATTTCATGGACTATTTATCGGAAAGATAAATTTTTACGTTTAATTATTTTAGTTGTATATAGAGTTCAAAACTTCATAGTTTTGCTCTTTAATTTTATCATGTAATAAAATTAATAAATTATTTATGGGTTCATTACGGCGCGTCAGTTAATTTAAGTGTTGCATCAATCGTGTTTTATGCATTTAATTGGATTAAAAATGATAAATATTTTACTATGTGACACAAGTGTCTGAAATGCGTACTTATATTATGAGCTACCATAAAAACATCCACCTCGCAGAGACAATACTGTAGGTCAATTATCCAAATTACCGAACGTTTATTACCCGTTTGGCGGATTCGTTGTTCTGACAAAACGTTTCGGGTATCAGCCGCGTGCCATCAAGCGGGGTCATGTAGCCATTAGCAGACAAAAAGGGTTAGAAAGGAAGATGTTTTTTAGGGTCATAAAACTAGCTCGAAGAGGACCACATAAATTATCAGCGCTATCTAGGCGAACGGATCAGTTAATAAACAAAAGATAGCATGTGCCAGATAATGACCCCATCCCCGTTTGCAAACGATGACGGTGACCACCACACATTAACACTTCTACGTATATATAGCCCAACATATGGTCAAACACATAACACGCGACCACAATATACAACAATTCGGCTACCGTCTCAATTATTGACTATTTTCTACCCCACCGAGTGCATTAATTTATCGTTTTTCAAGTACATTATTTTGAAACATGTTGCTGTCGCAATACCAAAAATAATTGCCATGTATCAATTATTGATAGTTGGCATAAATATAACGTGACAGTAATTCATATGGATTAGTCAACCTCTCCAAGATAAGTAGTATATAGTTGCGTTTTCGTGTTTTGCATTAACGTATAAAAATATATCTTCATATATAAATATACACATTATTTAAGAAGCATTACAATGTGATTTATTATGATAAACGTCGTGGGGCGACATCGCGTTATTACACCCAAAAGAATACTATGTGATATATCAGCAGGTTTGATTACTGCATAACTTATGGGCCATTTTTGTAACATACTATAAAAGAATTTAGTGTGGTATACACTATTCTTATTCCTATTTTATCAAAATATACAGTGTAAACTATGTTTAAAATTTTAGGACAATGCAATTAAAATCTATTCATTTTTAGTTTAGTTTTTGTAAAGTTAATTTTTCTAAAACTACAACTATTTAATAACAACCAATTAATTAGATACGATTTCAATTGAAATAACTGTAACTTAAACAATAAAAAAAAAATATATTAACCGTTTAAAAACAATAATTATTTTTCTGGTTTACCTTAAAGTAAAACTATTGAATTTTTTTATCAACAGAATCTTCAACTATTTTCTTTTGATCATTCCTCCTCCTAGAATTAAATCCCAAAATGGAACTGCATCAGTAATCGCGCTTATGGTTTAATCTTCTTTGACGTCAATTTTTACTCTCGGTGAATTACTTTTCGCTTTGTGAACAGTTTAACAAAATCTAAGTAAGTTGCTCTATACTATCGCCATTTTACTTAAAGATTTAACGCTCCTGTTACTATTCCAATAGCACCTGTAATCTTAGCAAACTCAAAAATCTATAGACTAGATTCACTCATACGACCAATGATAGGTGGCACCGATGTGACAGATTAGTTTCAATTTGAAATACTTCAAATCGTCGCCATAAAATGAAAAGGTTCTCAAATACAACTTTTACGTGTCTTAGGATAGCAATTTATTGTACACAGTGATTTTTTTTTTGTAATCTATAATTAGAAATATTTGATATTTCGACTGTTTATACAGAATGTAATAAAACTTATTTAACAATTTATGTGTTAGTTATAAGCTGGATAAATGATAAATTATTGGGACATGACGTTCAGAACCAAAAGTTTCTACTTATAGACCCTTTTTAATTTTAATTAAATAAAATATTTATTATCTAAAACATTTTTAATTTAAGCAAGTGTATGGCACAGTTTTAGTAATACTAACGTTTATAACTAAATATGAATTAATATATTACTGATTACTATTAAAAGTACTGTGACGAGGTAATATTATACAGTTCTGGATTTTTTTATTCCGAGGAAATGAAACATAGGCTACATAAAATCTTTTCATTCTTATTTGTCTCCTAAAATAAGATAGTTCCAACTAATAAATCTAATTTAACAATTGTTTATTAAGTTTTCAGTACTTCGAACCTATTGATTCTTTGTAACTCTCTAAGTAATGAATATTTTTTATATATTCTTCATTATTATAATGCAGCGTAAAAAAGAAAACTATTCAATCGAATAAAACATATTTCAAAAAGTCGTAATACAACTTTTCATTCAAAGGCGACGATTAAGCAAATTTTTTATTTACTATTCGCAATTAATACAGTTTCAAAACTTAAAATCACCTTAAGCCATTTAAAAACAGACAAAAATAACTGTATTTACATAGTAGCATTCTATGGATGTTATTAAAATTAATGAGATAAGTATTCAGAAATAGTTACAAAGAAACCAATTTGTTTTGTTTTATAAGAATTTTATGAATAATTCTGTGTTATTAATGACGTACTGTCAATTATATCATAATGGCTATCTTGGACTTGTCTCGTATAAAAAATAAATAAATAAAACGATCGATACTTTGAATATTTCTCGAAAATTTAAATAGATATTGGTTTTGTCGATGTAACAAAGATTTTTTTGGCAAAGATATCGTTTTATAATACGCGAGTTTGTATATTTTTGAAACTTGCTTTTATGATTTTTATAACGTTCTCGAGTACATTATTACTATTAAGATATTACCCATCGATAAGTGTATGAGAGCTCTGTAAAAATGACCTATAACCAGTATTTAGTAAATGAATATTGGGGTAATTCTATCTTTTTCTAATAATCTATTCTCTAAAAATAAAGCTTTACATTTTTATACTACTTTAATGAAAATGAATATCATTTTATTGTATGTCGGTTTATAATATAATCACGTTATAACAAATTTTTGTTCGTTTTGCTTTTGATATAACAAACTATTATTTCTGTCCCTTGAAATTCGTTATATCGCATATTAAATGTATTTTAAGGTCCGTTTTTATTTTTTCGACTTGTGTATATTCTAAAACTTCAGTGTCCCAAAGTGACCAGATTATTTCAAAACTAAAATTAACTTTATAAACACCTTTTAAACTGTTCGTACGTAAACATTTTTATAGTTAATAATTCTATATAAGTAGAAATTGTATTTTAACGGTTTTGCTTCCCTTAAGTTTAATAACTCATAATGGAGTGTTACTACAGTTTATGAATTGTTTTTTAGGTACCCCTTTGAAAATTATCCGCAAATACTTCTAAATGTATGTAATTTTTAATAAGGTTATGCTAAGTGTCATTTTTAAAACTTAAACAAAAGTTATAGCTAATAACTTTTATAAAACGTATTAAATTAATGACAAAATATTTAATCCCTCTACTATCAAAACTTACATTAACCATTTAAAAATTGTTTAAACCAAAACTTTATTGATAATTTATGTGACATATTAAAAAAAAAAGGAAATGTTCATAATATGAAAAAAATGTTTTGATCGAACCTTTTCTAGAGTTATTCTATAATTTTATAGTTATCATTAATAACAGCAAATTTTAATATGTCTAGAAACAGAAATGGAGGCTCGAGGTGGAAAAAGAACGTTATTTATTAAATATTCGACATCCAATGATTTTTAATCTTCCTCAGAGTTATGTTAATATTCAGTTTTGTTCGAAATCGTGGTCTGTGTTTACGCACCAATCCACACACATAGTCAGCAGCAGTTGAAAAAGCGATTGTATTGTTGTCAAATAAAAAGAAGGTATTCCGTGCAGCTTAGGAAATCGAAAGAGACGAGAACTGTAGTGGAAACCAGAGAATCGAAAGAATTATTTTGCCACTGAGATTTGACACCCGATGATCAAGCGCCTTGCACCAGCTGCTCATCTGCTCCATTTGTGACTTTTCGTTCATCGTAAAGTTTGTTTTCCCCAACTACACATACTTTCCAATTGTCCTTGGATCCGTTAGATAACCTATTGTATATTTGTCGACAAGCGGACGTTTGATCTCTTACCCAAACACACCCACTCACAATGTGCTAACACGTTGTGCCTTTGATTCCTTCTTCATTTTCCGACTTGGTTGTAATATATTATTGGGATAATGTGTATGGGCGAACGAGGGTGGATGCAATTTTTACTGGAGAAAAGAAGTATTAAAGAAGAACCGAACAAAACTATAATGAAAATCTTTGTGGATTGCAAGCAATTACTTGTGACTTTAAGTTGGAAACATTTGCCCGCAGCACACATTTACTGTATCATTGACGTTTTTAGAAACCATAAAAACAAAATTTAGCAAAACATTTTTAGCGTTATGCCGAAGGCATTTGAGACATTTGTAAAGTGTTTTATTAAAGTAGGATATTCTGCGAGCTAAAATTCAAGAATAATATTTTATTAAGACAAATAAAAAAAATATTATTGTAAGAATTTTACAACAAGTACTTATCAAATTAAAGTACATTAATTCCGGTGAAAAATATGAACGTTTTTTTTTTATATATGCAAAAAACCATAATATTTATTTGAGGATCTGTTATTAATGAAACGTATCAACTAAAATTGGTATTTTTCTATTATTAATTTATTTCAACCACTACATAAAATATTTTGTAATGTGAAAATGGTATTAATATTAGAAGACATATTTTTAAAGATTAAATTATATTTTTTCATGAGCTTAAATAAAAGAGGAATATTTAATTTTGCTTTCCTGGAAATTAAAAAATTGGTTTAATACAAATGCTTATAATACATACAAATTAAAAAAAATTAGGTATTAATGTTACATATATACAGATTGATTTTTAAGAATGACACCCTCCCTTTTTTTGTTAAATAATTCTTTTTGTTAAATAAAAAAAGTATATATTAATTATGTCTTATTAAGATTTTAGAATTATACTGTTTAACATTTCAATCATCATATTAATTATTGAACTTCGTGTATCAATTCTATACAATATATTTTAAATACTGTTTTTTCAGTGTTGAACTGTTATCAATGTAGTTTTATAGATTATGTTAGTACGACGATAGTCGCAGTTTCTTGTCTCATTAGCTCCACTTGAGATTTTTTTATATATTTAATATTTATAACGATTTAATCAATTATATCAAATAATTGAATAAAACCTAAGAAAACATAGTTTTTTTATTTATTTGTACTGATTTTAAAAGTAATACTGAAGTCAATACGTGGCGTTTACATACAGTAAAAAATGGTTAATACTTGAACATGACGTTTATATTTACTTAAATCGTAACACATTTTGAACAATACTAAACAAATAATTGTTGCTTTTATCATTTTAAATACTATACCAGGTGTAAATAATTGTTCAAAACAACTCATAGACGATTACTAAACTTTTTTAAAACTTCATTAAACGTATGCAGATGTTTACAAAAATATATAATATTCTCTTTATTATTGTATTTGTAATTAAAAATTATGTTGGAAAATCGTAAAGAATTACTGAATACTTTATTACTTCATAGTACTGATGTCATTTTTTTAAAAGCAAACGATTATTAGATTATTGTCTTAAACTCAAGAGAATAATAATTTTTCGTATTATTTGGAATCTTAGTCTACATAACAGTATTAAAAATCATTAATAGAATCAAGTTCAATATAAAACTATTTACTCACCTCAATTTTATATTTGAATTTTTTAATATAATGCAAAATTAAAAATTAATATCAATTATTACAATAGTTTAAATGGACTTACAAATTAAAATATCTTATTGAAGTAAAGCAATTTATTGATATGCACTATTCAAATATCATTGAGAGTTTAAAAATAGTTAAACTAGATGTATATGTAACCAATTCAATCGACTTAATTAAAGTTAATATTGAAAAATATAATTTATAAGTTTTAACGGAAAATATAAAGCTTTATATTAAAGAAAGTATTTATAATGACCAGGTTCTAGGATTAATAAAGTGTTCTTAAATCATATTATTAGATGGAGCAATTTAATTTTTTTTACCTAATTTACAATACATAGTTTTTTAATCTAATATTACATTCTTGAAGCTTTTTTTGTATTATTTTTGTAGGCGCAATTTCAACAAAATTTTAGGAAATAATCAGTATATATGATTTACCCCTGTCTACATGTTCTTATATAATCATATATGTAATTTTTTTAACATTTTAGAGAAGTTGAGCTGCTCCAAGCCACCCTAATTTGCGACTATATTTATTAATATGATAATTTATTCATGTTTATTAAACATTATATACATTTTTTAATGACATTCTTTTAATTTAAATTTCATTGTTAATTATTTACATTAAGACTTACGTAGTTGAAATTCGTTAAATCTTATTTATAATATGTTTATATAACATGTTGTCATTGTGGCTAACACAATAAATAAAAAGCATCACATCTTCAAAAAATTATAGCTATCTAAAGAGTTCAGTTAATGTATTAATTAATATTAGAGGAAAATATGAACTAAAATTCAGAAGTATATGTGGTGACCAAAAAAAAAAAAAAAGAAAACAGGATAATTTTTACAAACTAAGAGAATAATAGAAACTCACACTTATTTAATCACAGCTTATATAAGTATTTTTACGACAATTTATCTTAATTATTCTGTTTCTCTACTGTGAAATTAGAAATAAATATTTTCTACGCTCTATAATATTTATGTAAAAATGTACATCGTGTATGTTTACGAGTATCAAATCACGTAAAGCAGGCAATGCACTTAACTTAATGAACCTTTTCCGCCATATATTCACACAATGTCAAAAACATTAAATTCGTTTTAATTGCGTTGACCTTTTTGTAGTTTGTTAAGCAATTAATACTCTTCAAAAAACAAATTGAAATAAATAACGTCTGATATATTAGCGTCACCATATTTGTATTTAATATTATAAATTTAAAAATTATAACAATACATTTAGTAAAATTTTTTTTTGGTATTATCTTATAAGATTTTTTAATTTAATTTTAAATGCACTTGAGATTTAGTTTAAGATTCTTTTTTTTTAATAACTGCTTCAAATTGTATTGAAATGTATTTACAATATTTATTTATAACATTTATTTTGGAGTAATTAATAATCGGCTAGTAAATTTCTAATTAGTGCGTTTGTTTAAACAATAATAACTATCACTTAAATCTAATTATATTTTTTATTTATTTTTTTAATATAATTTAATGTGTAGTAGGTATTTTGATTATTCGTAGTATACTAATCACAATAAAAATTGATATTATGATTGCTCCAATTTTTGAAATCTTTTTATTTCCTATTCAATTTGTGAAACGAATTCAGTTAACATTTCTGTGAGAATAAGCCAATCGGCTGTAGTGAACTTTTGCCCGACCTCCCTCCTACATCAGTCGATTACCGCCCCAAATGCCACTGAATGACTCCCCTCGATAATCATAAAAACAAATTGCCACGAAAGTCGTGACTACCGCTAGTTAGATGGGTCGAAAATTAAATTACATTTTTCTTTCGCTTAAATGACAGATAACCGCTACCAATTAGAATGAACGTAATTAAAATATTGCTGTTGGTCAGTACATATACGTATTTAACACGAACCACCATTCTGATTACAAACGGCGGTGGATAAAAAGTGTTGTGTTATTTTTTAAGTCAGACACGAGAGGTTTTTTCTTTTCATTTTTAACTCGTCTTTACACCACCTATATAATATATAAGTGTATATTATACACTTAATAAATTGTCAAATATTCGATCTATTATTGAACTCTCGAGATAGTCAAACTAAAATCGTTTTTTTATTTAATCCATATAATTGTAGTAAAATATTTATGCATTCGCTGCGCACGTAGTCCACGTGCCACTCTTAAATCGCTTCATAATTTTATTAATTAGCCGTAACATAAATTCAGTCACTAGTCTTTACATATAATGTACAAAATGAACTGTACAGCGACACGATTTTAATTTTTTTTAAATAACATGAACTATATAAACAGAAGGGAAAACGAACAAACCCATACACGGGAAGCCTCGTTAACAACCGATCGTCTAATGAGTTTTTTTGTTAGACATTTATTTTACCGCTACATTATCCGATGGTCAAGTAAGTGAGTGTATATGTCGTAATAATAATGTATGTATAAGTTCCATGTGTGAGTGTAAATACGACAGATGGCCTTTTGACGGACCACTTTTTAAACATAGCACCCCCCGCCGCGTTTGTGTACAAGGAAATGAACTTGTTTTTTCTAATGTTGATGAAGTATGCGCGCAATTTGGCTTTGATGGAGTCATCATCCGCTTATATGGCGATTACCCGAACCTTTAGACGTTTTAATCTATTACCGTTTTCGATTATGGCCCGTTTAATTTGTTGGGATGCATATTGTACTTATTTTTCCTAATAAAAAACATCAAACGTGACCCCTAAAATTGCAGATGCGCCGCTGATTAAAAAAGTCAATAAAGCTGTCATTCAATACACAAAAAGTCTATAGAAAATTTTCAGTACCATAGTTGCTTAAATATAATTAAACAAAATTAACTTAATTTAAACGATTTTACATGACATTTAGTTTATTTTACTTGGTATAACAAAATACTATTTTTTATTAAAATGTTTAGAAAATTAAAAAATATCAGTAAATTTAGAATAAAAAATGATGTAATTAGATTCAAACTTCATCATTCATAAAGTTACGCAAATAATAAATCTCGCCTTGTATAGAAGCGTTCGAAAATTTTCTAATTCTTAATAATGTACTATATTCATAGAGAACAGAATACTAAATAGTTTCTTGGTGTTAATTGCGTTCGAGTTGATTGATTTTTTCAAAACAATCAAGTTAATGCAATAACCTTTTAACGTGGGCGTTCCTATTTTACAATATCAAATTGATTTGGATAATAATTTGGTGACACAATCGACTGACGTATAATTACTGAAGAAATCTAAACGGCACTATTGACCATTGTTGGCGACCACCACAACAGTAACTGGCCATCATTAAATCCAAAATGGTCGTTCGTATTTCAAAGTAGCCACGGAGTCTTCTTCTTGTAAGAAGAAGATTTAACATAGAGGATACATCTTCTATCTCATTCCTCACCTTTAAAATCTATTGTTATCTCTCTTTCACAATGGTTGTATTAACAAAAGGCTATTCCATCGTTTTTCAGTTAGCGTAATTGGCTCGTTTTGTAAGGAGAGACGGCATAATACAAAATAACCAACAAACCACCGACTTTCACAGTGTACAATTTCCAAACATTCTCTTATCATTTATAACGAAGTATAGTTACAAGTGTGGTGTAGCTCAACTTACCAAGTATCGAAATGAGGAAAAACGTGGATCGACGAACGATAAAAAAACAATACAATTAGATACAATAAAATAATAAGTACGTTTTTTATTCAAAGTGAAATATTATTATACACGTATAACAATACATAATAAAACTGTTTTCTAACAATATTAGTACTATGCTGTCGAGGCATACATATTAACGCGACTCTCTTACAGTTGAATAATATACAGCCTCATAGAATAGATGAAAATTCTCCATAACGTGAAAATTATCTTTAAGCCCTGTAATAATTATTTGTTATGCATCAGTTATATAACATAGATGTATAATTGCAAATTTAACATTAAGTATATCTTTTTTATTTTTGCATGGTAATTAAATTCCCATTTCACTGCAAAATAATTAAGATTATTTCATTAAATACTAGTCGATAAAAATATTAAAACTTATAAGTATACGACATATTGAAATCAAATTTTGAATTTATTCAATAAATCAAAAAAATAGTAGTACTTCACTTTTTTTAATACAAAAAATTTAACACAATATTTCTTAATAATCATAAAAAATGAAAGTCTAACAATTTTAGTTTTGATGCAAATCTAAAAATGTATTTGTTTTGTGATTGTGTGCGTTTTTTTATGACTGATTAGGAAATTCCAATTTTTGAAAATGTCCAGGAACGTTGGACAACATTTAACCTATAATAAATTATTGCTTTTTAAATGTACTACTATATTAAAAATGTTTTTAAAAGTTATATCAAATTGATGCTATTAAAGAACTATACGATAAAAAAAAAAAATGTTTCGATCATATTTTTATATAAATTATTTGAATTTAATATGCATTTTTTATGATAGTGATGATAATCACAGTCAGATGTCATTTTTACTTGTCACGGCTATGCTGCGTCCCTATTGTGCTGGGTTTTTATCGATACATTTATGTATGACAACATATCTATATTTTTAAAATTACGTCTACGCTTGCAATAGAAATCCAAATCCCATCATAAGTTAACATTTACTGTTTTTAATTATATTATTTTGTCTGTCTAATTTGATTTCTTGCTACTTCTTAAACTTTGGAACCTAGTATAAACGATATTAATAAACCGTTAAATTCTAGCAATAATATAATTGCATTTAAAATTAAATGCAGAAAAAAAGTTTGTAAATAAATGGAATTTGTTCAGTAATTTTAGATACGATATTAAAATTATACAATTTAAAATAAATTGTGTTACAATATGTTAAAAAATGTTTAGTATCTCCCAGTGAAGGTTATACTCTCATAAATTACAGTTATAATGATCAAATTGAAATAGTGTGTTTTGATAGAAGAAAATGTGATGAATCCCTTTAAAGTTTCGAACTTTGGCATTACTACAAGTCTTCATCTGTAGAACTATTGTAGAAGTTTGTAGGTGATGTTATGGCGAATAGGGAATAAACATATCCATCCTTCGATAAATTCCCTCTCTATTTATAATGCGGATGAATAAAAACTGGAAAACGTGAGTCTTGGGAGCCATTTATATCAAGTTCGGGCCACAAATAATCAAATCAACCGTTTGACACTGTGGAAGATTTACTGAACCTTGTTAAAATACACTGTGCCTCAACGGTAATGTAGTCCAAACGCGATCCGTCTCAATTTAGCCCAATGCGCTTATCGAATATTTACGTGTTATAGTGCCCCGAAAGGGTTTTGACCGTTGTAGTTGAAAACACGCGTATACTGGAGGCGGTTGGACTTTGGTTTATTTGCCGATTAATTTATTGGTCACTGGAGAGCTTCCTCAACGGCTAACTTGCTAGTACAGTAAGTATACTGCTTTATGACACGAAGACATATTGATTCGGCAAAATCACATTCCACAATGCCATTTAAAACGGTTATAATTAGATTATAATTTTGAACCGATATCCATATGATGTTTAATTGTGTTGTTGGCTGTTGGATAACGGATGGGTGATCACATGTGAACTTCAACAGTGACACACACCTTGCCGCCATACTGGTACTCTTAGCTTTGATGAAGTTGCGTCAGGACGACAACCAGTGTAAAAATCCAATTAAATCGCAAGATAGTCCCGAGCCCAAAAAGTTGGAGTAGTTAATTATAATATATTATATATTTTAGTCGGTAATATTTCAATATAACAGATTTCTACCACAAAATAATTATTATAAAAATGTTACACAATTAAATCAAATTACGAAATGGACAAATGTACATTTTTTTAATTGATCTTTCAATTATTTATAATTTTTTTAATAAGTTTCCCTAATTACCGTTTTACTAACTATAATTACTATTTTTATAATCAATAATATAATATTTTATATTAAATGTTAGGTTTTTGGTAATAATACAAAATCTGTGTCACAGTTGTTTTTAATTCACTAGAAACATATGCTTAACTCTGCAAATTTTCTATAGATAAATAATTATACATATTATTTTTACAATTTATGATATTTATTTTTAAATATATAAATTATTTTTATTTAAATTGAAATCTCGTCAACAAGTTACATTTTTACATACTGTAATTTTTTTAAAGTTTTTACATACTGTGTAATTAAAAATTCGTTCAAAGAAAATTTTATACTTTTTTTATAGAATCTATATCATTAGAATACATGAAATTAGTACTTACATAATATATTTTTAAAATGTGTTAATACTGTTTTACAATAATAATAAATTCACAATATTATAATATTTAAGTTAAGCATTAATAATTGTTTTATATTATATTTAACTTCAGCTACTGAACTTAATATTCATTTGCGAACAGTTATAAATTATTGGAAATATTTTATTGATCACTCTACTCTTAACAATTTACAAAGTCAAATGTGATTTCAAGCTAAACTTTATAAATCAAAAAAGAAAAATTCTATTAAATATATTTATGAAAAATGTTTAAAAAATATTTATGTTTATTTTTAATCTTTACAAATGTTGATAAAGTATTTTGTACAACTGAAAGAAATGAACTGTTTGAAAAATACCTAAGTTTTCAGAAATTTGAATATTTATATGCAGAAAAACCAGATTTTGCTAAAAATCTATCACATTATACAATAAAACAATTAAAAAGCTACATTGAAGATGTTTCCAAGAAAGTAATGTGTAGTTACATTTTTAACATAATGATGCGTTTGGATACGTTAGAGTCATTGTTTCAATATGAAAAAAGTATTTTATGTAAATTGACATCTGAAGAAATTGATGATATTGCTTTTAAAAAACAAATTATTGGGATGTTAATTGCAGCACATGAGTGGAAATTGGATTGTATTATTAGTCATTTATGGCTTCTATTTATATTTATGTCAAAACTAGAAATTTATTTTAGATCAATTAATAATCGGACTCAGATTGAATACATAGGACTGGTTACTACTAGAAATTCAATCGATAAAATGATAAAACAATTGTCTGTTTTACACAAATGTCAAGTACGTGAAATACATATATCAAATAAAGTTAATAATGATAAAAAAGTATTAGCACAAAATCCTAAACAACATTGCATAAGTCCTCTTGACGATATAGCCAAACAAAATATGTTGATAAATGTTCAAATCGTTAACAACGCTAAACTTCTCAAAAATCATTGGGATATAACATTTGACAACTTATTATTGAACCATTTACCGAGTAATGAAACTGATATGAAAGATCTAACAATGGAATTAGGCCAATATATTAAACTAATGCCCATTGCGAATATCATAAAGAACTATCAAGCTGCAATTAACGTTAATTCTTCATTTTCAAATCAAATTCAAGCAATAAGTAATATGCAAACAGACTTCATAAAATTAATGAAAATTATTATACTTCGTATTGTATGGAAACATTTAGTTTACTTAGATGAAATAAAGTTAATAGAATTAAATACCTTAAATAAATTTAATAAAGAAATGTTAAAGTTATTAAATAGTTTAATTGAATATTTACATTTAGAAAATGATATACAACTAAAACCAGTTTTAAAAATATTTAAGCATCCAGTTGGCTATTTTATTTTAGATTTGCAAATAAAATCTTATATTACGAACATCATTCAACTAATGTATGTAATTGTGCCAAGTTATAATAGTGATTTAATGTTAATTTTGGAAAAAAAGGAATTAAATAAAGACTTTGTAGATCAATCAATTAAGTCGTTGCAATTAATTATTTCTAATAACCAATTAGAAGTAACACAAGAAGATAACAACAAATTCAAAATTAAAGAAAGTATTTTAAATGCTAATGTACTTCTTTCATTTCTGATTAAAAAATTACCGAATGTAAACATTAAGGCAATTCAGCTGTTCACTGAAATTACACAGACAAATGTTTCTTTCTTTAAACAATTTATGTAATATAGCAAAATCACATTTATACAAATATAATAACTTAATGAATAATAAAATTATAAATCATCCAGTGTAATATTTTTTTTTAATTTTATTAATTTTGACGCGTATGTAATCAGCTACGCGTTCGTTTTATTGTATTGCCCTTTTCAAACATATTTAACTAACATTTAAAAAAAATAACATTTCTAAACTTTTATTGACATTATCATAGACATATGCCTTGCTGACAACATATTTTTCTCTTTTAAATTTTTTAAAATGTTCTATGTAGCTTACATCTTTTAAACTTATGCCAAATTAAAACTTATACAATGTATCATAAGATAATAAAATAATTATATATCCGATAACTTTAAGTTTATATGTTATCAGCCAATTGATCAAAAGTCATATAATTTTCAGTAAAAATAGTAAAAATAAAATTTGAATTGTTTTACATATAAACGGTACATCTACATCATTTAAAACTAAATCAAATTAAAGGTTTTATTATGTAGTTAACAACTAAAAAAGTTAAAATATTCTGATATTTCTTCTATGGGTAATGTAAGATATTGTAAAATGTTTTTATTTTGATGTGTGTTTTTAAGAAATGCGCAAACCTCAATGAAATTTTTGTCAGTTACACTAAAGACAATAATCTTTCTACTAATATGCGTTTTATTAAAATCTAGTCAAAATCCTAGCAACAAGAACTGTTGGAATGCAACAACATACATAGGTTGACCAAAAATGAGACTATAATTATTAAGAGCCAATTATTTATTGGCCAACTATTAATTATTTATTTAGGATAAAATAATCATAATTATTTTTAAAGTAAAATTTCTCGTGTATAATACAATGATGTCCCCTATCTTCCACTTCTGGTACTCCTCTGAAAATGATTTTTGTGGAAACTATTTGAGTTAACACTCTGTATTACCTTAGCGATTCATTGAATATATTTCTTATGTCAGGAGAAGGAGTTATAGACTGTAAGATTTGCCTAATAAAGAGACTGGGAGTTATTATTTTTTTTTTCAAAAATGCTAAGTGAGATTGACAAAATAAGAGAGTGCGTTGTTGAGGTGCAAATCAGCTATAGGTCAAGATTCGATCATGATTTTTCAATAAAAAAACATTTAATTATTGATTTAAAGAGTCATGCTAAAATATTGAGTATTTGCTTCGACTTGCGACTTCGTTAGCCTCGGACAGAGACATTTCAAGAGGGATATAAAAAATTTATATTTACTTAAATGTCTCTCGAAAACGTAATGATTATGTTATTGAACTGTTAATGGATTTTTTTTTTTTTGTCATTAGATGCTCTACAATCTAATATAATCATCAAACAATTAGGCAGTGTTTCTTTTTCAACAAATAAATCAATCTGATTCTTTTTTGGATACGTATAAAAATGTTTTTTAATTCAAATTTTAATAAAATACCTTCTCAGCTTTACGTCGAAGCTAAACTTTTTCGGAAGGTCTGCGTTTTTTATACTCAAAACAAATTAAAGTTTTTATAATTTACTTTAATATTAATCGATGAAAAACTTTCTAATGTTTCTTTTTTTTAAGTAATTTTGTCAAAATTTGTAATATTTCTTTTAAAATTTTTCAAGTTTGATCTTTTTTAATAAACAATTGCATTGGAGCGTTTTATGCAAGTGATGTTATTAGAGTCAAAATTCAATCTATACTATAGTCTAATAATCGTAGTAATAATAACTCACTATGCTGGGTCCCAATTGTACTGGATTTTTCAATTTATAAATGTTCATCTTCATACTAATACAAATTTTAAACTAATACAATTGAAAAAAATGGAATATCTTTCAAATATTTATCATTAGTGAATAATAATTTTTAGAAATTTAAGGCAAAAGTTTGTAATAAGCATTGTTGATAAAATTTTAAAATTCACAAGTTTAAATTATAATTTTTTTTAAATATTTATATATATTTATATTGTATATATATTTGTTAATATCTAATATATAATACCACACTATCGATTTTATAAGTCATCCTTAATGTTTTATAAAGATATGCAGTTTATTTTAAAATCGATGCATAACTTAGAATTTAATGTTTTTACTAAAATATGTTTTTTTTTTTAACAAACTTTGGTTAAAAATCCTATCTAAAAGGGTTTAGTTATAAAAATTGTCTAAATAAATTGTTAAATTCAATCTATACTCGTCTCTATTTTACCGAGACCTACTGTGTCATATCTCAAGTGTAATAGGTTTATTTTAATAGTAACATAAATATTTAATTAATAATTTAAAAAATAATAACAATTGAAAAGTATTTAATGATCGTTATTTTAAAATATTTTCAAGAATATCATATATTTCAGCTTACACTTTATTTTTTTAAAAATGTATAAGTTTTTAAAATAAGTGAATAATTTACTTTCTACTTATAATATACATAAATATCAGCCAAACTGTATAAAAAAAAAAAATTAAGTTTACTTGAGATCTATTAGAAATATACTATATAATGACGGTAATTATGATATCCACGCTATCAATTTTCGACTCAAAGTTTTAAAACTAAAAAATATGTACTCTACAATAAAAATCAAACTATTTTGATTTACTAATCATAATAATTGACCAAAAATTAAATAACAGAGGGCATTTTTTGTTTTTTTGCGGTATTTTTGGTCAAATACTAAGAACACGTTAAGCGACCAGTAAAATTGTTTTTTAAAAATCTCAAATCTTCACAAAACACCTATTTTATACATATAATAAAGTTAAAATGATTCTCATTAAAAGAATATCGACTTTATTTGATTTATCCTAATGTATATCTATGATTACGATAAATAATCATTTCGCGTTAGAAACAGTCTAAATCAACGATAATATTTGTTGTTCATCAGAAAGATTAAACTTCATATGAGGTTGTTATGTTTACTATTTAGTGAGTATAACAACGCTCTAATTATATAGACATGGTGAAGTAAGTCTAGAAAATATTTAGTTCAATTTAATGTGTCAGTATGAGTTTCAGGCTTTGCTTTACTTATTACCATTAGTGCAAACTATATAAGTACACATTGAGGTAAGAGAAAAAGAGATATGCTTATAAATGTGTTTAAATTTACAGTAAGCAGCATGACAGTTTTCATTACTGCTGCCGGGTGAACGTGTAACATCTAGTTGTTGTTCGTAATATTATTATTACCATCATCACCACCTCATTTCTCTTTCTGTGGATAGCCAAAAAAGTGCCTTTGTCAGGGAAAGCTATGGTTGGAGGTGTTTTAAATTTATTTGGTTAATGCAAAAACGTCAACTGTACCAACTGTATTTAAATGATGAAATAACGCTCAGAGCATCATGGGGTGCTACAAAATGAGCGAAACTAAAGTAAAAAGCTGTGTTAATCCTCCACTATCACTTCAACGAATTTTCCCCTTCGAATACATCAGAAATCTCTCACAAACTTGTAGTCATCTGTAAAATGCATATGTATGTATAAACAAATACATTTTAAAATGTTATTATCTCTAATACGTTTGCCCCAGTAAAATGTACTCTAAGAGTATATTTCAAATTTTTCGTTTTGTCAAAATAATTTTTTTTTCAATATGCGCACCTTTTATGCGTACTGATTTTAATACGCCAAACAATTATTTGAATAATTATTTACCGCAATTCAATTTAGTTGTTCATAACAACATTAATATTGGTAAAATATTACATCAGTAATAAGTACATGTATCAATAATGATTATTTAGAAATTATTCGCCTATATATATTTTTAATATTCTTATTAGTATGTAAAAAAAAATTAAGTATAATAAAGTATACTTATTAAACAGGAAGATTAATAATTTGTAAACGTCCAAAAGAAGTTAGAATATGCAAACTATTTACTTCATGTTTCAATGGTACTTTTTATATGCTAAAAAAATAGCATTTCTATCAAAAGTAATAAATAATTTGTAAACGAGTAAGTTATAGTAGAGATTAAAAATAAAGAGTATGACATGTTTAAGCGTAAAAGTCGTCCAGAAATGAGAGTCAGTACGTCTAGGGAGCTATTACTACGTTTTCTTTATGTTCAGCCACCGTCTACATTAAAGAGGGGGGTGCAGAGGGAAATTCAAGTATTATTGCTACAATAAACATATTTTTTCCGTTATCCATGGTACAATAAAAGTCACTCCCTACTTACTGCGTCTTATGGTCTAATCAACATTTACGGCATCCATTACCCAAGTTTTTCATTACTTTTACACGGCCCCAAGCATAGCTCTAGTTGTATACATTTAGAGCTACGTTTCAGCAACAGATGTTATCATTTTTATCTTAAGTATTCCGTTCAACATATCCATTTAATCACCGAAAGGTTCACTAATTTCAAACATTATGCATTTTCACTACAAAGGAGACTGTACATTTAATTGTATATTTTCTAGCTTAGTCTCATAATAAATGTACTACAAATGAAATAGAATCAAATAATATGTATGTCAAGTTATATTTTTTTTTAACTCGTTTCTGATTATAGAACATAAATATTATATTTTTTATTTATCAATCAAATTACTCCTTTTAAAAGTGGATATATCTAGTTGTTATAATAAGCCAATCAATTATTTATCAACAAATAATAGCAGAGTTAGTTTATTATAAACGATCAATGAAAAATTATATTTCATCATTACATATTTTTATAGAAAACGAATAGTAATAAGCTATGAACTGCTAAAATGTTTTCGACTATAATTGTTTCTTGATAAATAATATTTGCAATATATATATTATAGCAACTTACAAAAGATTAAATATAGTTTTTTTTTTTCTAAAAATTATTTTTTTGAGGATTAAATAATTTACTGGCAGAAAAAATATATTAACACTTTGTTTTAGAAAAAAAAAGTGCTCTCTGAAAATGTTATCAAATTGACAGAATAGTCTCATAGACTATGAATTATGAAAAAACTTGTTTCAAAAATTGTTTACAATAATTTAAGTATTATTTGATAAACATATAAAAATAGGGATCTTGCATTAAAATCACTTAAAAAAATATTTAAATGATATCAAAATATTCATTAGTAATAATTAATTTCAATTAATGTAAGCCAATGAATAGGATGAGATAGTTTTTTTAACTATAAAAAATGTAATATTTCTATCAGGGCCATTTCAAGTTACGATGCCAAATAGATTGTTCCTAAGAAAAATATTAAATACAAAGAATTTTAGTTATACAATTATATAATTTGTGATGTTTAAATTATGACCCTGATTTCTAAATTATTGAAAAATGTATATTTAATATAAACTATCGAATAATTGATGTAACTAAGATAGAAGAGTATTATGTAGAATTTGAGTCTTGAATTCATGGTTTGTTTTAAAAATTTAGATTCAAATATTTTCACATATTCCATTAAAATTAAGACAATAATTATTAAATAACAAATTTTTATTTAAGACATATGCATATAGTATAATGAACAATACAACAAGAATTTATTTATTTAATAATACTCTACTTAGGTAAAACTAATTAATATCACATAATAATTTTTAAAACAATTGTCATTAGAAAAGTCTAATTAAACTTTGATTAGTTGAAAATACGATTGTAAAATTATTGCAATAAGGTAAAATGAGGTCGTGTATTATAATTAACAAAATAACCAATAAAGATTTAAGAAATTCTACATCGTAGTAATAAACTTAGCATTAATTCATCTAATTTAACGTCTCAACAGGTTTAATTTTTTGTAAATAAATAAATTATTAAAATTTGATTGTATGTTATATTAGTAAAGTATAAATTTATATAAAATTACTTTTAATAGAACTGTTTATTTTTAAAATACTTAGATTCACCAACCTTCATTATTATTATTTTAACATCAACATTATGATATTTGAAGTGAGAGACCAGGTGATATTATAATGTTTTTATCAATTATTTAACTGAGAAAAGTAATTATGCAAAAATAAGAAATTTAATACTTAAAAAGTAAATTTTTAAATGTAATTTTATATACTATATAAGACTTTTATTTTATTTTCGGATTGAACAATTTTTTTTAAGTCCATCTCATACTCGTAAAATGTTATTATTCTTACAGTAATTTTATTTTTATATTTATATTAACACAAAAATGTCTTTATTATTTTTTCTTAAAAAATTTAAAAATAACCATTCCATGAAAATTTAATATTATTTTTATTACTGTTGTAATATTTATGCGACACAGCGTGTTTTAAAAATGTTCTTTTATTTTATGCTACATATTTATGAAATTTTTAGAATATAGGTTTTAATATTATTTAATCGACAGTTGCATCAAACATAACAATAATATAATTAAATTTAAAAAAATATACAATGATTTTACAGTTTTGTTGAATTGAAAATGCTTTTTCGCCAAAAGTTCTAAAGAAAACAACACTTACATTCATAATATTACTTTATACACTATAAATTCTAAAACAACAATATTGGTAGTAAAAAAGTAAAAAACAAAAATTCAAATCGGGACCGATCGAGGAGCAAATATTTTATGTACATATAATCGCCTACATCTAGTCTCCACAGTATTGTGGATATTATTAACCGACTAAATTTAATACCATATAAAACAATATGCTTATCACAGTACTTGACAAAACTTGCTTTTATTTTTAACCGGAGTACTTGTCAGTGGCGTAGGAGTTGGTTTCGTGTAAGCAGTCGTAGTTGCTGGTGATGTAAACGCTGGCAACGAAGCCGAACTTATCATTTTAGTTTTATGATCGGTTATAACACTATTATCTTTTTCTAATGTACGTCCACTTCCACTTCCACTGTTGTAATACAGAGATCGACTTACTCGATTCCTAAACGATCGGCTCACTGTAGTTTTTTTCCGGTAGCTGGAGAATTTAGCACCGTTTCTCTGGAACGTTGAGGTATTCAGATTAAGATCGACATCCTGTAAAATAAACAAAGTGATACATTATTATGGTTTTTTAGATAAAAGTCGCAGTTATTGCTTTACCAATCACTACTCGTTAGTGAGGGTGTGGTCCAATATAATTAATTATAAATGTGTACTAAAGGAATAAATCAGCACAAATTAACTGCAGCTAATCTTTAAAATTTTATCTCACGTCAAATTAATTCCACAAGTTTTATTTAAATACAAAAATTTTACAAATTTTTATTATATATCTCTATTTTTTAGTGTAAATGGTATTATTTTTGTAAAAATGACACTTGTGAAAATATGTTTCTCTTTGTGCATACGACTTTTTCTTAGGTTCATACGTTTTATATAATAACAAAAAATAAAATTCTTAAAATTGCGCTATTAAATAAAAACTTACTGGTTTCTAATATATAAGATATTGTTATCTCTAAAACAATATTTGTTATTTTGTGTAAAACCAAATTAAGTACACTATTTTGTTTTTTTCATTAATAATTGTGTTATATATAAACGTGTCAATACTGAATGAATTAAAAATAATTACTTAAACCAACCACAAAAAAAGTCAAAACCTCTTAAATTCCATTTCATGCGAGCACTTGAAACTCTTCACTGTATTGACACTATATTGACTATCCATTGTTCATTATTTTTATATTACAATAATTTTATATTTAGTGGTAAGATATTTAAAAATATACTTATTGTATACAAATAAAAATCACAATGATCTATTTAACTAAGCAATTTATCACATTTTTTAAACTACGTACTGGTAATAACAAGTTTTAAATATTGAATTGAACTCATATTAATTTTTATTTTACAATTTATCTAATTAATGAAGATAATCAAAATTATTCTTATTTGATATTTTATATCCAAAATAACTTAAAAAATGATGGGATTTACATAAAAAACATTATTATAATTTATAAATAACTTTTACGTTTTTAATTTACATACATTTTTTATTCAACTTAGTTTTCATGTAATACACCAAATTCAAAAATGAAGTAGTAAAAAATACTGTAACAGATGCTTAAAAAATACTATTTAATTTTTTATAAAAATTTCAAACATAATTTGAAATACAAATAAAACAAAATTAAATTAAAAAAAAAAAAAAAATTTGGTAAACAAAAATCAAAAATTATATATACCTTAATTAGGTATGTTTACCAAGTTTCTTACTAACTTTTGTATTGCTTTTCTTCGTTGGATGATTACTTTGCGACTTATTTAACGTAGTCACGGTAAATTCTATGTCTTTTGTACTTTGATGGGCTGTAAATAATAATCGACATATTTTACAAAGTATAAATAATTTAAACGAAAAAAATCATTTGACTTACTGAAAAATTCTTCAACTGGAATTTCAATCTTGTCATGATCAATCCATGTTAAACCCATTTCGACTTTTTCTGCCAGGTCCTTCCAATGCTTCAGATTTTCTAAAGTACCCTCATATAATGGTGTGATCCAAGGAAACGTGTCACATAATACCTGAAAATAGTTTAATTAAAGTAGAATTTCGTTTATCATTTATCGTAATGAAATTACTTTATACAATGGCAAACATATGACATCGATGAATTCTACTTGCATCTGAGGAAGCTCGTCTTTTTTTTCTCTATCCATCATGGCCTAAAACCAATACCAATAAAAAAATTTCTATTTATATTTAATTAATCAAGTTTATACAAACCATTGGTTGCTGATTTAGTTGTAATTTTTCCAAGTCACCTTGGTCAAAAAATTCATCAGCCACCAATTTCGCCATTTTATGTTGTACCTCCCACGGTTTTGCTATTGCGCTCACGTCACATGCTGTCATTAAAATACCACATAATACTAGACCATTGAAAAAAAAATGATTAGTTAAATTAGATAACGAAAAAGACATAACTAATAAATTTCATACAAGCCTTTTTTTCTTCACTTTGCCAATCAAATTCTCCATTTTCTACAACTTCCATAAAACGGTTTTTCTTTTTGAAATACATTGCTAAATCTGTGGACAATATTGAGTTTTCTACTAATTTCATAACATTCCGATAATCCTCCGGAGATAAAGCTTGGAATATATTGTTTCCGTCACTGTTCAAAATCATCACACATTGATCAAAGTGATGATGTTCCATAGTACTTGTTGTGTAAAGAATGGCCAATGGTGATTCAGTTTTTGTTTGGAAAGCGTTGTTTGTTCCACGATGATCTAAGTCATGACACAAACATGCTACCAGTAGTCCTAGAATCTAAAGTATGCACTTGTTTTTTATAAACTCTGAGAAAATTTACTTAATTTTAATTACTAAAACTATATCTTAACTATAAATAATAAAATTATTTTAATATAAAAAATAATAGAAACTAATATTTTGTAATTAGAAGATTAAACCGAATTATTAATATGCATTTTTTTAGTAAAAATGTTCTAAAATAAATGATTTCTAATGATACCGTTTTGAATATTTTTGTAATAATCCTGCAACTATTTATGTAGATGTATGTTCTATATTTTTATGACAGCTCAATTGGCTTTAAAGTGGTTAACACACTCTTACTTCTTGAGATTCAAAGAGTATGTGGATTATTTGATCTCATCTCTAGAATCGAGTAATATTGTTAATAGCTAATAATTGTAAATACCTCTAAATCACTCATAAATCTTTCCATTTTCCCAGTTTTCAACATTGCAAACATTGTTTGTGCTACATTAAGCGCATGTCTCCAGTTATGATATTTCACAGGTCTATAATTCTTTCTCACGCTTAACACCCATTTACAAAGTACCTATATAAATCATATTTGTCAACATAAAAAATGTATAAATGACTGGAATTTATGTCATTGAACCAGTAACGACATCTAGCGAAGAAAATCAATGTAATATCCTTACGTGATATGGAATTTGAAACTTCTGCACTAGATTACACTCTAAAAACATTCGGATTGTAGCTTTACACGTATCGTCATCCGATAAATCAAAATCAATGAATTTAAAGCTAAAAATTAATATTATTTTTTCATACAATAAGAAAAAAATGTATTGTGTAGATGATTAATTTTACCTATATAAATTGTATATCTCTGCTGATGGAATCGTATCTTGAGTTAATTTTATTGTATCATCAACAGATGCTGTAGCATGATATGATAGACATTCAAGTGCTACTTTTTGTTTAGCCATAAGTTTACCTGTTTTCATAGTTAACCAATTAATAGATCGCATAATTTAATATTTAATATTAACTTACATGCACTTTCATACATCTGAGTATTATGAATTCCCAGTCCACAAAATATCGCAAACGCTTCAAATGTAGCTACATCACAATCAGTAAATGGCGTTCCTGTTTCCTAAAATGAACATTTATAATTTATTATTATGGCAATCAATGGCCAAACAAATATGAGTAAAAATATATCGCATAGTATTTGCACGATCTTCTGTAACTTAAACATATTTCTAACATAATGAATTTTGTTCCATTCGGATAAGTATAACACGATTTTACAAAAAATAAAAGATAATATTTTATATTTATATTTAAAAAAAAATTTTTTTGTCTAATTTGTGTTTGAAGTAACTTCTGTTGTTGATTTGCTCAAACCACGATAATTAAAAAAGATTTTAGCAAAAATTTGTTTCCAGAACTTTGTTGAATTATCTTTATTTTGTAGGTGCCACCGTTATAAAGTATATTTAAAACTTTTAATTTCTAAAATATTTTTTAATTGTAATCAATGAAAATAAAGGACGCCACAATTAATCAACAAATATTCAAAATACTCTTGTATTTCATAGGAGTGTTATACAGGTTGTATGCCTTTTCCCATAAAATCAGAAAAATTCCGTCTTTAATTATTAAGAAAATATAAAAATGTATGAAAAAGTCATAACACACTTTATTTAAATTTTAGAAAGTTAAAACAAGATACTACAATGTATCTAATTTTTATAATTATTCAATAGATAACAACACATGGTTGATCGTTTTAAATTTTATAATCATTTGATAATTCTATTGTTCGTTTAAAACTAAGTCGATAAATTTGTTTGTAAATCAATTTTTGTTTTGTTTTGATCAAAAGAAAATACTTTTTCTATCCAACGTTTGAAAAATGTTATAATTATTTTATATTCAATGTCAAGCACTATGTTTCAGATAGAAAAAATGTTTAACCTTATTTATAAGCTGTGCTACGCCAATGACATCAGTTTTTCCATTTAAAATTGGCATGCACAATATTGATTTGATTGGCACCTCAGGTGTACCATTACCATCGTCACTTTCAACACTGGGCTGTCTATCTAATACTTTGGCCCACATTTGCACATCTGGTATATTAAGAACCTAATAAGCAAATTGATTTAAAAAAAAAAATCTAAAACAAATAAAGCATAAATGTCTCAACTTGAACAGAGGCAGCTACTTCATGGGCTATTTGAAGCAATTTAGAGGGTTTAAGAGCTTTGTTGATTTTCTTGACATCGTGTTGAGAACCCAATTCAAAAGCTATTGTAAATTTTATTTCCTACAAATATATCAGGTTTAAGCTTTTAAAACTTAACAACCAGATGTTTGAATTTTTACCTTATGTTCCTTGGAAAAAGGCATATCTCCAATCATAGTGTCAAAGCTCTATAGAATAAACAATAGTATATCGTTAAATGTTTTATATTTTCAATAAAAAGTAAAAATTATATCTTATATTTTATAAGTTGAAAACAAATTACGTTTTTATTAAAGATTTTTTTTTCGAGGGAATAATTTACTGGTTTAGCTCCAAAGTGCTCCAGGTGACTCTAGACGAAAAAATATTAATTAATAAGTGCTTGAATAAATAAAGTTAAGTTGACGAAATTATTTTTCAACGTACAGCTTCTTCGCATTCTAAGTCCAACAAAAATACCACACATCGCTCACATTTAATCAAGTCTCTGGCTTGAGTCATGATTTTAGACACTAAACATTCCAAATTGTTTTGTTCTTCAAAAATGCTTCGGGCCAAACCCAATAACATCTAGGTACATGCACATAAATAATAATTTTTAAATTAAAATTGTGTTGTGAATCATTAAATTTTGAGAATCCAGTGCTCTATGTATCTTTTTTAGTGCCCTTTACTCATTTGCATTGTACTACCACAATAAATTATTTCGATAAAGTGAAATGACTCGGAAGAAACTTTATAGCAAGTTATTCGTGAGATAAGTAAAAAGTTTCTAGTGCCCGAAACCATTGTGTATAACAGAATGAGAGACGGCTATTAACTGATAAACCTTGAATATAAAATATATGCACCATAGAATTCTTCACTTAACTGACGAAGTAATAAATCATTTGATTATTAATGAAGCAACCCGTAAATTCCAACCGGTAAGCTAAGCTCAAAATGATTTTCTATCTTTTCAGTATTGAAATAATTTATATATGATGATTACTATTGTGATTTTAATACTATTTATATTGTATTTTCAATAAAATCGTAGATTTACTTTTTGTACCGAGTTATAATATTCAATAAAAAATTATCTCAAAAACAATTGTACTACACTCAAATATCAACTTGATATTTTTTTTCATTTTAAAAGAGTGTTATTTTTAAATAATAGATTATTTTTTAAATGAATTTTACCTATAATATTAACTATTTAATAGATTTTTTTGTAGTTTCAGATCGTACATTTTTATTGTATACTTACAATGAAAAGTATTTATTAGATTGAATTTATCTATAAGTTATTCCGTCATAGGAATAATCAATAAAACAGATTAAAGCGTAAGGAAGACTATAAATAAGAAAAAAATAAATTATGTACAACAGCAACGAGGCATAGTCATCTTTTAATCGCACTAGTGGTACACGATAAAAATATCAATATTATTTTATTGTTATTTTTCTCATTACCTGATTCCTTTGGAATTCCTGAACAGATTTCTCAAACAATTGAGCATTTTGTATTCCAATAGCGCAAAACGTTAGATACCTCTGGAATATCTATAAATCATTAACAAAAACCAAGTTGTATTATCGAATTAATATTAGACCAAGACAACAAACAGATCTCAAAAATTTAAGCTAATAAAAAATTAGTTGATAACTGTTAATTAAATAAACATACTTCAACATCATGTTCTGTAAACGAATTGCTGCCATCAGTCTTGTTGATTATTTGAGCTACACCGATAACATCGTTATCGTAGTTGCAAATCGGCACGCACAGAATCAAATTTGTCGTGTAACCCGTTCGGTGATCGATTTCTCGATTAAACCTTGGATCCTAAACAAACACAAGCCAATAATTGAAAAACGAGAAAAATACTATAAATAAAGCTGCAGTTGGGCTTTGGTTAGGTTGATGTTAATTCGATTTGCTATGTTATAAAAACTGCTTTGTACTATCTATTGAAAATAAAATAAATTAAACCTATACAAATATTCCTGATTACTCTCGTTCAATTAAAAGTCTACACTAGACTTAAACTTTTACTGTTCTAGCTCGCAAAAGTACATATTAACCTTAGAATTATCAGGGTTAATGAAAATCCTAGCAAACAAATGATACTAAAACAGAGTTCAACAAGGATTTATATTTTTAAAAATTCATAATGGTGTTTCACAAACAAAATATTTATAGGTTTTTTTTATTAAAACTATTAATTTTATGTGCTAGAATATTTTTCAAGTTTATTTAAAATAAAATACGTTACTTTGATGTAAAACAACTATAAACGTATTTTCTTTGTCTAAATTTTCATCTAATATAATTTTGAAGAATAACTATTTTATATTTCATTTAACTTAACAAATTCATATCAAAAAAAAAGTTTATGCACATTTTTTGCTTCTAAAGGAAATAAAATCATATTTAAGATACATTCAAAATGATCTTTATTTACATTGAGTTATAGTTAGCTAATATTGAATATAAATTTTAACTAACCCCAATTTTGGTTAACATAGAAAATTATTGATATTCTTTGATACATCGAAAATACTATCAAACAAATTTTGAATGTAATTTTTTCTTTAATATTATTGTATAATTCTAATAAATAATATAATGAACTTGTTAGAATAATTATGGCGGCTCATTTAAGAGATTTTATTGGATCTGAATGAAGTATTTTTCTATTTTATTGTCAAGGTGAATAAGTAATTTTTTTGTTGATTAATGTATATCTTATATATAATATATATATACTCTTAATTTATATATATATTTTCAAATGAATAATATTCATTAATAGTTTTAAATAAATTAAAAAACTTTTAAATCATATTCTGACATTTTCCTTAAAAATTATTCACTAAAGCGTTTAAAAGCTGATCATTAAAAATAATTAAGTCAAATCAATTGTTTAAAAACAATAGCATCATTTGAATTATATGTATATATATTTTTAATAACATTTCATAATATTTACAATCAGTGTAAGGTTATAGAATACACAAATTTAATACATATGTATACAAGGTATTTAGATGACAGTGATTTGTGTAAACGTATAAATAACATTAAAGTCCCTTTATATATATAATAGTAGATTTGTGATGTCATTTTGTCATGTTAAATTTTTGCGATGTTATTATTTTAACGCTAAGTATTTCAAAAAGATTCTCTTTATTAATTTTTGGCATTATTCACAAAAATAAAAGAATTAATAATTTTAGAAAATGTTGATATTAAATTTCACAATACTTTCATAACCGTAATAAATTCATAACAATATTAACCAAAGACAGATTTTTAAGGCGTTATTGAGTCGTATGTATTTAATACCATAAAATAATTTACATAAATTTAAAAAAATACACCAGAACTGAATAATTTAAAAGTTAACTTCTATTTTGACCTTAATTTATGTTAGAGTATGTTATATCTATTTATCATATTAATAAAACTTATTCATTTTGATTATTATCGACATTCAAATTAATATCTTCACAATATCGCCTAACTTATAAATTTATATTATATTATTTTGCATTTTTATTTATTTTAACTATGTTAATAATTGTATGTAATGATATCTATTATTTACTCAAATTTTTAATCTGTTCTGTAAAAACACATTATTTACTTACACAATTTAAATATTATTATTTTTTAAAAAAACTATTAAAAATTTGTACCGTGTTACTAAATTACTGATCAAACGAATTTAAATTTAAAATAACTATGTTGCAGCAAACGAGTTGTAGCTACAAATGTGTAACATACATACTAACCGGATTATCCTTTAGATGTTATAAATGTGTCATTTATAAATTCAATCATACACTAATAATAGTGATTAATTTTAAGTATTTGTACATCAATAACCTTCCTACTTATTTTAATTTAGACCAGTTGACAGTTGTTATTTTATGCTTAACAATACAAATATCAGTCTACTGTGAACGTAATTTTTAATATACTAACAAAATATAATGACAATATTTTTGTGCATGAAAATCGAATTTTTAACATATAAAAAATGATAGTAAAACTTTATCAGTATATTTAATAGTATAAAATATAATTAACCTGATATGCATTTTTTATGTTAACGACTTGTTTAGTTTCTGCTACAGCTCCAGCCACCCCAACTCCAAACGGTATAAGTATTTCTTCTGATTTTGCTTTATGTATCGCATCAGTTATTTCTAAAAATAATAATTAAAAAAACAATTATGAAAGTTTTAATTTATAGAGATATAATTTAAAGTGATATTATGCCATTATAATACTATTATAACTCATTTTACTTATTAAAACGTTTTCTTATGACATAAAATAAAACCAAATTTCTGCATTAAAATAAATGTTAAAACCAGGATTATGCTTAAATGTCTTATTTTTATTGGAAAGCCTATACAGAGTTTTATTCAATGTTATAACCACTTCATTTCTTTTTTAAATAATAAAAAAATAATTTTTGACATTTTTCAGTTTATTAATTATTAAGTACTTTTTTTGTTCATCCTTTTTACCTATTAACGATGTCAACTCTAATTTTTCAAATATCAACACACATATTTAATTAGCTTATAAAATAGAAAATGATCTAATTTAGAAAACGACCTGTCGATAAAATCTTCTGACCCACTAATTCAAAAGCTCTTACTTTTTTAAAATAAAAACTGGAATTGACTGGAAAATCAATACATAATATTAGACATTTCTCAAACATACCCCTCTTCCTACTTTGATATAAAAATGTTAATAGCTTTTGAAGTACTGAAAGCACAAAAGTTGTTATTGTCCAGTCATTTTCTTAATTAGATCATTGTCTATTTTATAAACTTGTTAAATATGTGTGTGACTGTTTACAAAAATACAGTTGACACTTTTAATACGTATAAAGAATGATCTAAAAAATTATATAATAATTAATATTTCGAAAAAAAAAANCTTCCTACTTTGATATAAAAATGTTAATAGCTTTTGAAGTACTGAAAGCACAAAAGTTGTTATTGTCCAGTCATTTTCTTAATTAGATCATTGTCTATTTTATAAACTTGTTAAATATGTGTGTGACTGTTTACAAAAATACAGTTGACACTTTTAATACGTATAAAGAATGATCTAAAAAATTATATAATAATTAATATTTCGAAAAAAAAAAATGTATATATATTAATGTATAAATGTGTGTGTGTGTGTGTATGCGTGGAGAGAGTGCTTACAAGGTTTTGACATCTTTATCAGTTATAAACAATAAAAAATATGTTTTAAACGTAGTCTAAGAAAGCAATAAGTAATTAAAAAATATATCAACAAAATGATAGTTACATCAAAAATTGTAAGTGTTTTTAGATGGGTCTGAAACAACCTTTATTGACTTAAAACATATCATTTTTTTTAATAAATATTTAAATTAAAAGAAATAAAGAACTAACTAGTTATAACTTAACATTTTCAAAAAAATAAAACAAAGTAATAGATTTATCACATGTATTCCTTACAGAGAAAAAGGATACCTGTTGCCTGGTGCACAGTCGCAATCTGTTTACTTTAAAATAAAATTCAAATAAAATAAGAGTGTATCACTGTGTACAAGTGGTGTACATGGTTGATTTATGTTTATCCAACAAAGAATGTGTATATAAGATTGATAGCTTTCTTGTTCACACACGCTACCATGTGTCCAACGCATTACCTGACAACAATGAACTTTTAGGCGGGTTATTGTGTACAAGATTCGAACCTTTTTACAATAACTTATATTCTTTCGGCAAATAAAAAACTATACGAGTTTTGTGGAAATTTTGATGATACACTATTGGTTTTATAAAGAATTTCAATGAATAAAACTAAGAACTATAATAGAATATTTATTTAACCTAATTAAAAAATAATAATAATAATTTAATGAAAAATTCACATTACAAAAACTTCTTTAAAATTAGAAACGATTTTTATATTAGTTCTATAGAGTTATGTCTATGGCAAAATGTCTCTATATTTAAAAATATTGATATTATTTAACAACTTCAACACACTCAATGTTAAATTCACTGAATCGTTGATTATGAAAAAGTTCTATGAAGATTTAAATAATTCAAATGATAATTAAACATTGATTGTTAAAATCATAACTCTAGAATATTTTTACACTTCCATCGTATGAAATAGGAACTCTTTTCTACTGAATTTTCAGAACAAAAGACAATTTTTCTCCTAATAAATTTACAATTCGAAATAATTATATTTCGATTTAATTCAAATGTTTGGCATTTTTATGAAAACAGTATGTACTTAAATAAGCTTATTTTTATTCATATAGCTATGAATATTTTTTAATATTAAAATTTACACAAGTATACATTCACTACAAACTTATGAGTTTCAAATCAATATTGAAAATTGCATATCGGTAGTATTACTTGGGTCCATTTAATAATTTACAATATGATATTTATAAGCACTTTACAAAGCTGATAAGTAATTTTGACTATAATAAAATTGATGTGTCGCCAATTTATGGCTCTTCTCTTTTACTAGCTTTAAAAAGTTACATTTGAATTTTATTGCACTATGACATTCAGTAGTAGTCCCATTAGAATATTTGTCGTATACCTATGCAACAATACGTTGCACAATTCTATGAAGCAATAACGTGGTAATTTTTTTCTTTTTAACAGTATTTAACATTTTTATGTTATTTCTGAGATCCTTAAAAAACTTTGTACTCAGTTAGTTTTATTGCTGCGGTTTCAACTAGCGTTAACTAAATGTGATGTCGGTCATTGTGTTAGTAGGGAACTATTGATTTTCCATTATCTGTTGTATAGTTTCTCATTTCTGTCTTGTGTCTAACCAACCTATTAGAAAATAAGAACAATAATATCTAATATCACATTTTTGGATTTTCTTGACAAAGATTAAGGGTATGTGATACTGGACATAAAATATTTTCCATAGTGTTATTGGCTGTTTCTTTAACAAGACAGTTCAATCAATTGTCGATATGTATGAAACAAATACAATAAAAGTATAACGATGTTATACTGTTAATATAAACACTGAATGTAATAATTCTGAATAACAAAACCACGAATAATGCATTGTCATGTCAAATAAATGATTTTTGTATACTCTGTATCTGAATTATAAATTTACTTTCTTCTTTATTAAAAAATAAAAGTTTATCACAAAGACGTATTACGTACAATATGTGGTATTTATTCTGTAAAAATTACACAGACTTTTTGGTTTGTGCGATACGCATATTTAAGTGGTTGTTTTTAAATTTCACGTTTCCCTCGGTTACCATTTTATAAAGTTCATTTAATCACAACTTGGCGCTGATCCTAACGTACATTATCGTAACATATTAAAAACGTCTTAGACATACATCGTCCCGAAATACATAAAATTACGTCATAAAACAAAAAAAAGAGTCAACTTAAAATTGAATTAAATATCATTAAATAATCTCTAGTTACTATATTACAAGTTCTTTTTATAAAAACAACAAAAAGAGAAAATGATAAAAGAAGATACAAAAAATGTATTTATTTTTCTAGTTCACATTATCAAGGGTANCAAAAAAAAGAGTCAACTTAAAATTGAATTAAATATCATTAAATAATCTCTAGTTACTATATTACAAGTTCTTTTTATAAAAAACAACAAAAAGAGAAAATGATAAAAGAAGATACAAAAAATGTATTTATTTTTCTAGTTCACATTATCAAGGGTAAAACTTACATAATAAAAAATATAGTGATGATAAGATAATTATTTATTTTTAATACACAATAAAACTGGATAAAATAGTAATTTTTTATAAATATAAAATTGAATTCAAACTTTTGGGTAAATTATTTAAAACTGTCATACAAACAACCAGAACATTGTTAAACTCATAATCCTTTATTACATAAGGGAAATAATGGTTATTTAGGTCAAAATAATTTTAAATTAACGTTAAACTATGTCCCTTAAAATCCTTAGATAATTTCACATAAAAAAGACAAAATTGAACATAGGCTAGCTTATTCTGACCTAAATAACAATCATTTCATTTGTGGAATTCTAATATACACAATAAAGTGTCATAATATTTTATAAGGAAACAACAGTTTTAATATAAACTTTGTTTTGAAAAAAATAATGTGAACCGTTTGAATTTTGTAAGAAAAAACTTATAGTGATTTTTATATAACATTAGCTTATTGTGACTTAGTTAATTTGATTGCTTAAAAAAATTATGAAGTGTTAAATTAAAATGTTTAGACTAACCGGTATCTACTGTAACATCAAAGAGCTTTGCCACCAGGTATTTTCCTTTCGCTAAGAATAAACTTCCACGATCAGCTCTGGTAAGTAAGCCAACATTGACCAGAATTTTATGACACAAAACGTCTAAATCCAGTTCGTTGGAAACATCTCGAATAAGCTCCATGAATAATTCTCCTTCGTCCAACAGTCCCATATGGTGTTTCCATTCGGCACTGCTTCTAGTAGCTCTGCAAAAACATTAAACATAGTTATAATTTAAATATGTATTATTTATTTTTATTACTTAAGTTTTAATAGTGAAAAAAAAATTTATTATAATACAAATTTGTCAGAAAAAACTTGATTTCATTAAAAAAAAAAAATTATGTAGTTTTCACATTGAACATTGCTAGTATACCAACAATTTCGCCAATGAACAAGTCAATGGATATAATTTAACTATGAGCGATGGTTAAAGTGATTTGCATAATTCACACTTAAGATGCGGTGATTTCGATTTGAAATAACCCCAAAACCAAATTAACGGTAGTCGCCCGTAATCAAACATTATTGTGTCACGTAAACATTGATGATTTAAATACCTAAACCAGATTAGAACGTCACTCATAATTAATAGTATTTACTACTTGGAATAATCTAAATTTAAGACCGTTCTATGTACAAGGAAGTATATGCTTATGTATTTATTCAAGAACCAAAGTTATTAAAAAGAAGAAACTTGTTTCAAAGAACCACAAAAATACTTATAATCTAAACTTATTTGTAACGGACAATTAAAAATTGTATTTTTAATAGTAAATATCAACATCAGACAAATAAATGTGGACATTTTTTATGTTAAGATTACTAAAAAAATAGTCCAAATATGTAAACAATAAATATGTGGTTATTGGGAAAAAGCTTTTTAGAGAAACTAGCCAAATTTTTTCTATAAAAACTGTCATTTACAGCTACAATTGACTGTAATTCTGTATCATTTAAAAAATAATTATGAAAATTAAAAATTTTACTTTATAAAAAATATATACTTATGAAAAAAGTATAAAAAATAAACTATTTAAATCATATAAAATATTTATCAGACGTAGCACTTCTTAATGTATTTGTATTTACAAATATTTATTTAGTCTTGAGATATTTTGAAAAAATAGCCAAACAATATTGTGTTAACAATATTGCTACAAACATATTTTATTCGATTAACTTAATTTTTTCTAGGGTCATTTAAAAATAATAAAACTTTTTATAATAAAACCAAAAAGAAGAAATCCTTGTCAATTTTATTTTGTTGTTTTACATTAAAAGTTCATTGAATTCCGTGAAATATAAGTACATAAACTGTAACTTTATATATGAAGCCATAAAGAGAACTTTATATTTTGTAAGTATCAATTTAGTTGAAGTATTTTCTTCAAAGAAACTATATTTTTAAAAGCATAATATCTGTTATACTACAATAATAAATGCAAATTATAAAATATAATAATTAATAATTGAGTATTAATTCAGTTCGTACAAAAATATTTCAGTATTTACCGTTAAATAATTTTTTGAACTTAATTTTTTTCTATTTCTTACTTTTAAATGAACTGTAATTATTTCATAAAGACAGCTTGAACTATTATCATTTTAACTTTAATCTTACTTTAAATTTAAATTATTAATCACCAGTAAAAATTTGAAAAGATAGTTTGCATTTCTTAAAATACAGTAACATAGTACATATGTCATGAATAATTACAATAGAATTATTGATGTATTAAAAGTGTTTTATCAAAATTAAAATAGTAAAGACAACAGTAATTATTCATATCACCATGATACTTATATAATTTATCAAATTACCTATTGGGAGATTTTGATCTTTTTATCGGAGAAGAGGCTAACCATGTGTTGAACATTTCGGATGTCATCGATGCTCGTTTGGCCCGACCAACCGATAATGAGCCACCTCGATGCTGGAGCCGAGCCCGAATCACTCGTTCCACAAGGTCCTGTGGCGCTTTCTCGCATAACCATCGTTCCACTTCTTCTGGATCTAAATCCATCGTCACCTTGTGCCTGTCACACCAACCCGGTGTGCGTCCTCTGCCCATAAATCATCATAAGGCCTCTGAAAAAGGTTCATTAATTAATAATTAATCTTGTTTTACAGTATAGATCAAACAAAAACATTTAATGTCTAACGTTTCATTAACATTTAACTATATTTTTTAGGTTAGTACATTCAGTTCACCTAATCTAATTTTACCGTATATTTTACCTTTTAAGTATAATAAAAAAATATTAGCAGTTTTAATTATTTAAGTAGTTAGATTTCAAAAAAAAAATGTTTAAGTATATAATATTTTTAAGTGTATACCATATATGAGTAATTAATGCATATTCATAATCGCATCATTTAAATAGTGTAAATTACACTATTTGTGCAAAAAATTTATATTAAATGTTCTACACATTATAAATCTACAAAGCTAAATAACATTATTTTACAAGAGAAAATTCCATAAGTTCTGGACATAAACTATGCATATTATTATAATACTTAAGGCGTGGATTAAGTTTCGATGAATATACATAACTTTGTTGTTCAAAATATAATTTATTATACAAAAAACAATCTCACGTCAAAATTTCGGCTTTGTGAAAAAACCTTAACAAACCAATCATAACTTTTATAACATAAAATACAATCAAATATTCAATCAATAAGTAATCTTCCGAAAGCGTTTTATGAGTAAAACACAATTCTGAATATGAAAATAGGCTAAAAATAAATCTTCAGTTTGAAGAAAAGATCAGAATTTTCAATATTTTGAAGTTTTGTTCAGTGTTATTTTTAAATAAATATTGTGTTATTAATTTTATATCAATTTGAATATTTTCTTTTTAAATAGTATCTATAAACTTCAAGAACATTTTGAAGTGGATAAAGAAGAGTATAAAGACCAATGAAAATTGTTAAACATTTATTTTAAGACTATCTTAAAAGTATTATGAAACATAATTCCTTTTATATTGCCAATTATTCTAATTAAAACCAACCCCAGTTTTTTTTCATACGACTGTTTCGAATTAATTTTATAATACGGAGTTTTTTAATGCAGTAATATACAGTTTCTAACTTTGAACTTTTTATGAAAAACGAAAGAATTAATAATTTATGAAATCGAGTAATTCATTGTCTAGCGCTAATTACCAAAACAATTTTAAGATGATTAATTATAATGTAATAAATTACATTTAATAAAGCAATAATTAAAAACGTGATAAATTTAGAACTCAAAGAATAAAAATTGTTTATAATATTNAAGATGATTAATTATAATGTAATAAATTACATTTAATAAAGCAATAATTAAAAACGTGATAAATTTAGAACTCAAAGAATAAAAATTGTTTATAATATTACAACTGATATAGTTATATTACAGTTATTATACTTAACATTAAAATATTATATTAATATAATAAAAATTAATTCTTCTTCTTTTTCCTCGCTTAAATACCATCTACTTGGTGTCGACTAATAATATAATAATAATTAAATGTATTTGTAAATGTACTATAAAGTTAAAATTATGGACAAGTCTCCAAAAATATGATAAAACACTTACAAAATGAAATCCAATGATAGTATATTTAAAGAATTGTTCAGTAATATTCAATTAACTATTATTACTTAAATTTAATAAAAACGTTTAACAATATTAAAAATAATTTCAGATGAAATAATCTATTTATTTTTCAATAATTAGTATGACTAAAAAGTAAGACAATTGTAATTGATGGAGTGGTTTATGTACATTCTAATTTCAGTACATAATGCTAAAAATTGTAAAATTATATTTAAATAAATTGAAATTCATTTTTATTGATCTTCAAATGATAAATAAAAATTCTGGTTGTGTTTTTACAAATTATAAGAGTTAAGTATTTATGATAATTGAATAATTTAATATGTATGTTATCATGACAAACCTGTCTAGATCGTGTCATTAAAGATGTATTTCAAATGACTAGTTAATACTTAATTATTTTACAGCTAAATAAAATTTGTTCATAAAAAGGTCAAACACATAAAATAGCGAATATATTTTAATTCTTTAAGGAAGGATGCGTGATTACTATCAAGTCACAGACCTTGTTTTTTACACGCATTTCGTGAGTACGGTACGTTATTCATTTCAAAACATTTGTGAAAATTCAACCTTTTTTACACACATACATTTTGGTTTTAGAATTTTAGTTGACTTAACTTTGCATTAATTTGAAAGCGAATGAAACAAAAATTCTAATCAAATAAAAAATATCTGTTTTACGAGCATAAGATAAATGTTTTAAATGTTTCAACACATTTCCATATTTTGTTATATTAAATGGTTACTTGATGAAATCAACCATCATAGATTATAGTAAGCGTAACCTAAATAAACCCCAATTTGTAAGTATGTCAAATTAATACCTTTATAAAAAATAGGTAAATAAAGTGGCTAATAATAATCTTTTCATCAAGCTATCTAATTGATGAAATATTGAGATTCTATGTATGTAATTAATTTTTATTATACATGTTGCTCAATTTTTTTTTAGGTACATTTTAGATAAAAAAAAATTAACTTTAATGGTACTTTCAATAATATTGGTTTATAAATTAAAGTAATGATAACGACTAATTGCAAATTATAAAAAATAATAACCAAATTATTATTTGGTGGAAGTATCAAAACAAAACCATTTAAGATTTTATGTTGTTGTTTTTTTAAGGCAAGGACAATCAAATACCTGCACCATGACCTGATTATTTCAATAAATAAAAAGTACATCTTAAAATAACAATCCAAACATTTATAATACATAGTTTATTGACTAAAACCTCCTCATTAGGTTTCAGTGTAACTGAAATACATTACAACACCTTCATACAAAAATCACGGAACTCGATTTTTCAACATTTATTTGAAGAGCAAAAAAGAAAAGAATATTTCATTTTTTTATCAATAACAAAATGAATTTTCAAAATATTGTATTATTGAAAAAAAATTTTTTTTTTCTAAATATTTAAAATATTATAAGTATTTATTTTATCTTTATTTTATTTTTAAGTATTTATTTAATTTATCGGAAAAAAAAATTCGAAATTTTGAATAAGTTTTGTTACCTATTAGAAAACTAATTGTGTTTTCAGAAAAAATCTTTCACATAAAATAATGATAACAGTCAACACAAATATATATATTTTTTAACGTTTATTACCGTTAAAAGTAAAATTTACTTTGTCTAATGTAATTGTACATGTTACGATTTATGTACGCTAATAAATAATTTCAAGTATAAACGACAATTTGTAATCAGTATTTTACGGTCAACAGTATAAGTGCGAACTACATAAAATTATATCTATATTTTAAAACCCCCTACAGTGGAAAAACATGATTTTATACACTGTATGTTATGTGATTTATGCTTACCAAACATTTACAATGAGTATTCCCCTTGTTGGTTGTCATTTTTATATAAAAATAAAAGTAAACTTGTAAAAATACATTTCACATTTCAAAATTTAAAATTTCCATTTGAATAATAAATGAGTTGATACTGTTTGAGATTAACATGTATTTGTATAAAAAATGAAATAAAATTCTAATTGAACATTTTTGATATTACAAACATTTTACGGTGAAGCTTACTTTATAATTTTACTGCATAACTAATTAGTGTTTTAAACTAATTTGTTCTCTAGTTATAATTGTTAATAATTAAGTAATATTTGTAATTTAATTATTCCATTGTAATATACGATAACTCAAAAATTACGTCGCTACTGTTTTATACGAATCAAAAATCTATTGTAATGTACAACGTATTAGCTATGGGTCGAATTCTAAGCAATTTTTAAACACGACCATGTGTCTGATTTCACNTTCTAAGCAATTTTTAAACACGACCATGTGTCAGATTTCAAAAATGATCTTTTTTGGAGCCATAAAACACATTAATCGCCATCGTTATACATCAGACCGTAATTTATCTTTGTCTGTCTCTGTTGTTACGAGGTGTTGTGAGCTTAATTTTCATAGCTTTTGTCAAAACAACAAAATTTAAACTCGATAGTAAGATGACGGAGAGAGAGAGAGAGATTCAGTCTTATATAGACAACGTGCAAATAGAATTAAAATAACAAGTAAGATATATTTGAAAACAAAATACAATTTGATCTAAAAAAAATAATAATAACAGTTTCGAAAACATGCTATTATTTAGTATGTTATACAACAGTTAAACATTATTTTACTAAATAAAGTGTACATACTTTATACAGTATACAACTCTAGAGGTAAACTTTCACAAATCATATTTTTGACAAAAATGTGTTGCGACTATTTTTCAATATTCATTAAATATACATTTCAAAACAAATTTTTGATTGTTTACCACTGATGTACTAAAATACAGTTTCATTACAATACTCGGTGTATAATATACACTAAGTATTGTAATGAAAAATAAAAAGAGAACTTCTAGAAGATAAACTTACTAGTTAATAGTATAAAGTTGAATTAAGAAATATCTTAATATAATTTTTAATTAGCATCGCTAGATAAAATATAATAAACTATTTCAATGCTTCGAGGGTTAGATTAAACAAAATATGATATTACCCTAATAATTAAAAAATCTGTACTTATATTAAAGCTGATTATCTAGAAACCAATTTTATCACTTTATTGGTAAATTAGATATTTATACGCCAAATAAAATAACTTGAACTTTTAATAGGAATTATCTAATATGTTCTTTGTGATAAAAAGAAGTAAAAAAAAAAAAATTATAAAAAAAGTATAGAATTGTAACAATAAAATATTATATTAACTATAGATAAATAAAATATAATTCATACAGAATGAAGAATTAAAAATAAAACACTAATTTTCGGAGAAAAAATATTTGGTTCAATAACAACACTTATATGTAGTAAAATGATTTATTTTTTATCTCTGACGGATAAAAAACCTTAGATTTAATTTTCTATAAAATTATAGAAAAAAAATAATACAAGCAATTATATTCTTAAAATTCTATTTTATCTAATGAACCGTTATAGACATTTTAATATATAAAGTTAATATGTACCGCTGGTAGATATAGCTTGCATTTGTGTATAGGTACTCGGCATAATAGCATACCAAATTTTTAATGGTTTATACCCCAAAATGTGTTAAATTTGAAACATTTTTATTTATTTTTAGGTAAAAATTTACTTACCCATAAATTGGCTTATACAACTTTCATTCTAATCCCAACATATAGTGTTTGTACACATTATTGTGGTAAATGTTTATTCGGATTGTTGACTAATAAAACCTTTTTGAACCATTTGATTGTTATAAAAAATAGTTTTGATATGCTTAATCATATTTTTAAAAATATGATAGATGTGGTCTATATTGGACTATGCAGAATGATTCATTTAATATAAATAATTTTATAATTAATTATTTTTATGTTCAGCCTTAATAACTTATAAATGTGTCGATTTTATTTCCTTAAATGGCAACATACATAATTAACTATCTTATTTAATATAAAATGATCTAGTTCTTTAAATTGTCATTAACCAAAAATTTTCTTAATTAGTTCATTATTTATTAAATAAACTAGTTAGTATATATGTTGCTATTTGAAAAAATAAAATTGACACCCTTTTAAGGTATAAGGGTTGAAAATAAAAATTACTTCATGATTAATAAATTAAGAAAAACATGTATCTAAAAAAACCAAGTCAATAAGTCTCATCATAATTTTAATTTTTTGGTTATTTATATAATTTATGATAAATAATTCATACAAAGCATTTTATAAATAAAGCTCATATTTATATGTAATTATAACTTTTGTTTTAATCACCCTAAATACAGTTACAAAATTCAGTTAAATTAAGTTCTGGTGAATAAGTTTATTTACTGAAATTAAAATATAACCTTTTATACCCTAACTTTACATTGAATCGTTATTAATTATACTTATTGGTAAAAGTTTTATTTTAGAAAAATATGTTTATCATTTTTTTATGAGCTGTTTAAAGTTTAAATTCAATTTAAAAATCAACTATTTATTTAATAAAGTTTCAATGGTAGACTCACAATAAACTTTTTATAGTGTTTTAAAAAGTAATGCGGTTCCTAAGTACATTTTATAAACTAATATTTTTAATCGAAAACTTTTAAATTTAAAAAAATAAATAAAGAAATGTAATGTTCATTAATTATCTAAAACTGAAGCTTCGATAAATGCTTGTGAAGCAAGTTTCTGCGTTAAAGAAGTTATTTATTTAAGAAGCATCCGGGGAAAAAGAGCGGAATTTCAAACTTTTTTATACTAAAAGTACTTTTTACAATTTTTATTACTTATCTAACAATATTTAAAATAACAATACATGTTTTGTGTCTCGAGTTTTATTGACTAAGATTTAAAAATTATCTGAAAACTTTTATATACATACTTCACTTGCTTGATCGAAGGATGCTTTGTAATACATCATATAATTCGATGATAAAAAAAGTTAAATAATTTTGACAAAAAGGTTATATCAAATTTTATGCTGATCTTTCAGGTAGAAAACAATAATTTTAAAATCGGTTTATCAAATAAACACGTTGTTCAATACAATGTCTGTGTAATTTCACTAGTTGGTAAACAATTATTATTTTTCAATTAAAAATATAAATGAGGAAAAATTTTATAAAATAATATTTAATCGATAATATTTTATGTTACTACAAAAAATAGTTATTTTAAAATGTTTTTAAAATTACACGTATATCCAGATTAATTGTAAGCTCTTTAAATAAACTGAACATATAAGTCGATTGTAATTTATACGGCATTGTTTTACCAAAGTTTTGCTAAAATCTTATTTAACCCTGCTTAATTTGGATATTTAAATTGAACCAAAGACCGATTATAAGACCGCTATCGACTCACTTCCAGTCATTACTTTAAATTGATAATAAATTCTGAAATTCTGATCCAAAAGTTATTATCGACAACTTATTTATTACTTGGAACTAAAAAAAACTGACACGAATAATTATAAATATTTTTTTTATTTTTCAAGTAAATTCAGGTATTGTATTGTTTTTATTTTATGAAATATATTTAAATGGCAAACCCATCTACTAACTCAAAACTTTTCTTGTGTAAATCACTTAATATTAGTACAATATCTAGAGCAAAGGACGCAGAGTTAAAAAAAACTAAAGTAGTTTATAGTTAAAATGAGAAAATTATTTCTTTTTGACGCTATTTATTTTACCTATTACTTAATCCAGCAATTTTATAATTCATTAAACATGTATAAAACAATTTTAATAAAAGTTAATTGTAGAAATTAATTTTAGTTTTTGCAAAAAAACGAATTCGATACAAAATGCATTATGTTACTCAAGTTAAAAAAAACATTCCAGTATTTCCATTCAGGAAATTTAATTTTTTAATTTTTTTTATTTATTTTTTTTTTTTCGTAATAGTAGTTCAAACATTACTCTTTCAAAAAATCAGTTGGTAGAAATAACACTTATTTATATTTTTAAAACTATAATACTGAGATTATCATTTAAGAGACATTTTATGAATATTATTGGTTTAAAATATGCTAAACTACTTCAGTTAAATTATAACTGAGTAGATAATTTTAATAATTTCTATAAAGATCATTTTAACGAAAGTAAAGTATTCAATATGAAAGTTCTTTGTATTATTGTTACAGTTAGTAAATAAAGTAAAAATGATTTTTTTCTGGTACTTATTTCTCAAAGTATACAGTATAATACATTATTTATACAACCAAATAAAAATATAGATATAAATCACAGTATAGTATAAACTGCTTGTGGTGACTTTTCAAATGAAATATTATCTGGGAGCGCGAATAGTTATTCATTTTTTCCGCAGTCGCAATAAACTTCATCTTTGTTCGTAAAACTCTATAAGAATTCATTTTTACAAATATCTCATTGATTTATCGGTGCCCACGCGGTTTTGAAAGATATCAATAAAATAATTGATAACCTATAAAAGATTTAAAATCAAGTGTAAAGGAGTGAAATTCGACGAAGAAAAATGTATTATGAATGAAATTGATAGAAATATTTAACCTTATAAAAATTTCTTTTATGAGTATGGTATTCACAAAATACTACATTAAATATAAAATATTATATCCATATTTTAAATAAAAAAAAATACAGGTATAGCGAAAATCAAAGCTCTGTTTTATTAGTTATTGTTACATTTGCATTGCAGCAAGTCCTATTCCAATGGAGTCCACAAAATGTGTTACTTTGTTTTGTTAGTAACAACATAAAACTAAATTAGGCAGACTTACTGTCAACAAAAGTTTCGAAGCACGTTGAATAAAAATTGGATTTTCAAGTAATGTATTGGAATTTAGTATTGAAATTTACATAACGTTTATGATGCGTGTTCCGTTAATAAAATAACTCGCATACTTCACTGGTTACACATTTTATAGAATATTTTATTATTGCACTAAACGCATACCAAATAGTAATTCAATTTATCTTATGCATATTAAAACGTACAATTAATTTTACTTAATTGAAGAGGAATTCAGAAATCAATCTTTTGAGCAATCTAATTTAAAATAAACTTTGAATCTTGATGACTGTTTTAAAAATTTTCTCATGTCGAAGAATATTTTAAAAATTATTCGTATACAAATTTATTTTTACATTGAAATAGAATTTTTTTTAACTAAAATATACACTTAAAACAAATAATAATAATATTACACATATTTGACTATTTTAATATTATAATTTAATATTTAATATTTTTCTTAATATGGAAAAATTCGTTGAAAATTAATATTAAAATATTTTTATTCAGACATTGGTTTTGAACGTTTAAATTATCTTTCTTAGCTTGCTTTTTACTATTACTAATAATAAAATACGTTTTAGCTTCGATGCGAAGCTGAGAAGGTATTGGTTTTACTAAGATGTTTTTTTTTTTTTGTGTCTGTAACCACTTTTTCTCAGCTCTCACCGAACCGATTTCTTTCAATGATACGTCAAAAGATCACAAATCGTATCTAGTCGAAGACATTACTCTCAAAAATTAAAAAAAATTCCCTCGTTCCCCGTAAATGGGGGAAACCTCCAAAAAAATTACAAATTTAAAAATCGCTAATTTTCGAAATTTTTTTTACTTAAAATTGCTATTACTTTTTTAAAAATAATCAAATCAATATAATTTTTTTTATATAGATGCATGATATCATTACCTTTCATTTGGTATATTTTTTTTTTATATCTGACCCTTTACCTGCCCACAGGGGGGGATTTAAAATTACAACTTTTTCACAAAAAATTAATTTTTTCAACTTGACTTTTGAAAATGTTCCGGAAAGTCTGACACTTTTATATATATATTAAATTAAAGCTAATGTAATGTACTTTATAATGAAAAAAAAAATTTTCGGACTTTATTTTATCTTCACGGTGAAAATGGCTACCAAATGCTATTATTGTGTGAAAATTCTCGATTTTATTTTTTACATTTTTAACTTTATTATGACTATAATTTTTTGAAAAATGTATGGATCAATACAAGTTTTTCATGAGAAGTAATATTTATATACATCTTTCATTCGACATACTGTTTTTTTAAATCGGATCATTTCCCTATATACGAGGGGGGTTTTTTTTGATAGTGATTTTAATCACTGTCAGATATCATTATACTAGATCCAACTATGCCACGTCACCACTGTGCCGCGACCCCCCTGTGCTGGTTTTCTTTTTATCTCTTATATGTATGTAACGAACATAAACAAAGTAAATTTAATTTAATAACCTAGAATGTTGTCTTTTGTTTATCAAAAATTCTAAAGAACTTTAAAAGACATTATAGCTTTGAAACTTTTACAAAAGAGTATAATTAACTACAAACAAAATTAATCGTTACACGAGGTACTTATAGTAAAATAAATAATAAAACTATATAAAATCGAACAACAACATAATAATTAAAATGTTATTATTATTATTAATAGTGAAACGCAAGCTAAGAAGGATAATTTAAACGTTCAAAGCCAATGACTTGATAAAAATATTTGTATATTATTTTTTAAGTAATTTTCCCAAATTAAAAAAAATATTCGATTTGAGACAAACACGTAAAAAATATGTACACCATTATTATTACTTGATTAAAGTGTATATTTTAGTTTAAAAAAATTCTTAATGTAAAATAAGTTTGTATTCGAATTATATTTAAAATATTTAATATCGTAATGTGATTTTTTCCTCTTTGATGCATTTTTTTGACCCATATTTATGATAGTTTTTGTAAAAATTATTGTTTTTTTTTTTTTTGTGAAACGTAATTATTCGATCAAAGCAAAAATAAAAATAAAAGATCGGCATGCCGAACACGTACAGTGAGTCGAGTAAGTATTCGGACATCGACTAGAAAAAATAATCTGCATCTCGAATTGCCATTGATTTGCAGACCTTGAAGTATAGTTAATCACTCGTTCAAACATTTTTCTGATGGTATTGACTATACTTAAAGGTCTATAAAACGATGGAAATTCGATAAGCAAATTATTTTTTTAAATATCCAAGTTTTTACTTGACTCATTGTACATTTTCCATTCTTGATTAAATGTTAAAGGTACAAATAATTACTACATATTTCCTTTTTCAGAAAAATTGTGTATTCTAATAATTTGTTATCCTGTTCTTAACGTATTAATTTATCACACACTGAAATAATATCACAAACAATTACCTATAGCATTTAAAAAATAATGTTATTTCAATTAGCCTGAATTTTTGTGCTGTTCACAGAAATATCGATCGTCGTGCACCGAGAGACCGACGGTCATCCTCACATTGTTAGCTTTTATATTATAGTTTCCTTTTATCTTTAACCGTTTCTTTTATCTTCATAGCATGATAAGATTATATTAATTTTGATTGACGAGAAAATTACCTGGCAAATTCTGTCCATTAAATCTTGAAAATTATTACACTTATTACTATTAAATTTTAAAACTATAACAATTCAGAAATTTTTTTTTTATTTAATACATTATTCTGTTTGATTTTATTTAGTCTTATCATAAATGCCATTAAAATTAAATTTCATATAGATATTAATTATTATTTAATTTGAAATAATAGAAATGTTTGGTGCGTAATAAATTTAATACCTTACATAAATTTAGTGATTGTACTTTTTATTTTCTAATAAAAATTAATTAGGACGCAAATTGTTGAGAGAAGCTTCACCTCTATATATTTACAAGTATTAATGAATTGATAAGAAATAACAAGAGTATGTTAGACAAACAGGGTGATATTATGTTGCACATTATGCTATGGGCGGTTAACTCAAATTCTAAAAAAACATAATGTAAAAATTAAGCAGCTAAGAATTATTAAATTTATTAAATATTTGATGGTAAAAGTTATTATATAAGATAGGTAACTGAACTTAAGCATTCTTTATATAAGACATTTTTAAAACTGTTTTTATGGTATAAGATAAAACATATTTTACTTAGATTAATTTTTTTTTTTTTATTCAAAAAACTAGTTATTTTAAAGTTTTTTCATAAAAATATTTTTTATGGGATTTATTACTCTTAGAAATGTTAACTAACGGCTTTGTTGAAGAATTTCTTTAGATATATTATACCTTTAGTTTACAAAACAGATGTATGCTTATTAAAGCATACGGAATCTTTTCTGAAATTAACATTATCATTTAAGCAAAATAACGCTTAATAATTTTAAATGAACTTTCATTATGCTTTATGAAAATGTAATTACTTGAACTCATTTTTACAAGCGTCAACATTTGTCATTACTATCATAAAAATCATCAATATTTAATTTACGGATGTTATGATAATAATAGATTACTTGTGGCTGCTATTATTTAAATTAATAATATTTTTTAAATTTAAATTTACGAATGTTGTACAGAATACAATTAAGAATAATCAATAAAATAGTTTTTATATTATAATGCTTATGTTTTGTGTATCCCATGTAGCCTCTGGTAGTTCGGTACTACTATGATCCCTAATGCTGTCAGATTATTGAGATTCGTGTGTATTATATTCAATATCGATGAAAAAATTATTCCACTGTTAAAAGTATTTAGTCATTATTTAACACTAATTTTTTAATTGAAAAACACTTGGCTCTTCATATGATTTAAGTAACATAAAGACGATGAACTTTTATAGTTTAAGTACCAGGTTACTTAACAGTAAAATTGTTTTATTTCGTTAAAATTGATTGTTCACTTGACTAAATACATTTATTAATATATTGAGTCAATTTGTAAATGTCACTTAGATACTTAGCGTTGCATAATTTTGAGAGTGAATTCTTTATGACCCGTAACTATTACAGTATACGCTACCATTATAATTGAATTTTCGACCTTTTCTACTTGCTGCTTGATATTTTTCTGTTTTTGGCCCGATAAAACATTTTTCTTATCGCGCATACTTTAAGTTCACTCGGCTGTAATGATTTAAACGTTTGACTTTTTTTTTCATAAATCGGTTACTACAAGTCTTAAGATAAATTTCAACTAAACAGAAATTATTCAACGCGTAAAATAAATATGACACAAATTTTACTATTATTTTAAATTAAGAAAGTCATCTTGAAAATATTTACTAATTAACTTGTGAATATGAACGAAATGAGTAATTGATATTTTTTTTTTACTTATAATTTAAAAAAGTTTCTTCGAACAAAAAATACTTACATCAGGTAATACATTCTATAGACACAATTAAATAAAAAATTTTATTTTTATCAAATTGCCGTATCATTTGAATTAGTACTATATAACTGAAATTGAAAATATTTACACTATTGTAACATACCTACAGCAAAATGTTAGATTTCCTAAGGGATTAAAAGTAAGTAAACGATCTTACAAACTCGTTATCTTGACACTCACATTTTTGACTGACGGTTTTGTCGGTGTTTTTTATCCTTTCATAATCTACTCAAAAAAGTTATTAATCAGTTTTTAAGCTTAATTCAAAGTTTCATCTGAACTTTATAACAATTTATTACATCTTACAATCTAAACTTTTCAAACCATTACAAGAGTTTTCAAAAATTTTAAGTAGCCATGGGATTTTTATCGTTAGTTATAATAAATATACAATGTTATACAAAATAACATTTGTCATGTATAAAGAAACCCTTACTTGTTTGATAATTACAAGTACTTTATGCTTGAAAATAGCATTCATGAGTTCAGATTTTTAAAACAGTTAAATTTAGTGAGGTATCAAATAATGAAGAAACTAATTAGTGACTAGTAATAAATTTTTTATAATGGCTATAAAGTTAATTTTTTTAAATATACATAAAAAAATTCTGCCATTAATATTTTTATTTTTATTGTATTCAGCCATCATATGTATTATATATATATATAATATTTTATAATAGTTAATAATTTATTGATGCATATTTCATTAGATTATACTAGTTATTTGATTTTTGTTTTATAACTTTAAATACATAGTGTTTTTATAGCTTGACAATATTCATTTATTACTGTAATTATTTTTAAGAAATAGTTTGTAAACAACGTTTGTAATGGAACATATTTTGAGGGAATAAAAAAATTGATCCCTAGAAAGTGGGGCACAAGACTTGACGCTATTACAACATCGTAAACTTGCCCTCTAACTATTGTATTTTATTTTTTTTTCAATAGAGTAAAAAGAAGTATGTAAAATTTTTTCCTTAGTAATATTTATTTCGATAGAAATTTCAACAAATTAATTTTATTCGTTTTTTAGCTTCG
>NW_026099574.1:22364847-22431337 GCF_025091365.1 Daktulosphaira vitifoliae | reverse complement strand
TCTTAATCAGGATATTAATAAGGAACTAGCAGTTTATGAAGCTTTTGGAATAATCCACCAATTTTTTAAAATTAAACACTATCTAAAGATTTGCATCGAAGCGTTTTTTTTTTATAGTGATTTTAATCACTGTCAGATATCATTATACTTGATCCAACTATGCCACGTCACCACTGTGCCGCGACCCCCCTGTGCTGGGTTTTTTTATACAAATTTCATAATGATAAATTATTGAAATACTATCCAAAATTAGATATTCATTAAAAAATTAGCTACATATTTAAATTTAATAATTAATGAAAACATTAATTCTAATCAGAATTTTACTAAAAAAATTATTTTATATTCGTTTAAAGAATTGAGATTCAAATAATTATTATTAGTTATTACATTATAATTTTTAATTAAAAAAATTTTACTATAAGCTTTTTCACATCACAAAAAATAACGCTTAATTAAAAAATTATTTCTTCACTGAATAAAAAATATTTTTCTATTAATTGTAGCCTCATAATAATAATAAATAACAATATTAACACATTAAAAATATGTTTCTCTAATTATGAGGTAACTTATTTTTATATGATTTTTTTAGATTCGAAGAAGCTAAGAGAAATTATTAATTTTTTATGATGATTTTTTTTTTTTTGAGGAGAATGTCTATTACTACATCACAGCTCAAATACGTAAAATAATCACCAATTGTATCTTGTTGAAGACATTGCTCTAAAAAAATTTCACTCAATCTTTATAAATGGTAGGAATTCATTAAAAAATTAATACTTGTTAAATCGGCATGTATTGATAATTTTTAATTAATAATACTATAACTTTTTAAAAGATTGATAAACTAAATAAATAATATTTTACAAATACTTTAAATATGTCTCTTGTAATAGGTATAATTTTTTTAAAAATCTGAAGGTTTACCCAACCTTTTTGCGTCCACAGGTTAGATTTAAAATAGCAACTTTTACTATTTAAATTAATTTTGAAAATGTTCTGGAAATCTTGAAACTTTTAAATATATTTTAAATTAAAGTTTATATAATATATAGAACATTTTTTTTTTTTTTTTGTAAAAATGGTCGAATTTTTATATTCAATTTCAACTTTATATTACTATGAATTTCGAAAATGTTCCGGAAAATCTGATGCCTTTAAATTATCTTAATGCAAAGATCATGCAATGTACTTAATTGAAAAAAAATTTGACCTCTGAATTTATTCTCCAAGTGTAAACAGGCATCAAAGTTAAAAAAATGAGTTCAACTTTCTTGTAAAATTCACAAAATTAATTACAAAAACTTATATGAAAAGGGTTTTACGAAATTTTAATCAACATGATTTGCGTATTAAGATTGTGAGGAGGGTAGGAAACCTATCTGCTCTAATTTTATTTTGAAACTATTTCTATTAACTTTTTTTAACATTTTAACCTCAATGCAAAAATAAGAAGTTATTAATTTGACTAAAATGTGTTTATTTTTTATTTTATGTCTGTTACACAATTCACTATTCTCTTCACTGGATCTTATTTTTTTTCAACGATATTTTAAAAAATACTATTATCTTCAAGAATATCCTCGTTTCCCGTATATGTGGGTAATATCCAAATATATTTCTGCCAATGTCTTATGATAAATAAAAATTTCATTTCACAACTGAAATTATAATTAACTAATAAGGCTCAAAATAATTGAACTTTCTTTTCTTTTTTACGATTTGTTTGTATTCACCACAGTACTAAATTCTTGAATATTAATTTCGTACTAAATTTAATTATCATAATAAACATTTATTTGTGTATTATACTTAAAAATCATATAACTTGTAATCAGGATATAATTAAGGAAATAGTAACTGGACTAATTTAATAATGCAACAATTCCGTCTAAAAATTAAAAACTATTCACAGATTTGCATTGATTCGTTTTTTATGATAGTGATAGTTTTTTAATCACTGTCAGACATCATCTATACTTAGCCTAACTATCAGAGTCGTACTTAAAGAGTAGGAGTAATTGGTACAATTATTCCAGATGGTGGCACTAAAATATATAGCAATACAAAAAATTATAAAGTCGATGACTTATTTTTTTCTTTTTACTTATGGTAAAATTTATAAAAATATTGTTGAACCGCTAAAAGTTATTTTATTATCGAACATTAGGTAATTATAAGAAAGCTTAAGTTCATTCATTTTTGCGTTCCGAGCACTAAAAACATGGCGCTTAAAAGGCAGACTTGCTACACATTAGTTAAGATAATATTCAGACTCTAAGTATACTTAATAAAAAAGTGTGTTTAGTAATTCGGTGAAACATCTTATATTTTTCATTTTTCAAATTATTTTATTCGGTACTACGTTGTTCTTATTTTAGACTTTTCCATATTTTTCAGCTATACTAAAACTTTTTTAGAAATTAATAAATACCATACTCGGCTGACGAATTGAAATAATATTTTAACGGTATTTGTAATCAGACAATTATGTTAATATGATTTGGAACAGGAATTTTTACAAAAAAAACACAATCGAAATATTTGATTAGCCTTTTACACCGGCAATATAAAAATGACACTAATATCACATCAGAACCCTTTTCAACTTTTATATACAAACATTGAAAAGTTCAATATTGTCGTACAGCTTTATAATCATGTTAGCTCGGGTAATTTATTCGATAAAATTGGCTTCCAGAAAATATCTGCATATCTGTAATTAAATTTTGGCGCACTAATGTAAAATAAGTTCATTAAAATACTTCTTTGCGTTAGCCTTTCCGCAAATAAGTTTACACTGTTTTATCAGTTACCACCGAACATCCGTTTGTTTTATCATTTTCAAACTAATTTATAACTTGACGAAGCACGTACCATTTACACATTACACTCAATAGGCTGCCGTCGATGTCTGTTCAATGGCCCAAGTTACGTGAAAAGCGCGTATTCGCCCTGCATACTAATAGGCGGCCTGACGACAACTAGTAACGCTTACACTCCACGGCGGTCTCAGGTGGGCGCACTGAATTCCAGTCCTCGTCTTATCCAATACACGTTGTCCGACCAACAGCAGCCATGTGTTATTTTGTTTTCATGCGGACTCCCTCTATTTTTAATTTCCTCCAGACACTTACTCAACATTGTTCACGAACCGGAAACATCGTCTGACCCTTTGCCAAATTATTTTCTATGTCTCTTGGCAGTCGGCCGGAACTTGTGATTAAAACGTTACACACTTGACCCGATTTCTCACACAACTTTTCAAAACGGTTGTCGACAGCTCGTGTAATTTTGCGGCTTACAAATTTCCTTTTACGTCCGATTTAATATTTAATAACCTTCGTAATAAACGTGCGCACGCGTTCTATGATTTCGTTTTTTATGTGTACGCTGCCGTCCTAATCAAGAAACACGTATACGACACTTCGAACATTTAGATAAAAATAACTTTTTCGTTTGTATTTTTGGTATTTATTATGAAACTGATCAACTAGTCCCTAGTATTTTTATATATATTTTTCAACGATGAATCCAACAAAATCACTGAAAAACCTGTAGAACGTCTTCTTAAACCAAAAATCCCTTACATGTCCTTTTCTCTAATCTTAATTATTTATTAACTAAAGAGAAAGCGGAATGTGCAGATGCATAAAAAATTCTTAATAATTGACTATTTCAAATAAAACATTGATATAAATGCGTGATTTGTTTTTAAACATACCTAGATGCTCAACAATATTTCTTATCAAAAAATTAATACATGATAATTTTGCCGTAACCGCTTAAATGGCCCAAAGTAACTAAACAAAAAAGAAGTATATTGTATGTATTTGTGCGGAGTTACTACTTTCTCGCTTAGTACAAGTGTCATCGGGGTTTTTTTTTTTTGAGAATTAAGTCTCTTTTTCCAATTGCGTACAAACTAAATACTTAATTAATTTGACTTCTAACATAATACGGTAAATTTGACTAGTTCTAAAGATGCGCCATTAAATTTTCATTATTATGATATAAACATTTTTCAATTTTTGCCGTATACGTCCTTTACTAGCACAGCAGTACACTGACTTTGTCAGTTTATAAAAATCAATTTTTTCACTAAAAATATAATAATGTTTATCTTTTTTTTAACCAAAATTCATTGAAATAACCAAAATAAAAGATAAAATATATTATAAAAACACTTCACTAGACCCGTGTACGTTTACATGTAAAATTTAAATTGAAACATAAGACTTATATTTTAAAAGCATGAGAATCAATTAAAAATAAAAAGTAACCTTCATTTTTTTTATTTCGTAACTACAAAATGTTACAAGCTGTTTCATTAGTCTCCTCCCAGTCAGTAGACTATTTTTATATTTCTCTAGTCCAACGAGCACTATAATATCATATAAGTTAAAGTCAACGGATCGCAAAAGCTTTTCATATACAATATCCGGGATTGAGGAAACGGTGGATTACTAGAAAGCCAACTATTTCTTTTTCGACATCCGGCACTGATCCCAAATTACAGTCGATCATTACTTGCACTTTGTGAGCCGTGTCGAATAAAGATCTAACGCCTAATATAGATTTAAACAATATTAAAAAAGAAGAGAAATTATAAAAGTTTTCTTATACAAGAAAAAATTACAACAATTTTACCGTTATTGATCGACGACTTAAAAGAAGTAGCCACGGCAAACGTTTAATCCGTCACTGCTATGCATAATCATCTTATTCCTTGCTAAAATAATCAATATAGCTTTTTCGCCATAACCCGAGACATAACGTAAAGGATTGTTTTTACTTATCTCAAACCAATTCCAAAAGAATTTTTTAGAAACATGAAACCTTCCATCGAAACTTTATCAGTCATTGTTATTTCTAATCCTTAGTATCGTCGGGCTAAATATTTTACACATTTCATCACTTAATTTTTGTGAACAAATATTTGTGTTTCTTGGCAATACTTTTAAACATTTTACTAATGCTGTAGATAGATACGACTAAAATGATAACAGATATCTAACTGATCCAAGTCGATTCATATTTTTATTATTTTTCCAAGTAAATCAGTTAATTAAATTTTAAGTAATTGGTTAGTAACATACTAAATAATTTATCATTTGCTTCCTAAGAAAAAATATAATACATTTTTAAAAGCTTTTTGTTAAAAAAATAATAAAACTTGCAGAATTTCTGTATATATTTTCTTTTCAATCAATAAATGGTAATAAGTATCACGTTGAGTTTTTAATATCCTGCAAGATTTTATATTTTTTAAATTTGAATTTTGGTGAACGAAATAAGTTTCTATTTATATAAAGAAAGTAACACAATAAAATATCGATGCTCCTCTTACGCCGTGTATCAACTTTCGACGATCAATTTTTTAACAATCGAAATGAGCTTTGTATACCATTATGGTATTTTGTTATCATTTGATTAATTTTTTACTATTTATTTTATGACCGATAAACATTACACAAATCGTTTCCAGATAAAAATAACAATTGCTACATCACAAAAATACAATTTTTCTTGGTTTTACGTTTCATTCATTTCTTTGTAGTCCTTTGAAAAATGTATCTATTGAATATTTCTTCTACATTCTGTAAATAATTTACCATCAACGTATCGATAATGTCAATATTTAACATGTAGGTATTGTCGATTTACTCGAAAAGGTACATAACTCTTCTAAACCCTTTACCGTAAGGTACCGAAAATAGAGAAAAATGTCGTATTGCATAATATCATAGACCAAAGGCTATTAAATTTAACATTGTCGTCACATTTCAATAATTAAACATCATTCAGTCAAACATTATTTTTAATAATTCTATGTAAATATAATTCAAAGAACTTTTATGTACTATAGAGCCTTGTTATTTGTTCACGTTCAATTCAACGATTAAAATACTAAATAGCTTTTCTTTCAAATTTTTTAAACTTTTAAGAACCCTTGGATATTTTTTAAAATTTTATTTAATTCGTTCTGTTAACAAGATACAATTTTTGAAGAAGAATAAAAAAATATACAAAGTGGTCCATGGCATTTTAACAAATCTATAATAACTATTGATTAACTTTATATTTTGCCTAACTTTTTTTTAGTTATTATTATACTTTTAGGACTATGAAAATATCATCAGAAATATATTTTTTCAACCATTAAGTTAGTTAACGCCACTAAATTTTTTAAGATTTCTCTGGAGTACTCTGGGGATTTATTAAGTACAGTTATTTTCCATTTTCTTTTTGTACTAAGGGACATTGTGGTTGCCGCTGTTGAAATAGACGTGTGGAAACCTATCCGATTACTAACAAAAGCAAACAAAACTCCAGAACTTGACAGCATCTGAAGTATCCACAGTGCCACACTATATATCCCAAAATTGTTTTTTTCTGTTTTGTAGTTAAATACCTACAGCATTTTTAAGTTTGGTGAAATATGAATATTTTCATGTTCATTTCATGGTATCAATAGTTAGTCTTTCTAAGTAAGAAAACAATAGTTGTGTGAGAACATTTTCACATTATGTGCAGGTTAAAGTTATAAAGTTTTCTATGAAAATTATATTCATTTGAATGAGCGGCTGTAATAGAACAAATTATAATTTCCATAGAAAAATTTACTTACGTATAATGACGAAAAAATAATGCGTTTTCTTCTGACGTTTATTCAATACAAATTTCAATGTTTGATACGTAAAATAAACACTTCAAAAATTCAAATTTTCACTAATTTGAAAATTCTATACAAAAGTTTATTTCTGAAAATTATATATTAATGAGATTTTTTTTAAGAAATTTTTCTTAAAATCTATCATAAGAAAAATACATTTATTTTTTGTTTTACAATTTTCGTATATTTATAAAAAAAAGTGATTAATTAAAAAAATTTATACCTTATGATATTTTAATAGTCTTAAAGTATAATAATTTTAAAAAAATATTCAGTAGATAAAAAGTTATCAGATTTGTCGAAATATCGTGGACTACCCTGTACATGTAGTAAAAATATTATTATGTAGAGTGATTAATTTATTGTTAAAACTAGATATCTTTAAAAAAAATAGTCATCTTAATAGTCAAAAAAATCATCTTGTACAAACGTTAGATAAAATGAATATTTATAAAGAACATGTTTATAATAGAGTGTTTACAAAATACACAAAAAACCCCTATGATGAATAGAAAATTTGTCCGTCTAATGTTTTTTTTATTATATACAAAATTTTGTTTTATTATTATTATTTTGTTTTATTATAACCCGTGAAATAATCATTTTTTATGTACAAAATATTACTGCCGTTGCAATCGATTTTTTTTAATGATATTATTACTTCAATCTTAAAAATCAATTAATTGTTTATCAATTGTTTATTTAGCTATAACTAAGCTTTGATGATAATGATATCATACATATATATATATAATACCAGCTTATAGAAAGTGAATATATATATAGATGCATATTACACATTCAAATACTATATAATATGTGTGTCTCATCTATAAACGTACATTATGAACAAATGGTGTATAGATTCTATTTTAATAAATATATACATGTTTTGTCCTTTCTTTACAACTATCATATTAATCTTGCGATTATATAATTAAAAATTTAAATCATTAAAACAAAAATAACCCACGTTCAATAGTTAAAAAGAAACATTAAAATATTTAACAATCTATAATCAATTCTAATGATACACCAATTAGTATAATATACTAATGGATATGTCATACTTGATATAACACGATATTATTATTGTATTAATTTGTAAGTGGTCTTTGTAAAAATAAACTTGTATCCAAAAATAAAAATAAAAAAGAAATACAAGTAAAATATATCTATTGTATGGTTCAGCGATCAGGTTCAACGGCTACTGGATTAATGGTTTTCCGAGATGAGCTTTAAAAGTAGGATGTGTGTATTGTTGTATCAATATATTTTGACATAAACCTTTTGTTAAGTGAAAATTGGCCACGTTGTACATGGATTTGACATCAAAAAGGATCGCTATAAAGAACCTACTCTTGTTAGTATGTCGACCAACTTTAACCATAAGCATTAAATAATACTTAAATAATATTCTACGTACATCAAAACTAGCAAACAAAATTAAAAGAATCCTTAAGCCTTCAATTATAATTTGCTGCTTATACAGTAACATCGTAATCTTTATAACATTTCGAGTGATCGTTACTTAGCTTATACAGTACTAAACAATTTGATGTACTGGATAAAGTACACTGGATTTAAAGTGTCCGGCTGTAACAATGAGTATTGTAAAAAGTTTACAGCGGTTTTTATTATTGTTTTTAAGGAGTTTTTAAAGTTTACAACAATAATTCAGTTACTGGCGTCAGAAAAGTTACTATAGCAAAATAAACGCCCGAACATTCATTTTCCATGTTCATCAATCATATCAACGACAATGACGAATTTAAACTAAAAAAATCAAACTACAGGCAAAAACCTTTTCATATTTTTATACTATAGCTGGCAACTGAAGGAATGTATCAAAGTCGTTCCATCATTTATTTTAAGATAAAACCTTAAAAATCACATTACACTAGATAAAACTCATTGTAAATAAAAAATAACAAACGATTCTTGGATTAAACACTGTTTTTCAACCTCTAGTCCTTTTTCTTCTTATAAACTTATTGTTTATCTTTTGATCCCTAAAAACAGCAAATGTAACATTTTCTCTGAGTTTTCATATAAATAACAAACATGTTGATAACTCCAATGAAATGTAACATATTACCAAGGACTATCGCAAATATTTGTTCTAACCCTACATAATTATCTAATATATATATAATGTATATATAAATGCTTATTTTATTATACTGTATACATATACTATTACAATAGTAATATAAAACTTTTTAAAATAATTGTCAGTAGTTATAAAAGTCTTATAATTTCAAACTATGAAGCGATTTTTAAATATTATTACTTTAATAACAGAACCTTCATGTATCAATTTTACTTTCCAATTTAAAGACTTATAACACTAAAACATAATCTGGTTCATCTTTGAAACGTTACTGTTTTTTAAAGTATTTTTAAAGGAAATATTTACATAATTGAATAAAGTTTTTGTAATATTTCATAAAAATAAAATATTACCACTCTAAATAAATTGTTTTATTCTACTTTCTTAGCCTGAAAATGTGTACTATATTTAATTCATCGTCCATTTTTAACACTATAACAATTTATTAAGAGATATATATATATATTACGTTACAGAATATATACAATCATTGTTGTGTTTAAAATCGCTGCGTACAATATATTGAATTATTAACTTTGTTATATTCAAATCATTGTTTAACATATAATTTGAAAATGAGCGATCTTTCCTAAGTAGTAATAATTGTAATTACAATGACATTTAAGTTATCTCAATCATAATAAGTAAATTATAATATAAAATAATAATATATTCTGGTAACTGAACTATTCTAATTTTAAAATGTTGATAGTAAATTAAAAAAAATTGATGAGCATACAATAATGTACAAAGGCTTAGAAAGGTTAATTTATTAATATAAATAAAATAGTAAAAACCTATATTTTTAACTTGTAAGCGAGGCTGAGAAGGTATTACTTTTGCTATTATATGTTTTTTTTATATCTGTCGTCACTTTTTCTAAGCTCTCATTGGATCCATTTCTTTTAACGATACGTCAAAAAATTAAAAATCGTATCTAATTAAAGATAATACCCTTGAAAATTGAAAAAATTCCTGTCGTTTCTTTAAAATGGGGGATATCCCCAAAAAATTTTTGATTTTTTAAATTTGATTTTGTTTAATCTTTTTTATATTAAAACTGTAACAATTTTTTTTTTAATTAACGAAATAAAATAATTTTTGTTATATAATTACTTCAGCTATTTCCCTTTCATGTAGTATAATTTTTTTTGAAAATCAGACACTTTATCTGCCTACAGGTATTCAACTTTTTCTCAAAAATTTAACTTTAAATGATTTTGATAATTTGAGATTAAATTGCTTATTTTATCACTCCACGGATAAATTAACCGATTGCCGGATTCGAATCGCATACTTTATTATCATTGAACATAAGAAGTGTTATCAGGCAAACTTACTTTTTGTATTTTTATTTTCAAAATAACTTTTGAAATTGTTCAGACAATACTCTAAACTTCAAGCATATATTAAATAATGGTTGTGTTACATACTATAAGAAAAAACATGTTTTTCATCCGATATACTTTTTTTTTTAAATTGAACCATGTCCCTTTATACAGGAGGGGGTTGAAAACTTCAAAAATACAAATAATAAGTTGAACTTCTACAACTTTAGTTTTGAAAAGGCTCCAAAAATACTTTGCGAATATATATTAAATTAAAGTTTATACTACATACTATAAGGTAAATAAAAAAAAATTTGTCCCGTCTACTATATGTAAATGGAACCCGAAATTATATAAAAATATTATTTTGGTGTAAAAATCACCAATTGTAATTTTACTTAAATTTGTCATAACTTTTAGCTTCGATGCGAAGCTGAGAAGGTATTAATTTTACCATGATGTGTTTATTTTTTTTCTATTAATTTCAAAATAAATAATTTTAATAAAAATCATAGTAATGATTTCTATGAAATTCTTGGGTGTTTAAATAGATATTAAAATTGAAATATTCATAACTATATTCCACATAATTATATTCTACCAGCTTTACAATTTTTTATAATACTAAATAATTGAATATCAATTTCATACTAAGATTAATTACTACATATAAGCTATAAATTACAAAGTATTTATTCTTATATTATACTTATAAATCATGAAACTTAAATCAAATATTATTAAGGAAATAGAAGTTCATTTTTTTGTTGGAATAATTGACCAATTTTTTTAAAATTCAACACTATATACAGATTTACATCGAAGGGTTTTTATGATAGTGATTGTAATCTCTGTCAGATATCATTTATACTTGTTTCAACTATGCCACGTTTTCACTATGCTACCGTTCTTAAAAATGAATGTTACTCTAAATAATGATTTTAAAACTTTAGTCATTTTTAGTGATTTTTTTAAAATAAAAATATATTGTCGCTTCCATCACAAAATCATGAATTTTTACATTATCATATTTTTTTTACGAAAAATTCTTGCTTACAATAGTGACACACATTTTAAGGATTTTTGGAGTAAAAAATCTGTAATTTCTTTTGAAATAACGAAGTATTAAAAATCCTATTTCTTAAGTTATACATAAATGATACATTGATTTATTCCTCCAAAAAATTTTCAAAAAATAAAGTTATGTAATTTGAGAATAAAGAAAGTGACGATATTAAAATGTTTCATTTATGACAAATATTAAAGATCTGGTTGATATTAAAATAACAAAAATAACAAAAATCACAACATAAAAACAATTTACAGTTTATAGTTATATTTTTCATTGATGAACAAAAAAAACATCTCAATTTTTTAACAAATGTTCATAAAAATATGAACCTTTGTTGTAAATCGCAGCCTATAATATTTTGATATGCCATAAGATTATATAAATGAGCGAACAATTGATGTTTTAAAACTTTTAACTTACATACAATTTATACGTCAACATTGTTTCTAAGCTTTGATAGAGTTTTTATTATTAAATAAAAATCCTAAAGAAATCATAATTAACATTTTAAAGTTATCAAACTATAAATTTTGGCCAAAGAACCAAAAACGTATACCTTCAGAAAGTTCAGATTTTCTCTCTACCTATGAAAATTCTACTCCAGTGAATATTGAGGCAATAACATCAATGACTTATTAACTACTTATATATTTTCTTTTCAAATACAGTAAAACTTTAACCCAGTTTCACATAAAAAATAAAATGTCACATAACGTCAAAATTATTTTTATTGTGAAGCGCAAAATAACATTAAAAGAATTATGAAATTTTATAATAACTTTAATAGTTTAAAATTAAATGTTATTAAAGCATAAGAATATCCTGTGATTTGATTTTTACTTGGTTTAACATTTTTTTTTTTTCAAAAACAATGCATCATACATTTTTAAACTATTTAAAAAGTTAAATTTGAATTCAATTTATGTAAAAGGCATAAAATAATATAATAATGAAAAACCTGACAAATAATTGAATATATAAAATATAAAAATGAAATAACTTTATTTTATCAAAATGTTAAATGTAAAAATAAAATAACGTTATTATATCAGAAAACATTTTACGCGATAATATAACACCGTTATGATTAAAAAAAAACTTTAAATTTAAAAATTTAATTAACGTTATTTATCACATAACGAAAAATACGTAAAAAGTTTTCAAATTTATGCCTTAATGGTAATGCTTATCATAAGCATTTCCAATAAATTTTTATCTAATAAAATCTTTTCTCATTATGAAAATGTTTGCATTTGGAAATGTACTCAACTTATATACTATACTATAACAAAATTCTACTAATGTTAATAAACTCATTAAATTGATTATAAAAATAAAAAATATTTGCTATCAGTAATTGATGAACATTTTTTTGATAAGTTAAAAGACAAGTTTTATTGCACCATATTATACTTTTGTATTGACCGCTAAAACTATCACTTCTTACTAATTGTCCAAGAAATTTTTATGACGTAATACTACCTTAAATATTGACATTGATCGACTGACATAAGCGTGAAGTTAATTGAACAGAAAAGTGTTCAATGGAAACTGTGCAGTATGCCTAAAAAAACACATACTCCTTTTTCTATGGCGGCGTGCGTTTGTTATGAGAAAATGACAGATGTAATGGTTTTCTGGTAAGGCTATACAATACCGAATGGTGTTTGGCATCGTTATAACTTGAAAGCGAAGCGTTTTAATAGTATTATATTGACAATGGTGTTGATCGAGTGTCAAGCCATTTCAAAAAAAGAGCCGTTTAAGTCAAACCAACTGATGATTAATGTTCAGATAAAGGATATCACCGGAAACTAAAAAATAAGATAACTTAAAGGTTTTGAGTTACTGTTTTCATCATTTCAACCTTTAATATAAAGTTAAATAAAAATTAAAGTAAAAAAGGAAATTGTACATTATAAAAAATACATTTTGAAAAAGATTTCAACATTTTTCCAGAATTCTGTCAAAAAAATTCGATTACTAGATGTGATTTTTATGTCAAAACAGATTATTTATACCGGTTTGGCATAAAAAGACTGTCATTTTATACTTTCTCGTCGTAGATCGTTCCAAGTAAAATATGAAAAATTCTTCGTAACCTGTTTATGTAATATATTATCTACGCCATTGCAGTTTTTAAATAGATAGTGCAAAATAATATTTAGATTTGCTTTTGAATATAGAATATGTTTAATGCAATAAACCTTTCAGTCATATCATTGTTTTATATACTGTTAACATATAAATTGTTGTTCAGTAAAAAGTTCTATAAAATTTATCAAAAAAAAAATTTTATCACATTGAATTTTCCTTAAATATTCTTTAAAAATAAAAATATTTAAAAAATTCATTGTAGTATTACATTTATTATTAATTTACATAACTACAGTTAATAGCAAGTATTACTTTGTTAGTCCAATAAATTTTCCAATTTATTTAAAATTTAATACTATCATCTTACAAATTTCTTATCATCTATACGATGAAACATTTTTTTCATTCAAAAAATAAGTAGATAAGTCATCCAAATATTAACAAGAGTCAAACATAAAAAGAGAAAAATATAACATACTTAAAAATAAAAAAACATTTTTTTGAGTGTAATAAGAAGAGTAAATAAGATGGAAAATCAAACCCTTCCATTATTAAATTTTTACATGTAATAAAATAAAATTATAAATAATATGGTGGGGTATTATATATTCAAAACCCCTTATGAATAATCTATATTTATATCGCTAAGTGTAATATAAATAAAACTACTCAATATTATTGAAATGTTTGTACGTTACACATTTTTGAAGCTTAACATTAGTGAAAAAGTATCACTGGAGAAAAATTACATTAATTAATAATACATTGACTGTTAAGATCCACATAATACATTTATAGATAAAAATATTATTTTTTTTAATTTTACGGTGAAATTGAGTATTAAAATGAACATTTTTATTTAAAAAATAAATAATTCAATTACTACCAAAAAAACTCATCAAAAATACTTGAAAATCACAACAAAGGATTAAACGATACTTGATTCGAGCACTTGATTCGGAGATGAAAGAGCTATAAGGATACTTTAAACTGAATTGTACTTATGCGTTGATGATTTAATAAGATTGATCTTTTAGCTGTTTTCTCATTTCTTGACTAAATTTGAAAACCACTTTACTGATTCTAAAATATTACTACACATTGGTAACTAATTATAATAAAATATTTTGTATGTGAAATAAACCAATCATATTTAATCAAATAGCTGTACATGCGTTTTCACCAAAACAATTTGACTAAACCTGACTAGATAAGTAATAATAATTAATTTTATTTCAGTTGGCTAGTAATATTCATAAATAATGAGACTTTTATTAAGCTATCCAATTAACGATTGCCTTTAACAGTAACAGTTATTGTTAAAGGCGTCACAGTAGTTATTATTGTGACGCATTGGCCCGATTTATGTTCGTTAATTTATTATACCGCGCGTTTCATTACAGCAATACATTACTCACTGATGTTACTCTAATAACTACCTAATTAGGTCTAATGTATTACAATAATATATCTCCGTTCGTAATTCAACATTTGCACAAACACATAAATTATTATATTATGCGAAACGCGTGCCCGGTAATGTATTGCGGGAACCTATGAGCGTAAGAATATCATTACCTCTTTTGTGCTAAAGTATTAAAAATTACCACCAAAATAATGTTTAAAAGCTTTCAAGTCATATAATGTCAATAATTCATTAATTGAATGTATTTCATGACCTAAACCGGATAACATATTTCATTTTCTAACTCTTCCCGAATATTACAGCGTGCAATAATAAATACACTTAAAATAATTCCCAACTATATTTTTATGACAGATAAATAAATACGAACTAAAAATTTGACCTATTTATATTCAATTACATAATTACACGCGTCTCTCTTTGTTATTTATTTACAATTGTTTTTTGTAATTGTTGAGTTAAAATAAAATCAACAGAATAACACTATTATAAGTCATTAATAAATACATCAAATTCCGTACTTGCTTAGATTATGAAAAATAATTTCTTTGCTTTTCCTAATTTTCGTTTGATGACATCAAACAGGGTTTACTCGCACGTGGTAATGTAACGGTTGGACATTGGTCATCGGTTCGGAGGAGATGATGTCGACGGACGGCGTATGTCCGCGTAGACATTTTCCGTGGTGTACCCCAAGTGGGACGTAGCAAGTGACAATCACGGTAAAGTATTAAAATGGTACCAAAATCAAGAATCGTTCACAAAAGTACTCACGTGAAGCTGTCCGGGTCGAAGTGCGTGGTGAGTGCGCGCGCGACCCGATGTTCGTGGCGCCTGGCCGCGACGGTTACGCTGTGTGTACTGCAGCCCATTGTGGGATTACCGCGCCGTAAGACCAAGACGACACGTCAGCCGCAACCGGAGCGCTCCCCTACTCCTCCCTAGTGTTCACTTTGCCCTGTCCTACCGGCATCCGGCTATATTCCACCGACACAATGATCACCCGGTTGCCACGGGTGACCCAACGAATGCGCGCGCATTCACGTCCAGGGATAATTTCTCCTCATCTTTTCTTTCCTCTGACGCAATCCCCCAAACCCCTTCCATTACATTTGGCACACACATACACTCATTCTGCACTCGATTCCCATATTACCCTGTATTTTCCAGACGTGCACACACGCTGCAGTAAAAAATTGCCTTTCTCTCTCTGCTGTATCAAATCTTACATTTGTAATTGGTAAAACTGATTAATAAAATTGAACTTCGTTAAAGTTACACTATGTATTAATTTGACCACCCTAAATTGTGCCATTGTCTTAAAAAAAAAATCTGTAAATATTGCTACATGGTGCGTGGGATGACGTAGTGGATCATTTAACCGCCGCCTTAACGCTGATGTTCAGCAATGCTATTGACTGTTGATCCCAGATGGGTAACCACACTGAAACTTTAATAATAATGACACACAAATTGTGCCCTTATTGAATATTTGAGACATAATGACGTTGCGTCAGACAGACAGCCGGTGTAAAAAACCCGTCAAATCATAAAGTAAAGCCGATCTAAAATTGTTAGGATATAGGCTAACATGATGATGATGAAATGTTGTTCCATGCAAAATTTATTAGGAAGAGAAGAAATCGAATATGAATTGTGTTCTACAGTTATAATCTAATTTTTAAACTAAATTAAAATATTTTACGAGAGATCAACAATAAAACAATCATTCTGTTTATGATTCTAAGCCAATTATTGAACCGATTTCAAATTTGCCTTTAGAATTTTTCCATTGTGTCTATTTTTTTAAATATTTACTAATTTGTAAAACAGTAAAATTTTACATTAAAAAAAATTAAAATTAAATTTTTTTAAATAATCCTTAAAATTTTTCTTATAATGTTACAAAAGTTTTTTAAGAAAATTTCAGACAAATTCATCATGCACAGCCTATTTTATAAATTTTAAATGTGTGTTTTTAGTGATTTTACAAAAACTTAAGCTTAACTTTCTTAAATAAACTCACAAGTATAAAATTTCGAACATTATATAGAAATATTAACGAGAATTTTAAAAAACTAGCATAATAGCTAAAAAAAAATTTTCAGACTTTAAGCGTATAATTATTTTTCTTTAAATATAAAAACCAACAATTTAAGTCCAGTGTGATCTAAGAACATTCATAAACAACCACAAAAATACATACATTATAGAAAAAATAGTTCCTGCTTAGCTTCGCATTGAAGCTAAAAAATAAATTAATGTATATTTTTAAAAATATTATTAATATAGTGTTTATTTTGTTTCATTAATTAGCTACAAATGATCAATGTTTATAATATATATCTTTAATATTTTCGAAGACATTTAAGTGCGTAGTTAAGAAATTACGCTGTTTATAAAATCTCCACTGTAGAAGTGCAAATTACTATCTAAATAAAAAGGTAAAATGCTTTCTATACAATAGTGCACAATAGTATCTATATATAAATCAAAAATTTATAAAATTACAATTTTTCAGGATTATTTATTCTACTAATTTCAATATGTTTATTCTACTAATTTTTGTAGTAAGACAGTAAGACGAATGAATGCCTATATTTTTTTTAAATATAATTTTATTCATTTTTGAGTTTTGATATTTTTCTGAGAAGTTTTTTTTTTTTTTTACAAAACATTATTTTCAAATTTATACTTTGTCAACTCCTACAATATATTACCTATTTTTTCCGTTAAATATTGAACCTTTTTATTCATGATCGTTAAAATATTTATAACAATTTTTAAAAACGCTGCATTTATCTATAAACAACATATTGCTTATTGCATAATATTCGCTCGTTAACTAAAATTTTATAAACAAAATAGAAAGTGAGGTTGAATACAGTAAAGTATTTATGAGGGAGGATCAAGTAGAAAATTGCCCTCCCAGTCTCATCTCCTTGCAATTTTTTTTTTTTGCTGAATATTTTTAATTACAAAAATTTGTAAAAAAGATTTATCAACCACGCATAAAACATGATACAGATGACTAATGTAATATAAAAATTTAGATAATTAATTTATCTTCAATTCTATTCAATTTTAGTAATTTCTTTGGCATTTTGAGTTTTACACATTTTTGTATTAAATTAATATAAATTTTTAATTTAAAAAAATTAACTATTTTGTTTAAAATATTTATATTTATTCAGTTTAACTCTGACGTTTGGATTGTTACAAGTCCAAGGTTATAACTATATTGTTGGCTTATGTTTTCTGTTTGTTTATAAATCGGTTTTTTGTTGATAACCGTTATGGGTTATCACGTTATCGTCAATTATTAGCTTTGATGCGAAGCTGAGTAGGTATTAATTTTTCTATGATGCGTTTTTTTTTGTGTATGTGTCTGTTATCACTTTTTCTCAGCTCTTGCTGAACCGTTTTCTTTCAAAAATACGTCAAAATATCACAAATCGTACTAGTCGAAGACATTACCCTCAAAAATTAAAAAAATTTCCCTTTTTCCCCTTTAATAGGGGAAATCTCCAAAAAAGTTACAAATTTAAAAATCGCTAATTTTCGACATTTTTTCAATTTTACTTATAACTGCCATGACTTTTTTTAAAATGACCAAATCAATAAAAAAAATTTTTTTATAGATACATGATATTTTTACTTATCTTATGGTATATATTTTTTATAAATATGACCCTTTACCTGCCCACGGGGGAATTCAAAATTGATTACAACTTTCATATTGTATTTTATAAATGTCCGGTTTCTTCTTTTTTCCACTTTATTTTTAGGGTTACCTAATAAATCTTTAAATTATTACTTCATGTTTCTAAAATAACACCTTCTAAAAATTCTAGTTAGCCTATTCGAAATGCCCTGATAATATAAAATAGGCGATCAAATTACTTTTTGTTCTCTCCATATTTGTCTTAAGACTAATTTTGAATTTACGTTTTCTTCATATTCATTAAATCTCGCTATTTTTCTTATAACCCTCAGTTCTATATCGAAATCTATTTTATTCATCGGAATATTAACTGATTTGTAAACCATACTATTAAAAGCTGCCATTGTGTGATGTTAGCTGTGGTTCAAATTGTTCGTAATGTACTTAAACGTGTGTGTGTTTTTCCGATAAATTTCAACATTTAGTCTTCATCTATTCGTTTTATTAATAAATCCAAAAAAGGCAATTATCCCACTACTTCCTGTGCGTTTGTAAATTTAATTTATGGATAAAATTTCGAACTTTAAATTGTCTTCATGGTGAAAATGGCTACCAAACACTATTTTTGTATGAAAATTCTCAATTTTGTATTTTACATTTTTATCTTTATTATGCTATAACTTTTTTAAAACGTATGGATCAATATAATTTTTTTAATAGATATATTAAGTATTAATCTATCATTTGGCATATTTTTTTATAAATTTGACTCTTTACCTGCCCACAGGGGGGAATTCAAAATAACAACTTTATCACAAAAAACTTTTTCTAATTATCTTTTAAAAGTGTTCCAGAAATACTGACACTTTTATATATATTTTAAATTAAAGCTAATGTAATATACTTTATTATAAGAAAAGAAAAATTTTGGACTTTATTTTGTCTTCATGGTGAAAATGGATACCAAACGCTAATTTTGTGTTAAAATTCTCGATTTTATATTTTATATTTTTAACTTAAAAATGCTATAACTTTTTGAAAAATGTATGGATCAATTCAATTTTTTTTTGAAAAGTAATATTTATATATTTTTTTCATTCAATATACTTTTTTTTAAATCGGACTATTTTCCTTAATATAGGAGGGGTTCAAAACTTAAAAATGCGTATAGAAAGTAAAGCTTTTCAACTTATTTGTAATTAAAAATATTAATTTATAAAATATTTAATTATATTTATTGATTATTCATATGCAGTGCTCGAATTGGCCAAAAATAAGTAGGGGAGCTCAACTTAACAATTTGAAAACTGCGTCCCTAGCATTTTGAAGACCTTTTTTTTTTTTTTTTTACTCATTACTTTATTTAGTATTTATTAATAAATCATATTTCATTATCATACTAATATTTTAAAAAAAAAAAAAAGGTGGTATTTTCCACCGTCCTCCCGTCACAATAAAAAAAAGTAGAGGAGCTACGTCCCCCTGCGCACCCCCCCAATTCGAGCACTGTTCATATGTAACCTATTATCAATAATCCGTAGAGGAGAGAAAGATACCTGCAGTTGTCAGGCTATCGAAGAAAAAAACAGTTTGCGTGTGTGCTTGTGTGACGGTCTTACTCGCCAACCTGTGAGTTAAGGGTGGGAAGAGAGTACGGAGCAAAACAGGTACATTATATTTTTGGTTTATTTGTCAGATTGTCGCGTGTGGCTGATTTGAATATACAGTTATTTTGTAACCTCGTGTGTAAGAGCGTCAAAGTGAGGTTACGTGATCTTGTGTCGATTGGAGCTATAGTACCACGGTGTAGTGATGGTCAGGCCACGGTTGATTACGCGAATCAAAACGTGTTTGTTTATTATAACAAAATTGTTTTTTCAACTTAACTTTTAAAAGTGTTCCAGAAATACTGACACTTTCAAATATATTTTAAATTAAAAATAATGTATTATAATTTATTATGGAAAAAAAAAAATTTCAGACTTTTTTTGTTTTTAGTTTAAAAATAGTTATTAAATTTTTTTGCTATTTTTGTATTTTCTATCATTGGACATGCTTTTTTTTAGATCATTTTCCTTAATAGAGGGGGGGTTCAAAACTTTAAAATGCATATAGAAAGTAGAACTTTTTCAACTTAATTTTTAAAAGTGTTCCGGAGATACTTATACTTTTATATATATCCTAAATTAAAGTTTATGTAATATACTTTATTAAAAATATATATATATTTGGACTTAATTTTGTTTTTATGGTGAAAACGGACATTCAAAGTTAATAAAAAAAAATACGATTTTTGTAAATAAATTCTTTTTTATATTTTTAACTTTATAACGCTATAACTTTTTGAAAATTGTATGGATCATTATAATTTTTTTATGAGAAATAATATTTATATCCCTTTTTCATTCGACATACTTTATTTTAATCAGGATATTAATAAGGAGATAGCAGATCTTGTAGCTTTTGGAATAATCCATCAATTTTTTATAATTAAACACAATCTACAAATTTGCATTGAAACGTTGTTTATGATAGTGATTTTAATTACTGTCAGATATTATTTTATTTGACCCTACTATAACACGTCCCTATTGTACTAAGTTTTATTTTTTGTTGTTGTTGATGTTATTGTCATATTGTTATTGATAACAATTGCCTACTTGTTATTGATATTGTTTTTGTTTAATTTTTGTTATTATTTTCAACATTCTTGACATTTCACTATTGCTTTTCTGCTCCTTCCTTCCTTTCTATTATATGGTTTTCTATTTTCTGAGTACACAAAGTCATCTGATTATCACAAACCACTCAATTACTCGTAAAATAAAACCACGAAAAAAAAAACAACAACACGATATGTATGAAAAGCCATATTTGTCATTTCTGAAAATTACCAATGCATATACAAATAGTTAGGATAGAGTCTGAATGAAAGATAATGAGTTAAAAGTTTCATAGTTGTGACTATGTTTACACAATTTGCTCGAGAGTTTTTTTATGTTTTAAAAATGATTTTTAAAATTTATTACCATTAAAATTGTGTATGCTTTAAGAAAATATATAACATTATTATTGCACCTTTGGAAAATACTTATTTGAATCATAACAAATACTTTTATTTTATTTTATTTTAGATAAATTTGAAATATCAATATGAAGTTCAAGTGACAAAAATATTCTAATAAAGATAACAATACTTCTTCGCATTACCTACTGAAAATATAACATTTCTAATTTTACAAACATCTATATTGCTTTTTTATTCTTTTAGTATCATTAGTTAATGTGTGTTTAAAACTTGTTTTTTTCTTAAAACTACTGTAACTATTTAAAAAATGAACGAATAAAAATATTTTTTTTTATATTCAAACCTTAAGTAATTTCCTTTTATTTGATACAATATTTTTAAAAATCTGACCCTTTACCTGCCCACAAGAGGAAATTAAAAATAACAACTTTTGCAACTTAAGGTTTGAAAATGTTACGGAAATACTGCGTCCTTTAAACATATGTCAAATTAAAGCTTATGTAACGTACTTTAAATTAAAAAAAACAAATTTGTCCTGACAACTTATCTTCTACTTGCCAAGGGCTGCTGTAGTAAAAAAACATGCTAATTTTGTGTTCAAATTTTATTTTTGTTTGTTTATTTATAATATAATAATAATTGATCGTTTGTGGCTAATATTATTTAAAATTAAAACTATATTAAAAATACTATTAATTTAAAAAACTAAAAAATATTAAACTTAAAAACCACAAAAAAAATTACTAAAATGTCGCGGATGCATATTTTGGAAACAATGTTACCATTATCAACGCTAAACACATACTGACACCTCGAGTAGAAAAAACTCCCTTATATACCCCTAATGACCTTATCACCTAGTTACCTAATCACCTAGTGACGTCATCACTAAGTAATATTATCACATTTTGCCAGTTTACACAAGTTCAATAAAGAAATTTTCAAAGGGGCAAAATCCCAATTAATTATATTGTTCTTGTTTTGTCGATTACCTCCCTTATATTAAGTTATTTGTAATTATTTACATTTTAAATTAGTTTTTAGGTTTTATAGAATGATCATGATTCAATAAATGTTCAGACACCGGAGATTTATTAATAAAATTTAAAAAAAAAGATCTTAATAATTTTGCCTACTAAGAAAAAATAAAATTGTAAAATTTTTTTGTTCGTTTTAATATTATAAAAAAATGTATTAAGTTCAATATTTTTATATTTTATTAACAGTTCGTAACATGTAGATTATTTAAACATAAAAATATGATTATTGTTTGCAATAAATATTAGTATTCATTTTAAATACTATTTTATAAGCTTACATTATTATGTCATAAAGGACACGTGTGCAAGATAATGGAGTTTATACAGCAGTTTTTTTTACTGTCAATTAATTTTAATAAAGATTCTATTATTCTACGTGATTTAAATGTTTATATATGATGATGATAATTAATATTAATGAATATTTGTGTAATTGAAAATAAAATTTCACGGGGACGTTTTATTAATGTGTTTTGTTGTAAAAATAATCCGACTATTTTAAATCAAGGATTTTGAAACCAATTTTAATAATTTATTGGCATTATAGGTAAATGACCACTATAAATATTAAGGTTTACACAACTGTGAACTGGTGTAATTTCTTTTCATTATATTTACATTTTTTTTTTCATCATTGTTTTTAAAAACTCCAAAAATCAATCAAATACCATAAGTCCTTAACACAACTTTACCCTCTGTTACATGTATCTCTTAGTTTTTAATTAAATAAAAATCGTATTACAAGTAAAATTTAATTGTATTCATACATAGTACATATTAGAATGTATGTACTATTTTTAAAAGTATGCCATTCCCTGCTCTAGATGAACAAGTTCAAAGCATTTTACTACCAAATTTTAAATTAGCACTTCAGTTTTTTGCTTATTTTTAATTTTTTAAGTAGTAAACTACAATAAGACGGACAATGATGACGACTTCATCGGTTATTATAATAATTTTGATAAAATATAGATTTAAATGGAATATTATTTACAATCACATTATATTTATGTTTATGTGAAAAAATTTAATTAGATGAAATAAAATAAAACCTTGCATAAAATTGACATAATTACTACATTGAGTTATTTTATTTAATATATTTTAATATTCAACATATTTTAAATAATAAAAACAATTTTAATTAACTACAATTATTGTTTGATTGAATGATTGTAGAATTTTATCTTAGGAGGAATTAACGTATTATAATAATGAATAAATGTAAATACTGAAGCAAGAACTAAGCATGATTTTTAAAATAAAAAATATAAATGTTGCAAGGTTATAGACTGTGGTAACACTTAAAATACAATACACTCATTAATTATTGATATTTAATAACCAAATGATTTAATACTCATTCAATAATTTACAGTTGTGTCATTAACATCCAACCAAAAATCATTGTATAAACTTTGTGTATTAATGTGATAAGTATCATTACAATACTTTCCATAGAACATAATACAGTTAATAATATTTTAAAATTATACAACACTTAAAAATATATTTATAACGTTATATTAATAAACAGTTTAACTTCCATCTTAGTTGTTTACTAGTTATTCTTTTATGAAAAGTGGCACAGTAATCTAAGATGTTTACATTACCACTACAAATACAAAAATATTTATGAACTGAACACAATTTTTTTTATAACATTGAAATATATTTTTTTTTATATTTCGCACATATTATAAAATTGTTTCTTGATACATAAAATAGATTCCACGATTTATCAGATTTTGGAGCCAATCAAAAAATTTTGAATAATGTTAAAAAATTGTAAGTTATAACTGGATTGATTTACATGTTATGCATGCAATTTAATCATTCTAAATCAGCCCAACTACATTGTAGGATCCGGTTGCAAGGCGAACTGATGTTATTCACTCAACAAAAAATAGAAATGAAAGAATATAAAAATAAAATATGTATTTCTAGGATTAAAATATTTACATATTTATTATTTTAATGATTTTATGTAGTTAAATTAATGAATTACCTAATTATTAGATGATATCGTGTCATGAATCTCTTATCATCTACTTCTCCAAGCACATTTTTATTTTTCGAATTAATCTAAAACACGTTAAAAGTTTAATATCCAAAATTAATGACATTAATTGTATAATTATTATTAATAATTAATGATACTATTTAGGAAGAAGTAAGCTTATTATTGTAAATACATATTTTTAGATAATTATATAAGTTTTTATTTGGACGCTAAATATTTAATAAACAAATTAATTGATATGATTGCAAAACATATAAGAATCTGAACTTTTCAATCTAAAAATATCTGCTTAATATTCTAAAAGAAAAAATGAATTTACAATTACCCTATTTGTTTGCATTTACCTCACTTCACTCTATTAATAATTAGTAATTGTAAAAATAATTAAAACAATAATAATGATTAAAATTATAACAGTACCATAATTAATTATTAAAAAAATATTATTAATAACATAACTATTGTTTAAAATCCACCAGTTTACGATGTATGCAATCAGTAATTCACTACCCCAAAACTACCATTAAAACACTAAAATATTAGATTAGTAGCTTATAACTTCTGTATCAAATCTATTCCAATAAGACTTAGTATAATTGATGTTGAATAAATTTTATCTTATTGTCCATTAACTTCCATCGTGTACTTATCGGAGTTTTAACTTGCCTCTACACTCCCCTCTTACTACGGTAGAATCTTATGTTTCTACTATTGAACAAACTGTGTTTTACTATAAACTTTATTTTATCATCTTATGTGGAGGCTATAATATTCCTCATGTTTTTTTGATGTTCTGATTGCTTAAAACGTTGTGTCTTTGGTAGTGATAGTCCCATTTTTTCCACCTTTGTTGTCTCTTTCTCTATCTTAATTTGTTTCTACTTAATTCGTAACTATTAAGCATAGTATAGTAAATAGTTTATTTGACCTTATTTTTTCCAACTCTTATAATATTCCTTTCTTATTATCTGTCGATTAACTTGTCATCCCTGATATACATCGTTCTCCTTTTCATATTCCAACAAACTCAGTACTCATGCCTATAAAGACTTCAAAGTAGCAAAATGTTTTCATATCTCAATTTTACAATACTATCAACTGAGAATTAACTTTTATATGTTAGTGGTACTGCTTTTACATTTAATAATGTCCTTCTTCGTTCTATTAACCTTTCTGTTCTAAATAAGATTTTAAGAACCATACGTTTTCACATTAAACTCAAAAAACATGCAAAAACCATATATTTTGTAAAAAAACCGTCACCATATTTTTATTTTACGCGTTCTAATCTATTTAATAGTTATTTAATTTTTTCTGAGTTTAAACTAAATGTTAGAATTTTTTTTAATAGATATAAGGGGATTTTTTTCATTATAACTCAATTACTCACAGAATAAAAAAACCCAGCACAGTGAAGACGTATAGATTTAATTTGACAGTGATTAAAATCACCATCATAAAAACACTTCGATGCAAATATGTAGGTAGTGTTTAATTTTAAAAAAATGGTGGATTATTTCAAAGACAATATGAATTCCTATTTCCTTATATTTTCCTGATTACAAGTTTTATGATTTACAAGTGTAACATATCAATAAATATTTATTATAGAAATTAAATATAGTATAAAATTGATATTTAATAATTTAGTATTGTAATATTTATGGAGAATTTATACAAAATTATAAAATAGTTATTATTTTTATGGAAAACGTATATAAATGTTGAAGGTCTTGATTTATCCAATACTTAACAAAAATTGTTTGTTATTTATAAATAAATTTACTGGTCTCTTATAGGGCATAAACATTTCAATCGCATAACAAAATCTTTATACCTTTTTTGGTACCGAAACATTACGTTTTGGTCTTTTTACTTCCACTGTCGGTTCATTTCTGGTTCCTATGATTCGCTTTCTTCTTCCTCTTCTTTACTGTCATCCATTTGAGTTTGACTGTTGAACGGTTTCAAGAGACTAACATGAGCTATAGTAGCATGTCAACTCTTTATCAGTGACAGTAGTAAATGCTGATATTATAGTTAAATTAGTTCTCTCGCATTGTCCATTTGTTTGTGGATGTTTGATTGACACCAAATGAAATTCAATTTTTTCCTCGTGGCAATAATATCTGAACTGTCCTGAGGTAAACGCTGTTCCACAGTCACATATGATTCTCCTAGGCAGCCCAAATTTTAAAGTGAATGACTTCAATTGACGTATGACTACTTTGGTATGGACACTTCTTGCTGGGAAAAACTTAATAAACTTATTCAAATTATCTGTAAGCTCTAATAGATAATTATTTTTCTTTGAACTAATCGGAAAGGGTCCAAGATGATCAATATGAATCGTCTCGAAGGGCTTCTTCCCTGGTTCAATGAGATGAAGTTTTCCCGGTCGCTTTCCACGGGGTGCTTTGTTCACAACACAGGCAACGCACATATTAATGTGATTTTTAACATATCTGCATATTTGCGAATATACTGGCGAAAGAAACCCTTTAATCCCAAAAAACGTCTAACATCGTGCTTACTTATTGGTGTAAGAAAATGTTTAACAGCCTTAAGTTTATTTCGTCCAGGTTTGATACCATCAAAGCTAATATTGAAACCCAAATATGTCACTTTTTTGCATCAAAAATGGCACTTACGCAATTTTAGTGTTAATTTTGCCTTTTTCAATTTTTTGAACACTAATCTTAATTGTCTCATCATATTTCAAAATCAAATACTGGTACTAATACATCATCCATGTACCAAACTGCTATTTTATTTCTTTATCACTTGTTGCATTAACTTGCAAAATTCATATGGTGCATTTGCTAATCCAAACATTATTCTCTCAAATTAACCAGTTTCTGTAAGCAATTTTTTCTTTTGCAGTTTCAGTCAACGGTACCTGCAAATAACCAGATGACAAATCTAATGTTATAAATGAAGTAGATCCGCGCAGTGTTTGTAGCCGGTCTTCTACATTTGGTGTAGGAAAATTTTTTTTGACCGTATGTGCATTTAATCTCCTGTAATCTGTGACAAGACGTTATTCCCCATCTTTCTTTGGCATAAGTAGAACTGGTGAAGCATAAGGTGACTTAGTTTCAGTCACCAACCCTTCCTCTTTACATTCTTGTACTATGGAATCAATTGTTTTCCTCTCTAAAGCGCTGACTCTATACGGCTTGCTTACAACTGGCAAATTTGTATCTACAATGTCCATAGTTAAGTAATTAGTACACCCTAACTCTTGTAAACTAAATGCAAAGCATATTCGGAACTCATTTAATAACTTAATAAGTTCATTTACTTGTCCCTGGTTGAAATTAGAATTATAGTTAACCATATCCATAGTAATTTCTTCTGGAACGCCATCATTCTGAATAATTGGTACTTCTTGATTTTCCATTTCCATGCTGTCATCAATGGTTGATTCTTTCCTAAATGGAAATTCAATTACATAACTAAAATGTAATCCATTGATTACATCCAATGATATCATAACCAATTATGATATCATGGTTCTGTCTATTGTCATTCACTACTATGAACTTTAAAGGTTCCTTAACCTCATCAATTTTAACTACAGCCGTAGTTTCCCCACCACTCACAGTATATTGGCTATTTCCGAATACCATGAAGTTTACTGTTATAAGTACCACTGGTAACTTATATTTATCCACCACAATGCATTTAATAAAAGAATAATTGCTCTTTGTATCTATTAAACCATTGACGGTGACAAGTTGGTCATTAATAGTTATTTCTTTTATATAATTCTATTGTCGGCTAATATTATTGTTTATTACTGTCACTTCCGCAGATGTTGGACATCACTCGCCATATGTCCTTCTACCGAACACTTAAAACATTTCCTCGGTCTCTCAGATTTATTACGATCATGGGTCATATATCTAACCTTATTCTCAGGCCTTCTGGTCACTTGCTATCGGTAAGTTTTTGTTCTGAACCACTTTGGTTGTGTCTTCACCAAAATTTGAACAATGTATTCTACTATTTCTGTTTTGTTCTAAAGTATTACCCACTTTTGCTGATCTAAGATTAGTCATGCAACACCAGGAAGTTAAATCTGAGAACAATGCTTTTTCACTGATATGCACCAAACCCAATGCATACATCGCCAACTCCTTCTGATATATGCCCAGAATGAAACAATCTCGGATTTCAGCAAATTCTATATTTAATGCCCGACACAATCTTATTTTGTCATGGGAATAATCCATCAGATGTTCCTCTCTTCCTTGAACGCGAAGCTGCATGACATCCCAACGTTCCGACAGTCTCATTTCACGTATAAATGAGCCTCTAAATATACTTTGAAAGTCTGACCAATTCAAAAATTCTCTGTCAATAAACCATTTTTTCGCTGCTCCAGTCAAATTGATCCGAATAATCTATAGCCTATATGACAGAGGCCACATATTTATAACTGTCAAATTCTCCACTGATCTAAACCAGTCTTCAGCCACGTGTGGCTCTTACCGGCCAGTGAACGGTCTCACAGACTGATTGAGATCCAGTATTACTCTATACTCCATTTGAGGTAATGGTTCTGTATTCACATACTTACTAGTTGCAACAGTGACTGTAGTCGATGTAGCTTTTTGTAGTACATCCACCTGAGCTTTCAGACTATTTACAAGTTTAATAAGTTCGGTGTATGTTGGTGTGCGTATTGATTACTCATCAGCCATTTTATTCGCTGGGAATTGAACACTCACGACTTATTTTCTTAGAAGAAAACAACTTCAAAAGAAAATACTTAAAAAAATATATTAGTAAATAAATAAATAACTGGTTTATAAATTTCATAAACCGTAAATGTCACTTCACACTTAAACAACTAATTTCTATAACCGTTAGTGCCCGAGAACCGAAAACAAATATTATCACTTATAATAAACAAACACGTTTTGATTCGCGTAATCAACCGTGGCCTGACCATCACTACACCGTGGTACTATAGCTCCAATCGACACAAGATCACGTAACCTCACTTTGACGCTCTTACACACGAGGTTACAAAATAACTGTATATTCAAATCAGCCACACGCGACAATCTGACAAATAAACCAAAAATATAATGTACCTGTTTTGCTCCGTACTCTCTTCCCACCCTTAACTCACAGGTTGGCGAGTAAGACCGTCACACAAGCACACACGCAAACTGTTTTTTTCTTCGATAGCCTGACAACTGCAGGTATCTTTCTCTCCTCTACGGATTATTGATAATAGGTTACATATGAACAGTGCTCGAATTGGGGGGGTGCGCAGGGGGACGTAGCTCCTCTACTTTTTTTTATTGTGACGGGAGGACGGTGGAAAATACCACCTTTTTTTTTTTTTTAAAATATTAGTATGATAATGAAATATGATTTATTAATAAATACTAAATAAAGTAATGAGTAAAAAAAAAAAAAAGGTCTTCAAAATGCTAGGGACGCAGTTTTCAAATTGTTAAGTTGAGCTCCCCTACTTATTTTTGGCCAATTCGAGCACTGCATATGAATAATCAATAAATATAATTAAATATTTTATAAATTAATATTTTTAATTACAAATAAGTTGAAAAGCTTTACTTTCTATACGCATTTTTAAGTTTTGAACCCCTCCTATATTAAGGAAAATAGTCCGATTTAAAAAAAAGTATATTGAATGAAAAAAATATATAAATATTACTTTTCAAAAAAAAATTGAATTGATCCATACATTTTTCAAAAAGTTATAGCATTTTTAAGTTAAAAATATAAAATATAAAATCGAGAATTTTAACACAAAAATAGCGTTTGGTTTCATTCTATCTCGACTAACTAATCAACCCTAATAATGTGTAAATATAATAACAATAAACATTTCCTTATAAAACTAAATTCTCTTTCCAACTAGTTTAACAATCTAACTAAAACTCTCATAATTATATCTTTAAGAGACTATACGACTTGACTATAATAAGGTTGCATTATACTTTTGAGATTATTTGACTAGTTTTGTATGACACTGAATTACAAATCGTAAAGACAACTCACCCACGAGGTATTGCAGCAAATCGTAAAGAGTATTTTACACATAATAAGCATATAAAATCGCTAGGGCCTTTATACAAAGATCACAAGGTACAGCAAAACATAAGAGTGATTAATCAATAAAATCGACTATAGTCTAATATGCACAATGAAACACGTAGAAAATGCTAATAATGCAGCAAAATATCAAGAATAACCATATCAATAAAAGACAATTTATTATTTTTTTATATTTGCAACTAAGTAGCTTTACCACAGAATAGATCTATTCTATTATTTAACAACAATTATAGCTTGTTTAAATATAAATTATTTAACATTCCCTCCAAAACCTTATTGATCATATCATATGTATGATATCACAACAGAATATTTCTGTTATCACTTGTTGTTGTCTTATACTGTATAGTTTTAATTACCAATTAACTGTATTTTAACATTTCAAGAATACAGTAAATTGTAAAATGTTAATTATACAGAATGTCAGAACTAACTAACCACGGTTATCATTTAGTTGATTTTTTTTTTACAAGGTTATGTTACAAATATTTTAATACATAGAGTGGGTATATAGTAAGGATGTGTGCAACTCGTACTGGTGTACGTATACTCACTTCAAAAAAACTACATAACACGATGATCCAATTATAACTGAAATTATTAAAGATGCTTATAAAATGATTTAAATATGCATAATTATACAATTTTTTAAATGTAATATATCGTTATACCAAAATTAATTTACCAAATAATTGTAAAAAAAAATTTTTATTTTTGCATACAAATTAATAGAAAAGTGAAGTTTAACATATTTTCTAAACAAAAGTTTTTATGATTTTCTTTATTTTTAAAAAATATTACGTATTAATATTAAACTATTTATTAATGTATATAATATATATATATAGCGTGGTGCAAAAGCAACATTTTTTTTAATAATGTTTTTTTTATACTTTTATAGTAATAGATATAATGCTGAACAATGTATAAAAATATATACAGCCATTTTATTTGAACATTAAATTATGAAAATGATTAAAGTAATAAACGTTTTATTATTAAACAATGAAAAATTATGGCTAACCTCAAGTAGTTGGTATAAAGACGAAAAAGAAAATGAGTATTTAATGATTTATTTTGAATAATAATGCGATGTTAGTAAACATTTTTTTTTTTTTTTAAATATTACATAATTGAGTATTATTAATTACAATGTTATGCTGAATAGATATTTAAGTACACCTAGTTATATAACCATATGTTAACATTTTATTCGATAATACATTATGATTTTTCAATGATAATATGAATAATTTTGTTTAAGTTACCTTTTCATTTGATTGATTAATATTTTGATAATTATCAGAATATATCAAAATATTTAATTTGATTGTTTAACAAATATTTTTAAATTAAACTTTCAAGGAGTCATAATTATGGTTGTCGTGGCTAATCATTGAGGAAACTAAGGAAATAAATCGTATCCATTAACATACAGATCAACAGAATGTTAATTTTAGGCAACTCGATAAATAATTTTGATTTTTTTTACGATAACTTAGCCAGGTTAAAATCATTAATATAATTATAGATGTTTATGTAATTAATTGAATTAGTATAAGTTTATGTCATTTTTTATTTCTAAAATCCTTGTTTATCAATAATTGTATAATAACTTCTGTATGTACTGATTTAAATTTGTAATTCTGATTTCTTATCTATTATCTTACCTGTATTGATTATGTAAACTGTTCTGAGCCCAATTCGGGCGTATGCCCATTAATAAATAAAAAATAAATAAATAAATACTCTTTTAAAGATATTTTTTAAGGAAAACTATACAAATATAATAAAATTTATAAAGATTGGCCTCTATTAAATAATCTATAAGTGTTTTTTGCTTTTAAATAAACTTTTAAATACTTAAAATTAATTAGAAGAGCAGCAATCGTTTGCATGTGTTTTTACCATTTCTGTCTTACTCATTTTTCGACCAAGACGCACTCCTGACATCTGCAATATAAATTATTTTTATCAATTCAATGATCAATAAATTTAATATTTTAAATGTTTTAAATAAAAAATTTTCTAACTGGACGATTGACATCAATTTCACCACTGAGCACCTTCCTATACAATTGTCGTGCCAACTCTTCAAAAACATCTGATACGTTGCTCGCGGTTTTTGCTGAAGTTTCAAAAAACAACAAGCTGTTACGATATGAAAATGTTTCTCCTTCAACTCGATCTACTTGCCTATTCAATTCTAGATCTCTATAAAAAAACTTATAATTGTAGAAAAAATATAACCTCAGATACAAAACTTAGTCGATGAGCAATTCTGAATAAGATTCTATGAATTATATTTATTTAAAGGTTTAGAATCGATATTACAATATCCATTAATTTAATAGATATACCATTTTAGGTTCTTTACATGTAAAGAGCTTTAAGCATACGCTTTAATCGGCACTCCGACTGCGCCTTTTATCAAATTTTAAAAAGATTCACATTGAATTTCGTGGAGTAATATAGGATTAAGTATATAAAAATCAATAGCTAATTATATACCGAAAACGCAATTTAAATCTTCAGTATTTTATTATACATGCAAGAGAATTTACGTTTTATTGCCGACTAAAGCAAATAACATTCTTGAACCAGAGTTGAGACGAGCTTCCTTTAACCATTCACTAACATGCAGAAAAGAATCTCGATTGGTAATATTATACACAAGTACGCATGCTGCCGCACCTGTGTAATACGACCTAGCAATTGATTTGAAAGCTTCCTGTCCAGCAGTGTCCCAAATAGCTATTTTTATTTTTCTGCCATATAATGGTAATGTTTTATGTCCGTAATCTACACCTGGAATAATTGTAGTCATGTAATATAGGGTACTGAATTGCTAAATAAAGTGACATATTTTAAAACTTAACTAATTGATTAAGCATAAAATTCCATTAAAACTACAGCACTAATTCGACTTTTGTTGATTAATGTTTTAAATATCTTCACCACAAAAATGTACTATATAATTAACACCATTTCGAATTTAAATTTTTTGTTTTATATAATGATACATATTATTTTTTCTTATTATTGACTAATCCTTAAGTTCAAGGTGCCATCAATGATAATATTGATGAGCTTAAGTCAACAATATTCATTGATTTACTAATAAACATAGTTAGTGCTGTGTAAATTGGTATATCATATAGTAGTATACAATCTGTTAAAATCAGAAGTTAAACTTATAAAAAAAATAATGTTTTTTTACAATTCATGATTTTTTTTATTTAACACTTTAGATTATCAAAAAACAAGTTAATTATTTATATTGTATTATGAATGAATTAATACTCGTTTTACCCTTAGAAATAGAAATCTAATTAAATAAATAAACATTCAGTTTTTTCCATGTTTACATGTTTACAATCTATAAAAAAAAAAAAAATGTAAACATGGATATATTCTCAAGCACTTCAAGCAACAAGACAATCCATGAAAGTTTTAACACATTCATTCAGTTTTTTATATAAATTGTAAAAATACTATTATTATTACTTATCAGTATATATTACAATTAGGACTGGAATAAAACCATGTTCCTAATGGGAACCCGAGATCTAATAATTTATGATGGACCCAGAATACCATCCCATACTGGCCCTCTTTTTAATCCGGGTTTGATTATATAAGAATAATAAAAAATAAAATTATAATTAAATAAAACATAAATCAACTCTTATTTACCAATTGTTGTTAGTTGTTTAGTATCAAATTCGTGATAAAGAAACTGCCTGGTTATGCATGTTTTTCCTACACCTAAAATTATAACTCATCAGGTTAATTTATAATCTTTTTTATGGACTTATTATTATACAAAATGATCCGTTTGTTTTCAAAATAAGTTCCATATTTAAATAAAAATGGTTTTATTTAATTACATAAGTTACATGAATTTTTTGTTTTATCAACTGTTAATTATTTTTTGTAATCATCACATATAACTTATAGAGGTTTCAACTTAATTTTTTTAAATGTCAATATCAATATTTCATTAACTTATGAAATAGGAAATAATCTAATTAAGAAAATAACGGGACGATAACAACTTTAGGACCAGTATTTCAGAAGTTATGACGATTTTAAAATATAGACGGGAGTGAGGCGCGGGTATGACTATTTTATAGATATTTTTCGGCTGAACTTATCCTCCGCTCACATATAAAAATGTTAATAACTTTTGAAGTAATAGTCCAAAAGTTATAATCAACTTGTCGTTTTCTGAATTAGAATATTATTCGTTTCCTATTTCTTAAGCTAATTAAATAAATATGTAGTCATATAAGAAAATTAAGTTGATACCCCTGTAAAGTATTACAAGGGATGAAAAGTAATTAGTAGTTGATAAATAAATATATATATATATATATAACTAAAGAAACTTCAAAAGTCATATAAAATAAAAACTCAAATGAAAGACACATAAGAGAATCGTTTTTTTTTTTAATTGATCTTAACTTGTTATAAATAACTAAAAAATGTTTAAATATTTGAGTTTAAATACTTACCGACATCACCCACTACGATGTATTTAAATAAATAATTGTAAAAATCATCTCGGTTAGCCATCTTTAGCACTGACTAAAATTATGTTCGTTAGCTGTTAAAAATAACATTTATTAAATTTCAAAAATTAAAGCATTCGTTGCAAACATAAATATTATAAAACCAAGTAAAATTATTCATTTAATTTTTTGCTACCGAACTCTTGCAACAATTTGTTGTTTATGGCGCATGTAACACACATGACTAACTACTAAAACAGAATAAAATAAATAATTATGTTCTCATAATTTGTTGACTTTTGTGCATTGAGATAACATATTATACAAAGAGTTGGGTCCAATGATCACTAAGTAATTTATTGAGACGAACATTATGCGATGTCTAGTAAACACCCTTTTTACTGAAAACAATTCTTCATGTATCAAATTCAAAATGCATTCATGCTGACAAGAGATAAAAATAACTACAAAATTGGTTGTTACTATGACAACACAAGACCATGTGGACAAGAAGATTTATATTATTTTTCTAATACACCGGTAAATTGAACATCAGTAAGCCCAGCAAACCCTTGCAATCATAGTTCATTTACATGTTGTGCGCCTTACATTCAGGGTCTAAGTGCAATGTAAGTATGATGATGATTATTAATATAGAAGCGTTCAATTATATAACTCAATTTTTCATTAAACGCGTAAACATTCATACAATGAAAAATGCATTCAATATTTATTTACTAGATGTAAGGTACCATTTTAATTACGTCAAAATAAACAATTAAAAATTTATTCAAATGATTATTTAATGAATCTTGTTTTATAATTATAGTAGGCTCGAAAAATTATTTTTTAATGATTCTATTTTGGTCAAACAAAAAACAATGAAGAATTTAGTTTGATAAAATAAATTTTTTTTAATTTAAACATTATTAATCTTAACGTGTTCATGATATTTGCAGGTCTCTTCTTTCAAGTTTCGTAGAAAGCGATCTAGGAGTGATCATTATCGTCTACTTATCTATGTTTTTAGACAATGTACTGTTGACCGTTGTTGGTAAGATATCAATAACTTACACAATGCTATTTGATAAGTTAAATATTATAATATTTATATACACATGTTTTAGTAAATTAATTTTTTTTGTAGTCTTCATAAATTGAAATAATTTTAGTAAAACAGCATTTTAGGGATAAAAATATAAAATAAACAAGATCACAAAACTTTACAAAAAATGTACAACTCAAACAAAACATATTCATATCATACAATAAATTCAGTTAATATAATAGTTTTATAAGTTACAGACAATAAAATACTTATACTCCAAGAATGACAAACCGTCATAGTTATAAACGTTTTCGATAATTCATAGGAATTACTGAAAACATAAAATAGTACCGTAGAGGACTTTTACCCACAGTCTAAATAAAATCTAATTGAATCACAATATTACAAAGTTTTAAATATATTTCATTATCGTCGCCAAACTCAACAACTATAAAATTGAATGCTATTTTTTCCCACTTTATTTGTCTAAATTTGTATGGATCATAATGAATAATTAGAAGGCGTAATACTCACAAGTCTCTGATTTTAAAAGTTTCGCTGACATATATTTAAATAAGGAAACTAATATTCATCATCGAACACTTTAAACAAGAATTTAACATTTTCGATGCTAAATTATAGTATATAAAAAAAAATAACATTTTATATAAAATATTTTTTTTCCTGATATCTCATAGAGAATTATAAATAATATATTATTATCATTTAATTAAATTTTCTGAAAATTAAATTGAATTCACTAATTGGCATTAATTTAGTGCCAATTATTCCTGAACATCTATACAGTCAATGGAACAGCAATTTATCTAGGGCAACTAACTTGAGTAAATCCGATCAAACGTCACTTTTAGCCAGGTAAATGATATTTTATTCATTGTATTATTAAATATACAAATTTTTAAGAAAATTGTTACATTGTAATTAGTTCTTTGGTAAGAATGAAACAAAGTCTGGACAATGAAAATGAAACGATTGGATTATTATTGTCTTCAAAAGCAATTGTACAACTCTTCATGAACCCTGTAGTTGGTGTTTTAACTTCATATATTGGATATAATTTGCCAATATTTTTTGGATCTGTTTTGCTAATTATTGTATCAGTGTGTAAGTCTAAAATCAGTTTACAATATATAACAGCATAATTTTAGTAGATAAAATAACTTAACTTATGCATAGAAACTTAAGAATTTTTTGAACTTCAAAGTACTTTAATAGTTTATTTTTTAATGCTATACTCATGAAACTAATACTAATTTATTACCTGAAAAATTCTTTATAGTCATGATATAATAATTTTATTGTTACTAAAACATAACTTTTAATACTTAAATTTATGTTGAGAATCATAACTTTCCAGTGAATGGATAGTAGAATAATATTTCATCAAAAATTACGATAATACAGTAGAATTAAATTTAAAATACTTCTTTGTTAGAAATACTATTAATTACAACTCCCTGCTCTTATATTAATCAATTTATTATTTAAATACTTCATGGTGTTCCTTCAATGTAGATGTTAGCCTAATAAATTCAATAACATAACTTAAGCTTTGTAGTTTTTAATTTTTTTAAATACTTTTTGAGAATATGAGTTTTATTTTTAAGCTGAAAGTATATTAATTTTACGTTGTATATAAGTAAAAATTTTTAACAAATTTACTGTTTAAAAACAAAGCAAATTATAATATCCTCATATTTTATAATACTAAATTTAATTTATGTTTAATTAAAGAAAAATAGAAATTTTACACTTTTAAAGTTTTTTTTATTTTCAGTAACTAACTTAAGTTAGTTACATCTAATTTTTCATTAATTTCAACGATTTACTATCTTAACAATCTCGATTGAAAAAATCTGAAGGGTCCTATACAGAATGTTCCAAGAAGCTTTGACAAATCTAATAACATATGATCAACTATATATTTTGTGTTACTTTTTTTTAAATTACTTTATACTTTAATACTATGAGAACATCATCAACATTTTTTTTTTATAATTTATAGAAAAAAATAATTTTGTTTTAAATTTGCAAAAAATTTAAAAGAATGATCTAGATAGTTAATTTATAAAGTAGATATTAGAAAAAAAAATAGTAGCAAAATAATTTTGTAATGTTTTGTATTAATATACAGTATTTTAAATTTTATAAAAGTTTGAATATTTTCATGTTTATTATACGGTATCAGAAGTTAGTATATCTAAGTAAGAAAAAGATAGATACTTTTAAAACACATTTTGACATTAAGTACAAGTTAGAGTTTCAAAGTGATTTCCATCAAAATTATTATTGTTTAAATGAGCGCCTGTAATTGAAACAATAATAATTTTCATAGATAAAAATTGAAGACCTATATCTAAAAATTAGCGCAAACAGATTGCGTTTTCTTCTGTTCTTTTTTGTATACATAAATTTGGTACCATAAAACAATCCGTAATTACTACTAAACATTAATAGAATATTTTTCAAGCATTTATTTTTTCTTAAAATCTACCATAAAAAATTGGATTTAATCAGTCTTGATTCTTGTCTTACATTTCTTACAAATTAAAAAAAATAATAATAATGTTTTTAATTAATTAAAAAAATATTATATTTATTGTACCATGGTAAAATAATAAATAAATAAATAAAAAGTATTACAAATAGTCGGTAGATTTAAAGTTATTACATTTATGAATTATTATGAACCGTCATTGTAGACTTGTTTATTGTTTATTTTCTCGAATGTTATTAAATTTGACACATTTGTATAATATCAATCAAATTAATATCTTTTGCTTAAAAATCGACATACATGGTATTTTAAAGGGAATTAGGGGTACAATAGATGGGAATTTTGATCTTTTTTGTACTAATGCCTAATTACTACAAACTAATTGTACTCCTAATATTTCATTAATTTTGCGCTTGTAGTTTTTTAAAAATTGTTGAACATTCGTAAGATTAACTGGTTTGTTCCTTTATAAACTAGAGATAGAATAAATTTTTAATAAAATCTTCTTTTGCAGCTTTGGGTACAAACATGAGGGATTAATAAAAAAATCTGCAGTTTAATTGCTCCCCTGATTATTACAAATACTTAAAAAACCTTCAAGTTGTACAAAGTATAATAAGCGTAATAACGGTAGAATGTTGTTTATTTTGTTTTTTAGCTTAACTCACAGACGACCTGTTTGATTACAACTAACTAATTATATTTAAAATGTTTCTTTTAATTTTTATAGTATTTGCGTATGGTGAATCTTTTGCTTCTTTATTAATAGCCAGAAGTCTTCAAGGTACTGCTTCTGCACTTATTAGTGTTTCTGGTAAAAAGATACGTATTTATATAACATATAATAGAATACTAACTTATTTATTTTTTAGGAATGTGTTTAATAGCAGATCAACAACATATGTCAGAGTTAAGACGCAGTAAAGTCATGGGTCTCATAATGGGAAGCGTTGCTTTAGGAGTATTAATCGGTTATCCATTTGGTGGAATACTTTATGACTTAGTTAACAGACCAATGCCTTTTATTATCCTTATATGGGCTATAACTTTTAATTTAGGTATGTAAATAGATGACCTAAATGGCTTCAAGATATTACAAATAAATTAATCAATATATTTAAGATACATAATATTAAATTTAATATTTTCTCCTTTTGTGTAAAAGACTTTTATTAGGGTTATCCCGGATAAATTCTGGAGAATTGGAAAATTCTGTCTACTAAAAAATTGCTATTTACTATTGATTTAACAAATAAAAAATATAAAACCACAATTTTTTTCTATTTATTTTAAGGTTTTTTTTAACTCTAGAGCATCAAAAAAAGTAAAATCAGTTAATATCTTCTCACATAACGATATATACATGTATAATTACATATAATAAAAAAAAATGGTACACAAAAATGCTATATTATTGTATGAATGTAGTGAATACAACACTACTATTAAAATAATATTTAGATTTAAAGTTAATACAACATCAAAGCTAAAAAAATCGAGCCAATTAATTAGTCAATTCATTAATAATTACACACATTGAATTAAATGGAATTGTTTTAATTTTTTTATGGCTGAGTGGTAAAACAAAATAAATGATTGCAATGGCTTATTTTCATAAGATAAATTAGATATATACTACTAATTTCATAAATACACCCGAGTGTAGCATTTTTGACTACACAATAACGCCTTATAATGACAATCGAACATATTTAATATTTACTAAAACCCATAGATATTTTATTCAACAGAACTATAATTTTTTATTTAAAATAATAAAATGACTATATTTAATTCCAAGTGAGAATTTCTACATTTTTTAAATAAAATTTTAATCATTAACTTTCAGAATTATTAATTTAACAATAATTGGCCTTATTTACAGGACTGCAATTATGCGTTTTGAAGTTTAATCCTGTCAAACAGGTAATATAAATTGTCCAATGAAATAAAATCAATATTTAGATTTTGATAGCATATCATATATTCAGGTAAAAAGATTCAAGGAAAAATTACAATTTCAACAACTACACGAGGAAAATAATTATGAGGTAACATTTTTTCATTATAGTACAATGATATTTTGTTTTTATTTTTATTTTTAATTATTCATAGATTATTTTTCAAACACTTTTTCAAGTCTGATATAATTATAATACAGAATGATTTCCTAACTACTCCTTACGAAATATCTTCAAAAACCTTAAAGTTAATTCTCAATTTTAATTTTTATCTATAATAATTCATTGTTTAGCTGCTTAAAACAAATAATAAATTTTCTACTCTCATCCCTTATACCCTAAACTTGTATAAATTTTTGCTTTTATACAGCAACCCAAATTTTTATTATAAAATCAGATTTATTGAATTGAAAACAGCTCAACAATAAACTATTATTGTTAAAAAAATTATTACCCTGTATTTAACATTACAATATATTTATGGAACGTTTAATTCTGTGGTTATTTTTCAAAATTTGATATGTAAATTTTAGATACTTTTCAGTAGATCAAAATCAAATTCAAAATATCGATGCCATCTTATAGAAATCGACATTCTTTAAATAAAAAAACAAACCTTCCTTCAAACAATTTGATCGTAATTTTTTCACATGAGATACAATCTTCCTTATACAAATTTGATAAAAAAAATCCATTTTTGTAACATATCAGTTTTGGATATAAGCCACAGGAATACAATTTTCATAAATAAAATCTATTGTTGCTTTATAGATATCACAATTTAATGGTGGTAATTGGAAAGATCTACTAAAAGACGGATATATATTGTTAATAACAGGCGCTATTTGTATAACATCTTCAGCAATGGCTACATTAGAACCATTTTTACCGATTTGGTTGATACAAATCATAAACCCACAAGTAATTTAATTATAATAAAAAAAAATTAAAACAAAGGGCGTTTTTATCCATAAAAATATTTATGTTATTTTTTCTTAGCTCATAGTTATAATAACTTATATTAAAAATATTTGAATTTTTTTAAAAAAATTCACAACAATAATTTAATATATATATTATTTTATTTTATTACATGATATTATTAAAAATATTTAAGAAATGGCAACTGGGAACCGTTTTCATTCCCGATAGTCTCGGTTATTTAATCGGCACAAATTTTTTTGGAAGTTTGTCATATACAGTAGGAAGATGGAGAATGGCTGTTTTGGCTACACTTTTAGTTGGTATATCAGCAATTTTAGTAAGTAAATTTAAAATAAGTCCTCATATATAACTTTTATTATAACAACTTTCTTTTAAATTCTTCTAATATCTTCTATGATCCAAGTCAATTTTTAATTTGAATCGACAATAAAAGGTCACAGACCAACCAAACCCTGCCATTTTCGTTGGTGTATTATATTTTATTGGATGAATATGTATTGTAAATATTTATGATCAATATGTAAAATAATCAAATATATCATGGTAGATATAATATATTAAATTTAATTTAATCAAACTTATATTTAGATTCCATCTACGACAACGATGTTAGGACTAGTATTCCCTCATTTTGGACTAGGCTTGGGAATTGGTGTTGTTGATTCGGCTTTGGTACCAATGTTAGCCCATCTAGTAGATTCCAGACATCCAAGTGTACATTATGGATCAGTATACGCTTTGCAGCAAACAGCTGTTAGTTTAGCTTACTTCATAGGTGAGTTGAATTTAAGAAAGTTTAATTTAAACTCATAGAATTCGTTAACATATTTTTGAACTACAATAAAATTTCAATAATTTAATTTTTGAATTGTACTTTTGATAATATACATATATAAATAATATGCAAATTAAATCATAATTTATACAAATCAATAAAATTGAATTTGTTACATTGATCCCAATTTTTTCATTTGGCAATAATTAATTATATAACAGATATAATTTAAGGGGCGTGGTGTGCGCGCGCTGGTCACACTAGTTGTTAACAGTACTCTAGTGTTAAGTTGCGCCTACCACCGTAGATGAACGGATGGGTGACCATGCGTACGCTTCTACAGTGGCGAAAAAAAGCACCATGTGTCCCAATGCAGAAGGCAACGGAAAACCACTACACTTAATTTCCCAGGATATAAAAACTATGACAAGGCTTAGCCTTTAGAAAAAGAAGAGATATTTGAGAAACATATTTAGGAAATTTTTAGAAAACTAGTAGATATTTGGTTCTGGTAATTTCTTCATTACTATGAATATTGTATTAGGTTCTTATTTTAATGAATAAACTATAAAATAATCATGAACAAAAATATCAAACAAAACAAATTTTAAGTATCCAATATTATTTTAGGTCCAGTTATAGGAGGAAAGTTGATGAAGACCATAGGATTCGCTTGGTTAATGAGGACTATTGGTATTTCTAACGTATGCTATTGCTGTCTACTTTTATTTTTAAATAAATTATCAAACAAAGAAACCACCAATGTAAGAAGAAAACTAAAAAAATTCAATTTTATAATTATTTATTACATAATTTAATATTTTACCCTATTGATATAGATTGTAACTAATGGAAAAGGTGTAATTGACTACAACTCTACAAGCAGTATTCCAACATTGAAAATAAAAATTAATAGTTCTTATAAAAAATTAGAAATTTCAGAAGAAGACTAAACATTAAATAAACTTAAAAATGTTGTTAAATTACTGTCAACCATTAGCTGCAGGAATAAATTGTAAAATTATTATAACTAATCATTTAATTAATATGTATTTATTATTCTAATCAAACGTTGTGTATTAAAATATTAAAAAATAAATAAAATATATCTAATTTCTTTTAAATCGAGTGATGTTAAATTCATTTACAGTATTGCTTACATAATATATATATATCAACATGAAAATATTAAAAAGCAATAAAAATACAAAATCATAAGAAGTCATAAAAATTTTTAAATATTAAGAAGCCATAGATATGCAAGAGTTCAAACTTCAATCAAAATGAACACTTCTAAATATAATCAAATCGTTTCAAATTTTATAAAAATTATTTTTACACAAATTATAATGAAAATAAATAAACTTAAAGTATTGATAAATTTTGATTATTTATTACATTGATTATGAAAATATATGTTCGCTTACAATAGAACCATTATTTTCACATCTTTCATAGATTTATTTCTTCATAAAAATAATTGAATAAAAGTATTGCCTCAGGTCAAAAAATTTACATCATAATAAATATATATAAGATTATCTAAATAATAATCATATATAAAGACAAATAATTTCGATTCTTTAAATTTTAATCATTTTTAATTTTAAGTTCTGTTATATGAAAACATTTTTTAAATATTGACTATCATTTGGGTAATATTGGAAATCAGTGGCCTCTACGCCTCTTTACCTCTCTCTACGCTAATGTAAACAATTCTGAACGTGATATAATAAGTCTAGACATGTTAAAAAAAGTAGTTTTTTTCTCTAATTATTTTTATTTTTTTATCATTAAGTTATTAATAAAATATTTTACATAAATATTAGAAATTTCAGTTTATATATATAAAATGTTAGTTTATATTAAATTATTTAAAAAATATTAGTTACATAAATATTTAACTAAATTCAGCACTTCTTACTAGACTTATTCACCCCTAAATTCTATTTCCATAGTATCTAAAACAAAAAACAAAAAAAACCCAGCACAGAGGGGTCGTGGCATAATTGGGCCCAGTATAGATGATATTTGACAGTGATTAAAATTACTATCATAAAAAACGCTTCGATGCAAATCTATAAATAGTGTTTAATTTAAAAGAAAAAGTTTGTCAAAAAAGTAGGTCAAATGAGAGCTGAGAAAATTAATGATAGCTACAAAAAAAAACCACATAGTAAAATAATATTAATATGAATTTCTTCTCACAAGAGGAGACTACAGTAATGGAATCCTTGATATTTATTGAAGTTATTGAATCTAAATGAGATAAAAATCAAATGAGTTAAACATTTTTTTTTAACTCAAAAAAAATTTAAAAAAAATTCAGTGCCATAGTCGAGAAAGACCCAAGTGTTACGGTCTCAAAAACCGTACGTCGCATTCGTAATTTAATAAAAATGGAAATTTAGCTAGTTCAAATTTTAAAGTTAATTTTCTTNTTAGCTAGTTCAAATTTTAAAGTTATTTTTCTTGACTTCAAAGAAACAAAAAAAATTAAATATGATTAATTTTTTATACTATGTCATTTAGATTGATATAATATTTATGAAAATCAGTGTAATCTTCTTATAATAAAATAAAATACAAAATCAAGAATTTTAACACAATAATAGCATATTTTTAAATACGGTAGCTATTTTGACCATGTATTCTCCTAATAAGATATTTTAAAATAAAATAATATTTTTGTAGATAAGGCATAGATGGGACAAGTATAGATGATATTTGACAGTGATAAGAAATAAGAGTTGATGTTGCTTTTAGAATATTCCACCAATTTCTCTAAAGGAAACACTATCTACAGATTTGCATCGAAGCGTTTCTTATGATAGTGATTTTAATCACTGTCAGATATCATCTATACTTGTCCCATCTATGCCTCGTCCACAATGTGCCTCGATCCCACTGTGCTACCGTTTTTTTTTTGGTTTTCCTCTACCTATTCTTCCTTCAACATTCATTTCCATAACTATTCTTACAGCTTCCGATTCTTTTATCCTCATAACATGACCAAAACATCTAAATCTAAATCTATTTTCTCTCATATTATGCTCGACATGTTTGTTCCTTATTCTATCTTCTCTAGTCACTCCACTTGTCCATCTAATCATTATCATTTTTGTTACACTGATTCTTTACTCTATTCTCTTGACAGCCGCTCAATACTTTAAATTACAGTTCATAGATGGTCTTACTACAGTCTAAAATACTTACATTTCAGCCTCTTTGGAATCCTCTTATTGCATAAAACCAGGCATTTCTCTCCACTTCATCCACTCAAACTTTTTTTTATGTCCTACATTCTCATCAATACCAGTTCTTTTGCACAATTGATTTTTAATATTTAAAACTTTCCACCTCACCTATCATGTTTTCGTTTATTGTCACTAATCTCCTCATTTCGCCTACCTCGTGTTCTCCTTTGTCAAACTCGTACTCTATATACTCTGTTTTACTCCTATTTATTCTTAAACCCTTTTATTCAGGAGCTGATTTCCACATCTCTAGCCTTTGATTAATTTCCTCCCTTCTTTCTGCTATTAAAACTATATCGTCAGCGAACAACGTGCGCTCTGGCTACTCTCCTTGTGTTTCTCTAATAATTTCATCCATCACTATAGAAAATAAGTAAGGGCTTAAAGCAGAACCTTATTGCACTCCTACTCTTACCCTAAGACTTTCTGTTACTCTTTCTACAGTTTTTGCCCGGGTACAAGTGCCATGTAACATATCTCTATTATATATTAATGTATCTTTCAGGACTCCTATTCTTATTAATGCGTACTTTAAAACCTCTCTCAGTAATTTATCATACGTTTTCTCCAAATCTATAATTACCATACACAGCTTTTTCTTCTTTTCCTAAACTTTTCTATTAGTAGCCTCACACAAAATGGCTCCATTGTTGACTTACCTGGCCATAAATCCAAACTGATTTTTAAATACCAATATCTCATTTCTTATTTTCTTATCTATTACCTTTTCCCAAATTTTCATACTATGTCTTGTAAATATTATACCTCTACAATTTCCACACTCAAGTATATCTCCTTTACCTTTAAATATCGGCACAACAATACTATTTTTCCATTCATTTGGGATTTTCCCCTCAAATAAGATTTTATTTAAAAGATCCTTCAATCACCTTATATAGGCCAACACCGCCTAATATTTTTCATACTTCTACTTGCACTTAAACTGGTCCTACTGCTTTATTCTTTTTCGTTAATGCCTCCCATACCTCTTTCTTACTAATTAAGTCTATCAGTTCCTCCTCCAACGTGATATCCTCTAATGTCTCTTTTGGATACTCCTCAATCAGTAATTTTTCAAAATACTCTTTCCACCTTTTTTTCACATCATCATCACTTGAGAGTACCCTATTATCAACACTTTTTATACACCTTATATAATGATAATCTTTAGTCCTTTTCTCTCTTACTTTTGCAAGTCTATAGATTTCTTTCTCGCCTTCCTTTGTTCCTAGCCTACCATACAACTCATCATACCTCTTTAACTTCGCCTTACTTACTGCACATTTGGCTTCTTTACACAAGCGTTTATACTCCATTCAATCTTCATTCCTTTTGCTCTACTGTCATACTTTGAATAGTTTTTTCTTACTTTCTATGATTTTTTGATCGTCCTCATCCCACCACCAGGTTTCTTGTTTCCTGGCATTCTACTCCTACTCTCATCAAAGGAGATTGCAGTATTCTTTTCACAACTAGCAAATCTATTCCACACATCATTTATGTCTCTCTCAACATTCCCCGCCGTCCTCTCTCTTACCGTCTTTAAAAAATCTTTTTCATTTTCCCCTTTCAATTTCCACCACCGGATGGTCGATTTTTCACCTGTGTTCTTTCTATTTTTGTATATTCTTTTTACACTACACCAAAAATTTATTACCATCAGTCTATGTTGTAAAGTTACACTCTCGCCTGTTATAACTTTACAATTTTTTACTCGCTATATGCTCTCCCTTTTTCACATAACATAATCAATCTGTGATCTATTACTCCCACTCAATTATTTCTGGTCCTTTTTCTGGTTGTTAGCTATGTCTTACATACATACGCTATAATAGATCTTGCTATTACTTTGTAAACGTTTATTTCTTTGATATTAGATTTGAAAAAAAGCACTTAGACAGTGCATGTAAACACTTATAACCTGCTACAACACGTTTATTAATCTCATCAAAATTGTTGTATTGGCTATTCAGTTTTGTATCCAGATACTTAAAACTTTGTATTTTATAAATTATAATTATAGTAAAAATTAATATAAAAAGTCATATCTTTGTTCTACTTTATATTTATAAATAATTAATTTAAAGAGTTTTAAAGAGTGAAATAACAAACGTTCTTCTATATACAAAAAAAAATTAATTAGATAAATATTATCAATTTAAAATAATTTAATAAACTACAGTAAATTATTTTTATTTCAAACGTTGTCATCATGAATATTTCGCTATCTCGAATCTATTTATAATCCCTTAAAAATTATAATTACACACAATAAAGTTTTACTCTCGATAACTCGTCATAAAATTAATCGTTTTTCGTTATCTCGAATACATAAAAATATTATTACTACTACAACTAAAAAAAACTAAATATAAAACTAGTAGTGATTATCTTTCCAATTAGAAGAAAAGACATGATGTAGATTATCAAAAATTTTTGTAGAAGAGCATCAGAAACACAAATAAGCGTTCAAACTAAAATGCAAATCTCCCTAAAATTTAGCAGTTTTTTTCCAAATAATATGAAACGGGCTTACTTTTTATATGCTTACCCGATAAAACTTTAATTTTTAAGAAAAATGAATTTTTGATGGAAAAATACAGCAAAGAACTTCGCTCTGAACAATTATGTTAAGAGCTAACACGACTAATACCTACTGATAAATTAAAATTATTTATCATTGTTAAAGTTATGAAACATTATTTATAAGAATACTCAATGAGATAAAAATGTCTGATAAAGAATGTAACCCCGCAGACATAAATTACTTATAAATTACAATAAATCCTTAAGCACTTCAAGCAACAAGACAATCCATGAAAGCTTTAACACATTCATTACAATAAATTACTTTATAAAAGCCGGTTTTAGTTAGAAAACTCAATTATTCCAAGTGAAAAATTGAATTTTATTACTGATCATCTTAATTTAGATAATAACACATAATATAGAAATAAATAAAAATGACGATACCCGTAAAAAAACAATCTTGACTAACAAATTGTTTACAATAACTCCTGTATTATAAAAAAAACAACTATTTTTTTTTAATTTGACTAAAACTCGATATTTTAAATTTTTTCTGTCCCTTAAGATTTGACACATAATTATTTCAATTCCGATATTTTCATATTTGTAAATGAAATCGTATTTCCTTATCAATAGACACGCCTCTTCTTCCACTCAATAATTACATTTCTATAATTACTACAGATCATATCTTTTGTTCCAACAAGTCACACCCCTCCTTCACTCAATGTAAATATATATGCTTTGACTTAAGAATTTAAGCATAAATAATTTTAATTATTACAATGTGGTGGTGTTTATTTTGTATAAATTAAATTACTGGTTTATTTATATAAACATTTTTCTCTAATCCAGAAAACATTACTACAAAAAAATAAAACTATATTTTTAATTTTTCAGAAAATTAAAAACTTACACTTACTTCAAGCTACAATATTTATTTTAGCATTACAAATATTTAAAAAAAAACCAAACGATAAGCATAATTTTTAGTTGATCAAAAAACACAATAAGCATTAATCAATTTTTTCAAATTATTGATTAAAGAAAATAACACTGCTAAAATATAATAAATAAACGGAAAAAATTCGTCATTCATTCATATATTTTGGAGATTTTATCTTACAACTACTAAGCGTACATAGAAATTCACTCATAATTCTTGAAATCATTTTTTCAATTTTGATATGAAAACAATTTTTATATGTTCAACTAAAATACAAGCAGTTTCCCAAAACCTATTAGTGTTAATCATATTTAAATCGTCGATATTTTAATGACACTTTCAACACAAATTTTCCCTGGAGTACGTTTCTCCTAGATTATGGTTAAAACCTGGTAATTCTATTATCAGGTGATGGAGGTATATCATACTCATTAACTGCAGAAGGTGTCGCCGGTCTGCTGGAGTGCACCTGTGATCCGGCTGGTGAATAGTAATTAGGATTTGTTTGCCCCCTAAAACTAGTGCACTTTGCAGGAGCCACGTGAACTGAATCGTACAGCGCTTGGTTGGACCTATAATTGACATCCGCAACGTTAGTATGGCCGTAACCAAGCGAAGGCAGCGAACTAGTTATTTGCTCGCGGACAATACCGAACATCATCATGTAAGTTCGAGGCACAAACACCGTGATCACCATAACGGTGGCTGTACCGGACAGACCGATCATTACACACAGATCGGACCACTTTTTGGGTAATTGCGCATAGGCCGTGCACCAGCACAACCAGACGATGAACGTCAGAAAAGTAGCCACAGCAAAACAGGCCCCTTCCCGATAATTTCGCTTTGACTTAAACACAAACGGTGTCGTACATCCCAATAGCATTAGTAACAATATATCATAAGATAGGCTGCCCAAGAATAAGTTTCCATCAATGAACACATGACACAAATCAGAATCGGGAACCACTGCATGTATGGCCATAAACTGTAGAAGCAACGCTAATTGAACACAAACAGTGAACGTGCATAACGAAGTTTGTAGGTAACCATTGACATGGCTCATAAAACTCGAATCGCAATCGCAAGCTGCGATCATAATGCATCGAGCTAACATAGCAGAAAACACTATGGAAAAACTGGCGCAAGTTCCAAATAATTTGGCGTAACACATAACATTAGCGTACGTGGTTGTTTCCACTGCAAAAGGCACAGCGCTGGCGTACATCAAAAACGTGCCAACCATCAGAATGAATGTAAATGTTGGATTGCCTTCCAATATGTCCTTTTTGCACACACGTATCAAAATAAACGCACTAATACAAACAGCACATATAGCGCCAACAGCCGAAACCGTTAACGTAGACGCTATCCATACGTCCTCTTTCCACGTCAGCAACCATTGTTGTCTGTCAAATCGAACTGTGTCCGTACAAATCGGACAGTCTGTCTCACAGCGGTTGAAGTAGACACGATCTTCTCGGTACTGAAACGAACGTGTACCGTTTGAATCCTGTACATATTCACTGACCGTTTCTCCGGTGCCATATTCAACAACATGTACCAAAGTCACATTATAATCGCCATCATCAAGCAACATCAACTTATTCAATGCCTCACTAATTGCATCAGCGTCGAAATTTACGGGTACCATTTTCGTCCCGGCTGTCCAATTACCGGTTACTTCACTTCCACATTGTAAACTTGTTTCGTTATTCTTACCGCATTCGGCGATACCCTCAACGAAACGCCTGTATTCGTCAACTATAGCCATCACGTCTACTGCGGTCTGGACAAACTGAAGAGAAATTCGTTCTATCCCCAACTCATTACTACCTGAAGCGCTCATATTAAGACCAGATTTATTCGATAGTGGACAATTTCCGTACGATTGAAACACGTATGATCCATTAATAATATCTGAATTATTCAACAATAATTCATATAATAACATTATTTAATCTAAAATTTTATTTTAATATAAAAGTGTACTTACCAGATTCTGGAGACAATGGTCCATCTACTGGTATAACAATAAAATGCGATACTTGTACTTCATTAAATGATTGTAAGGTTCGAGTAAAATCTTCTTTAGTTAGTAACATAACGACTACCATTGAATCATTCCATCGCCTAAAATCAAACAGTAAAATTAATTTTTAAAGAATTCAACATAATTGTATAAGAATTAAAATTAAGTTTAAAATAATACATTTTTTTAATGAGTTTAATTATTAACAAGTGTAGTCGACGAAGATCTTTAAAAATATTACGAGTGAAACAATTTTTTCAAATAAACATAAAAATACAATAAAGAAAATAAATGTTCCAAAAATCTTATTAAATAAATTACACTTATAAACTATACTAGAAATATAGTAATATCGTACACAGTTTCTTGAACTAAAACAGTTTTGTTTAAACACAAAGCATTATTCTTGGCAATTATTTCAAACATCTGAGCCGCTTCCTTATTTTGAGCAACTAGCAAATCGACTACACTAACATTGTTTTCGATTAAAAACTTCACAGCAGATTCTGACAGCATTTCAATATTTATTATTGATCCCATTCCAATAATCGGTACATTTAAACTTAGTGGAGAATCAATCGATAGTTTAGAACACACATCATTGGTAGTATAAATAGCTAAAGCAAAATTTTTTTTCAATAAACTTCTATTTACATTTTATTAATTACATAAAAAAAATTTAATTCATACCAATTGGAGTTGTAGAATTATCACAGTCTTGATCAACAACAAAAGAAATCATTGCTTTTTGAAGGTCTGAACTTCTATGCGAACAGACTTCGTATAAAGATAAACCTATGGACAATTGTTTACAAAAAAAATTTAAATATCAAGTATCATAATGATACACATTTATTCAATGGTAAAATTTAATGGTGTGAATGGTATGACTTAAGTATGAATAACCTAATCAATGTCATATACGTATTTTTATAAAACTCGTAGGGTCAACTTGAAAATTAATTTTAAGACTTAAAACTAGATTTATAGTATTAGCTTATTCTGTAGGTATTACTGCTATATTTTTACAATAATTTTTATTTACCTGGTGTGGTCATATTTTATTTTTAAATATTCATCAGACTGATGACTCACCTATGGTCATGCCTGGCACGTAGTGAACAGAGTTTAGCACTTGCACGACAGTAGCTACCATTTCCATTGAATGAATTCCCGTTGCTAAAGGGCCGGTACATTTTTCGTCATACACATCGTAAAACCCTTGAAAAATGCATAAGTTAATTGTCTCCAAGTGAATTATTGCTTAGATGTTAAATATTCAATTCATATACCAGTTAATAAAATATCTCCAGCAGTTTTGTAAAAGCTTGTGGGTTGACCATTTTGATTTGGGCCACACTCAGCAGAACTTGTATAATTCACCATGCACGTAGCTATTATTGATAGTTTCAATAAAAAACAAAGCATGATTTCTGAAACTAATTACACACATTGTCAATTATTTTTAATGGTATTTAAAAATGATATTCATATTAATCCACATAAAAGTTGATTATTAATGTTTCTATCATTGAAACTTTAGAATTATTAATGTACAATTAACTTACAATATTTTATACATGTGTAGATAATGTTAATTTAATCAAATTGTTTCTAATTGTTGACGTTTCATAAATTAAAGCTATCCGTTTTCATACAAAACTTGAAAAAAGATAGATCAAGGATTGTTGAAACAGACGATTTTATAAAATATATTAAACGATACTCAACATTATACATTCAGAATGTTGAGTGTCATATCATATGATCTCTGGGCATGTTACGATAGAAATTCAAATTACGTTTTAGCGGCAATCGCAGCCGCATTGTTATCACATTATTTGTATAGTCAAGTGTGTCCGACGTGCGATTGCGGCAAAAATTCTGTGCAAGAGACGAATTCAACATATCAATTAAAATGCATGAAAGCAGCAAAAATCATGAAGTCATCTATAGTATTTACATCAAAAACGTGCGGCTATAATATTTTTTATTTGTAAATAAGTTTGATGGAATTCCATCGATTTGTAAAACAACAGTTAGGCCATAGTTGATGTTCGCCGTGGCTACTTGGGCTTGGACACGTTACCACTTAGTTTTAGCACAACGAGTTTACATAATGTATATTTTAGGCTGGTGTTTGTATTTTACATCATATACCGAATTCTAGTACCAGGGATTTATAAAGACTATTTAATGCGAGAAAATAATATAATTATTCAATTTTTTTGTTTAATTAGTGCTGCTTAATTATTATTGGTAATTATATCAAAAACTAAATGCGATGGAAAAATTCTGATGCCTCGTTTTGGAATCGGCGTCGAAATTCCACTTAGAGATATCAGCTAAATATTGTAGACAGCAAAATCACTGTTGTATTGTTATTTAAAAAAAAATGTTTATGATATTAAAAAAACGTTTTAAAGACGTAGTAAACATTTTATAAATTTATTATTGTTAAAATTGTTCCTATAAAATAATTCTATACCAGATAATAATCATCAAAAATATATGAAATATTATAATTATGTTGTATTACAAAACATAAAAATCTAGTTGCGCTTAAACTATGCAGCATTTTCTTATTATTTGCTTCGAATAAATGTCTATAAAAAGCTCTCTTTAATTATAACATTCTTTCAATGGACTACAAATAATTTTAATGAAATGCGTCTATGTTGTTTCCAGTTAATTGACGCATTTTAGTTCGACTATGAAATTAATAAGACAATTAATTTAAAAATGTATTAAATGTTACTAACCGCTTAGACAACCAGTAACCATCAGATGATGAGTGCAGAGGGCGCGGTCATCCTAATGCCGAAAAGTCGATAGGTGATGCAATGAACACTTGGGGTTATTGCAGAGACGAATTTATGTAACTGATACGTCTTGACTCGGTATAATAAAGAAAAATGTGTACACGCACATACGACGCTGGTTCCCTCAGAACAGTTGTCGGCTGCTATTATGAGTGGCACGCGAAGCCCTTCGGTGCCACGATTATGCTCTCCCTTCCGCCACTGTTTTTCGTACGAAAGTACGTAATCCAATTACGCAGCCGGGTAGTAGATTTGCTGTAAGTTTAGTGTCAGCACAGGTTCGTCACACTTGGCTGGCGGTGATACACCTGGTTATTACCGAAGGGATCGCCACAGCAGAACGTGGTTACAGCCATTATGCATATGTTTTACGTGGGAGACTTACGTGACATGTACGTCAGCCGATGTTTAGTAGGTAAAAATCGAATGTTACACTAATATTATTGTTATTATAATGATTTGCGATCAATAAAAACATGGCTACCGCGTTTGTCGGCGTCTGGTGATTTGTTGTTTACAGACAGTGACGATTAAGCGTTCCACATTGTTGTTGTTGGCGTTGGTTACGGTCATTACCGTTATTGTCGATGATAACCAACTGTATCAGACATTTAAAAACTTTCTTGTATATTTTTTGTTTACATACTTTGCATAGTGAAATCCACCATCAGTTAATCATGTCCTCCTTTTTTATTTTGTTAATCAAGCACTTACCATTTGTGGTGACTCAAATAAAAAGAAAAATTCTAGTAGTACTAAAAAAGATGTTGTTGGACTGGGCTACTAGATTGATTAACTTGGGGTAAAAGCGCGCACTTTCTTTTCTGTCGCATATAACTTAAAGCAATATAAATTATACCTTTTTTTTCTCATTCAAAAAAAAATATATCAATGCATAAATAACACAGGAAAAATTTTTTATGAGCGGTAGAATTATAAAACCCGAATAGCACAATTTCTAAATCCTAAATGGGGTACGAGATCAGTTTAAGTTGAATAAGTTCTAATGAGCAAATAGATTACTGTTTAACTAGGTTTTTTTACTATTTTATTTTACTATCACTAGTAATTACGCATTCGGTATCATAGCATTTAATTATGATGAGTTAAAAAAAAAGTTAGTATTTTATAAATAAATTTATTTCTCGAAAAAAAATTTCAATAGATAAGACAATTACTAAAAATTTGGTGTAAAAATTGTCAGATTAACTATTTTAAATGTATTATTTTAGAGCTATGCTAGATGTTTATCCTAAACCAAAAATTTTTTTTTAATTCCATAGTCAAGGATATGTGCGAAAATCAAGCTATACTCAATATTAACTAATAACAAAATTAAAATCTTATAAAAATTTTTTTATAATCTATATTATTTATGTAAATAATTTACAATAAATAAATAAATAATACTTTATTAAATAATTATTTATTTATTTTTTGCTTGATGATTTTCTAACGATTAAAATAACATGAAAAAGTGATTCAATAATTATTAACCATTGGCTTTATAACAATAAAAAGAATACTTATTTTAATATATTTAATCACAATAATTTTATTGAGTGATAATTATCACTCTTTTTAATATCAATAATACGAGTAAATACTTTTACCTATAATTAGTTTGATACAGTCACCTTAAGTGTCTACTGGAGTAATACATGTATAGTGGCTACAAATAAACCTTCAAATACACACATATCAAAGATCGAACTCTGTCAATTTTAATTTATATAAACGTTATTGATCTAATTAATTCAATTAATATTTTATTATTTAATAATCACTTGATTTTTCTTTGTTTAAAATAAATGTGAACGCGACTGAAAATATGTCTAATCATTGATGTGTAGAATTGGAGGTATATAAATATTTTCTGAGCTTTTTATAGGAAATTTTAGTTATATTCATAAGCAAAAAGTGTCAACAACACTATTATTATTACATTATTAATTGATTGTAGTAATTATTAAAGATCATTTTAAGTAATTATCCTACAATCTTAGACAAAATTTGATTACAGTGTCTTTACAATAATATGAACATTTACTTACTTTTTATTAATTAACAGATAATGATAATTTATTATAACACATATCAGAATAAATTATCCAACAAAATCATTTTTCTTTAAATTATTCTATTTTGAAAAATTCAAGAATCAAATCTATATTTTCACCATCACCAAAAAAAAAAAAATGTATAACTGATTTTGGATCAATACAAGATTATTTTGCTGCAAAATGTCTGCATATATGATTTTTAATAAAATAAAGAATATATTTTTAATAATACGAGTATTTAAAATCAAGGGTCTTATATTGAATGAATATTTAATTATTCACTTTATCTCCGACTAATAAAAAAATATTAAAATAGTGACCACTAACTTTTCTCCATTGCCTTTTTATAAAATAACCTCTGGTAATACGTTTCTATTTTATTTTACTAAAAACTATTTTTACAAACAAATTACTTATTCGATTTGTAATGATGATTATTAAGAGTACCCCTCAAAAGTTTAAAAACTTACCCAACGGCTTGAAATTAAGTAAAGAAATTCAAGAAGTAGTAGACCTCTAAGTGTAAAAAAAATTAAAAATTAAGAAAAAATATAAAAAATAATTATTATTTGACGTTCTTCATTAATAGGGCCCAGATGTATATATGCATTTATAAATCTTATATGGCTCTACTTTGAAAGGTCTCACCCAAATTTGCGCAATTTGTCGTAGGAATATATTAAAGAAACGTAGAAATATTTTTCGTTTAAGGGGGGATAAACCCCTTAATCCTTTAAAAACTAAAACAACGGTAACAACACATTACTAAGTTTTCAAGTCAATTAATAAAAATGTGTACAGACTGATGACGTGTTTGGAATAACTTAACAAAATTTATAAATGCATACTATTTCAAGTCTTAGTTAGTGCTCATTTAACTATTTTTTATACAATGATAATACCTACAAGGATATTAAAGTGAATTCGGCGTTAATCAACATATGATGCAAATGTTTTTACGTCGAAGCATCAAAGAAATTAAAAAGTCGTAATCATATTCAATAGCTACTAAATCAGATATTACAATAAAAAAGGCTAATAAATGCTGAAGAAAAAATTCCTTCATCAACAAATTGCAATACAAAATTTTTTTATTTCTTACATTCAACGAAAACATGCAAATAATTAAAAGTATTTAATAAATAAAAAAGGAGTTTCATAAAATTAATACTACAATGAAATATTAAAAATTCCAGAAAAATTATTTTTCATCTTTTATAATACAAAAAATTGCAAACAATAGAGATTCTAAATTTTTATAGCACAATTTTTAGGTAACAAATAACACAAAAATTGAGAAAGAAGTAAAACAATAAACAAAACAAAAATATTTTAATGATTTCGTGAACTTTAAGTACTCCATCATAATAAAACCAAATATAACTAAATATTTACATGCACAGATATTTTATCAAAATAATTATATTATATATTATAAATAAAGATTTTCATTTATAAATAGCGTTTTCTTTTCATTACCTGAAACAAATAATTAAATTATCATAAAATACAATAAAAATAAAAAACATTTCACAAATATCAATTAATTTTTTATATTTTAAATCAAATTTAACTTAAAAAACTACAATACAGTTTTTAACTTAATAAATGAATTAATAACTTCTTAATTAACAAAAAAAATATGTTAACAAAATTAATGAACTACACAATAAGTGAAGCCAAATTATTTTTTTATACTTTAAACGATTATGAATACATTAAAGATTAAACTTATCACCAAATAAAAATTAACAAATATATTCCTAATCAACTATGAATGAATCATATCATTCCTTTAGATATCCGTTAGTCTAACTAAACAATCTATTTAACTTGATACCTATTTTTAGCTTTTATTCCTTTTTTTAAAATGTTCATATTTTTATCACCAACTTAGCAAATTCACATTCAAACTATCAAAAAAAGGAATGATCATTTTGAAGATAAATCGATGAAATCGATATTATTGAAAGACAATTTAACAAACAAAATTATTAATTAACTAATAATAATACTTCATAATTGACATGAGTAAATTTTGTTAAAAACATTATACAAAAATAATAGAATAAAATTTTAAATGCACATATATATACATAATTTATTCTAATTGAATAGTTTTTAACTTGAATGTGAAACTAAACATTTTTTAATGACTTGATTACAGATTGTTCAATTTAATTTATTCCTTCAATTTATTGTTCGATTTTATACAGTAAAATTTAAAAAAAAATTAGGTATAAAAAATATTGTATGATAGCAATGCAATACGTTTTTAACCCTCGACATGCAATTCACCACACAAGAAATAATGTTAACATCATCTATCTTTAAAACTTTTTAAAAGTTTTTATTGTTGATTGACGTTGTTTTACTTCATACATTTTAATGAAGAATTTATTTCTTAAAAGGAATTATACTCAATTTTATATGATAAAATTAAATAAAAAAATTGAAATTAAAAGTTCATTTTAAATGATGGTAATATGTTAAAATTATACAACTGATCAATTATAAAAAATATCATCACTTTGGAAGTAAAAGATATAATTGTAATTATAATTAATATCAAATATCTTTTTACGCAAACATACATATACAAACAGAATTTTATGATTTTAATAAGAAAAATTGTAATCTTTCTAAATATTTTGAAAGATGCAGTTATTATGACTTATAAAAATAGATAATCTTAAACAAAATGTTAAGGTATTCATAAACTTTAAATCAAAGACAAAAAGAAATTGAATATTTTCTAATAAACATTTAGAAGCTGTGGAATTTTACTCAATTATCACAAAATATTTAGCTATAAGCTAACTCTCTCTTGCATATAAAATCAATGATCTTCGATAAAAACTTATAGTTTTATTTTGATTTAGTTCTATGTTTATATGTTGATTCAAAATATAATATAAGTATACAATAATATCTATTATTGTATAAACATTTTTTGGATCAATTCAAATTATTAACCTATCAATAATAAATACTTGGCACATTATTACAAGTTTAAGTCTTAATAAAAATAATATAATTTCATATTACTGTTACACCATGGTCTCTTTGTCACTTATTATTTCAACAAAACCATTTTTAGATACATGAATACCAACTCTATAAAAATTAAGTTTACTGTTATCTTCATTACTTACTTTAGACTTTTTACAAGTTATTTCTATTTTTTTACTACAATTTTGTTTTTTACAGGATTCATTGTCAACTTTTTTGTTTATTCCTGATATTTGAATGGTATTACTGTCTGTAGGTTTTGATAAAAATTTACAAATATTCGTTTCTAATAAACTAATGTACTTACTGTTTCCAAATTATTAGCAGCAAAATATCAAAAAAAAAAATGTTTAAATACAAGTATATAAGAATGTATGGTGCATGAACCCCCTAAATAAATAAAAGTCAAATTTCAATTTTACTACATTCAGTTATAGATGTTAATACAAAAAAACTTTAAAAATCATTTGATAGTGTTTATTTGTATAATACAAATGAAATTAACATTTCCCTAAATATATGACAATTAACTATTTCAGATATTAAAAAACTGAGGTCCAATCCAGAATAATCTTTTAGAATAAGAAAAAAGTTGAATTCATTTTATAATTTCAAAATGACATAATTCGCTAATATCATGAAAAAAATGTATTTCAAAACAGAAAAATGTATAGCATAGTAAATACATGAAATAGGTTAATTTTTAAAATAAAAAAATGAAGGAACCAATCATTTTGTAAGAGAAGTCTCTCTAATTATAACTTTGCTATAAATGTAAAGTTTGTGAGTAACTTATCATTAAAATTAATGTGTTATTAACCAATAGAACAATAATAAAATATTCTTTGTTGAGTTAGTTTTTTAAGTATACTGTTGTTAAGTAATGAAAAAAAATAAATAAATGAACAACTTTCAATATCATTGAGAAATAGTTTTTTAAACAATAAAGGATATTTTAGGCTAATAATAACAGAAAATATAATTTTACTTTTAATCAATACATGTTTCTTTAATTTCTACAGCCTCAAACTATTATAAGATGTATTCGGTATAAAATATATAGAAGACAATATTTAAAATCCCTTCAATTTATCATTAATTTCTAAGTTATTGAAAGATGTTTCATAAGTTAATTTTATAAAAATTATATTGAGCACATTCTTACTTTTTATTTGTTCCATATAAGCCATGTTCTTTTATATATGATTCAACCAATTCATTCATCAAAAATTTTACACTATCATTCCGACACAATGCCCTGCGTATTTTTGTTGAACTTATATCATTTGACATCCACTCGGTCACCACAATTATGTTAGCCTAGATCAAAAAATATTATTTTAAAGAAAAAATTATATTAGTGTAAAAAAATATTCAAACTCATTCGCAAGTTTAAAATGTCAACATAAAAATGAAGATATATTTATATAATCTAAATAGTTCAACAATCCATGAAAGATTTACATATTACCATAAATTTAGTTAAAATATCGGATTGGTAAATAAACTTATTTGGATCAGACCCAGATCTACTAATTACAACTAAACCATAATCTCTAACAATTGTTTCAATCTGAAAGTTGTTGAAAAATTGTTTGATTAATATGTAAATTAAATAAATATTTTATTTTATTTACATCATTTTCATCCCATAAACCAGGTACAGCAAAAGATTCAAGCAAATCAGCACCACATAAAAGCCTTAAGTTAATATTTCTATTTTTTTTAGACTTGTTTATTCCAAGATCTGCAATAAATTTTTGAGGTAATATTATGGAATCTTTATTATTACCATTTAAACTTGAATTAATGGCTGAATTAAGATAATTCTACAATAGAAAATATACATTTTGATAAACACATCAGCATTTTATATTTTCTAGCATAAAAAAAACATACCTGATGATATTGTAGAACTTGTCTAGTAACTGTCCAATCATTTTGTTTAACCTCCCAATTTGACATCTTTACCCAAGGTAATGAAGTTAAAGCTAATTCAATCATAGCACACCTGTGGTTAGATGATACTAAATCTTTTTTTTTATATGAATCATGTACAGGTGATACTATACCACCACAAACTGTATACCCTAAACGGGTTAAATGATCTCTTGCTACTTCTGAAAAATAAACATTAGTAAAAACCAGACATAGGGTAAGGTTTGTTAGCAAACTTAGCTCCCCATAAATTTAGAAAATTATATCCATTTTTATAAAAAATTATTTTTTAAATAGGGGAAAATTAAATTTAACATCCTTTCCAAATTTGACCACCTTATTGTATAAACATAAATCCCAAAAAAAATTTTAATTTTGCTTAACTCACCAAACATCCTCAAATGCATGTTTGTAGGGGGGTTAAAAGAACCTGTCTCCAACAGGACAATATTTTTATTGTCCAAAAACATAGTTAGATATTTATTTTCTAAATTTTAAAATCTAATTATTATAATAAGTACATTCATTTTCAATAATGAAGTATTTAAATTAATACTGATGCTTTATAAAACCTACAAAAGGTTAAACTATATGAAAAACAAAATTTTTAGATAAGTCATTTTGTAACTTAATAGTCAAATATTTTTCATGATAAACAAATTGAATCAAGCCACAATTAAGAAAATTGATTCATACTATTTTGGAATAAATTGACTGAACATTTAAGGGTGATAACACAAAAAAAAAAAAGATACTGTAGTCATGAACTAAAAGATAACGTACGCCACATACTCACTAACCAATTAAATTATTCAGCGGGAAACCAGATTTAAATTACGAACGTTATCATAAAATGTATTTTAATTTTAAATTTTAGGCAAACGATATAACCGAATCGAAAAGAATTAGTTATGGGAATAATTGAATGATTAGTAAAGCTTAAAAATTAAATCCAATAGCAATTTATTCACTGTCATTACAGCTTCACTACTACTTCGTCTATATTTAAAAATATCCTATTTAAGTCGTACCGAATGTCCTCCGAAATTTTGGAGTCAACACAAAAATACATTTCCAGAACTTAATAAACTCTAACGCGTATCCAATAATGCGATCGCACAGGTTATCTCGTTAATATGTGTTAATAACTTATAGTTTTACAACGATAACAGTAAGAATAGCGTAAAGGAAAAACGATCGTAGCAATACGAACAGTTCGGTATGTAAATATATATATATTTACTCAGTCGACTTCCCTAGCCGTAACGGATATATTTCTTACACAACCCAAAATGTATATATGTAGATATACAGGGTGTTCAGTAAGTCAGGAAACGGGTTTCTATTGTTCTCATTGTCTGTAACAATGAGAACAATAGAAACCCGTTTCCTGACTTACTGAACACCCTGTAGTATACTACACAGCTTACTCTAGGTATCGGTCTCGAGGTATCGTCTCAGAACACAAGAAAGACAAACTCAAAACGACAAAACAACGGGTAACCAGGTACAGGTACGTCGGAAACAGAACAGACCGCAATATCGGTAATCCATATTCGGCGGCGGCCTTATCTCAGTGTCAAGGGCGGGGTGACGACCGATGACAACCGATTGTCATATTAATAGCTGGACGGCTGATATCGAGAGAGACACGGGTGAGCGCCAGCCTAGAGCAAAAGGCGGTGCCGTGTCAACTCCTACTTAAACATTTGAGTATTCCTGCGACTTCTTTTCTTTCAAAACGCGTATTTTCTTAAACTGGACAGTTAACAAACGACCGCTCGAAACAAGGCTTCGCCCTAGTAGTTTAGATAATATATATATTTTTTAATTAATTCAATTTTATTGGACTAATTACTTTAGTATTATTAAACATTTATAATTTAACATGTATTTTTATTTTATTTATCATACAACATTCAGCAAGATTTTATAATTTATTTTATTTATAATATAGCATAAAGTTTATTTAATTGTTTGATTATTATTTTGTGAAAAAACTTTAAATTTAAAAATAAAAGATTATTTTCATTTATCATTTCACAACTATTAGTTTTATACTTTTTAGAAAATTTAAATTTTCATTATACAATTTAATATGTTTAAATATTTAAAATATGTTCGTGTTCATTTTCATTAATTATAATTTCGAATTGTCGATTATCAAAATTATTCGATTATTCCTAGGATAATAAAGATGTCCGACACGCTCTTACTTAAGCTCAGTCGCAAAATTTTTCCGTTTACTTTTGCGAGTGTTCTAAGCAATAGCAGTTGTAGAATCAAGCGCAATATCATCTTAACAGTCAATCTTAAATACCATTTTCGAAACACAAAAAACTTAATAATTGTAATTTTAAATTCTATTTATCCAAAGGCGTTACTTAGGGAATATCATCCCCTAATAAAATATTACCTAGGCAATATTTTATCATTTTAATAGGCAATTTTTTCATTTATAATGATAGTAACAAATAAAAATATGAAATAAAGTTATACAATTTTTAAAAAATAATTTTTCCTATATTTTAAGCATCGGAACGGACCTCTACACCCAAAGAAAAACCTCAATCAATTTTAATAGAGGGTTTATGATAATGTTTTATTAATACCAACAAAATAATTATTCTTATGAATAATTATTGTTCAAGATAAGAAAAAAAATTATCATATTGATAAATATATCATAGATTCAATAGTAATGATATATTTATCAAATTGAATAATGAATTTATTATATAGATCGAGGTTTTTCTCTGGATGTATATTACTTATACAGTCGTATGATTTTATCTTTTCTAATGGATATACCAAGAGACAAATTTAGAAATTCATAATAAGGACACCAATGATGTTCAATTAATAAGTTACCAATGGGTACGAACGTTTTTATATCGACATAACATTACTACTAGTGGGACACTACACTGTGCTCACTCTTTTAAATACACCACTGAATAAGCCTGATAGGTCATTACTTTTAACTGCTAGTAAAATTATTCTCTATCGAAAATTGTAAAAATATGAATATTGAAAAAAGTAAAGTTTAAAAGTTGTAGCATTAGAATAAAAATTAGAATAATTTTTAAAGTAAAAATTAGAATAATAATCAAAATAAAGGCAGAAGACCATTTATATAGCCCAATATTAAGCAAAAAAAAAAAAACGGTAGTACAGTAGGGTCGAGGCACAGTGTGGACAAGGCATAGATGGGACAAGTATAGATGATATCTGACAGTGATTAAAATCACTATCATAAGAAACGCTTCGATGCAAATCTGTAGATAGTGTTTCATTTAGAGAAATTGGTGGATTATTCCAAAAGCAACATCAACTCTTATTTCTTTAATTATATCCTTTTTAGTAGTTCTTTGATTTTAAAATATAATATATGAATAAATACTAATTATAGTTTTTAAATTTAGTATGAAATTGTGAGGCCAGCTATGATGTATGGTTCATAGTGTTGGGCGGTTGATAAGAAAGTAGAGCAGAGAATAAGTGTAGCAGAGATGAGAATGCTTAGTTGGATGAGTGGAGTGACTAGAGAAGATAGGATAAGGAACGAGCATATAAGAGGAAGTATAGGTGTTGCGTCAATCGTAGATAAGATAACAGAAAATAGACTTAGATTGTTTAGTCATGGTATGAGGAAAGAAGAATCGAAAGCTGTAAGAACAGTTATAGAAATGAATGTTGAAGGAAGAAGAGATAGAGGAAAACCAAAAAAGAGATGGAGGGATGCTATTGAAGCGATTTGAGGACAGCTGATGTGAGCGTAGAAGATGTGGGAAATCGTGTCAAGTTAGGATAAGGGTGGCCGACCCCAAGTAGTTGGGATTAAGGCAAAGAAAAAGAAAAATATTACCAGAAATTCCGGTGGCAATTGACATAATATGATTGTTGTTTCGGAATGTACAATTTAGCGTTTAGTTGGGTTTAAACAATATAGTGTCAAATAAATTACCTACTCTATCGGTTCTATATTAATATACACTACACTTTAATGATATAATAAATAAATAAACTCACACATACACACATATGCATTTATAACATTGGGTCTAATGTAAGTATAACATGATAAAAACTAACCGTAAAATGAAAAAAATGGAATATAAAATTTAGTACTCATATTAAAAAAAAAAGCTCAATTCCAATCTTGAGGACTATTAGTATGTCATTATACATATATTAATTCAACTTTTAAAAAAACATGTAAAATGAAAAAAATGGAATATAAATTTTAGTACTCATATTAAATGTAATGTAACTCGAAAAATATTTGTTTAAATGAAAAAATATAAGATAATTTTTTTGTTTATAATTGTCTTTTAAACAACTTTTGTACAAAACTTTTTTTTGTAAGTTAAATATTTTTTGAGAAAATTAAAAAGGCTTAATTCCAATCAATGAGGACTATTAGTATGTCATTATACAAATTTTTATTCAACTTTTAAAAAAACAAAATTTGGTTGGGAATTTTTTCCGCAATTTTTCCTTTGTTGACTGGCCTAGATGTCAATTTTAAACTTGTAATTGAGCTAAAAGTTATGGTAATATATTCATTTTTTTTTTACTTTAAACTTTCATAAATCTTTATCAAAAATTTTTCATCAACTTTAAAGAACCAAAAAAATAGGTTAAAATTGAAAATTTGGACTGATTATTTTTAACATATTAAAAATCAAATCAGTAATAATTTGAAAACAAATTTTTTTTTCTTTTAATTATTATTTTATATATATAATTAGTAATAATATAAAAAATTAGAAGTGATAGAAATAGTCTACTTGCAGATTTGAAAACAACGCGAAAATTTGATTTAGAAAAGTATATTTTTGCTTCTGATGAAAGTTCCTTGTAGTCCAGTGCATTTTTTTATAGTAACAAACAGTTTTTATTGAAAATTATTGTATCAAGCCCTTTAAATTTTTATACACGTAAAAGTAAAGCAAAATATAACTTCTTTATTATTTTTATGATTTCTCCGTTTAAATTACAATATTAAATATCAATTTCATACTAAATTTAATAATTATAATTGTATATATTCATATATTATATTTTGAAATCAAAGANNNNTATTCATATATTATATTTTAAAATCAAAGAACTACTAATCATGATATAATTAAAGAAATAAGAGTTGATGTTGCTTTTGGAATAATCCACCAATTTCCTACTTTAAAAAAAAAAATTTTGGTTGTGAATTTTTTCTGTTATTCGCCAAAATTACTCCTTCGTTGACTAGAATAAATCATTAAATAGAAAATTTGATGAGAATTAAAACAATGTTATTTTTAAGATTAATATGCAGTCAGAAAGTTTTATAACTACTATTTATTGTAAATTTATCAGAAAACCTCATTATTTTTTTGCATTTTTATGGTAATAGATAACTTAAATAGAAGTAATAGTAATAATTTCCTAGGAACTTTTGTTGTTTGTTGAAAAGATTCTATAATTGAAATATTGAGAACTTAATTAATTTTAATGATTTACTTTAACTAAATGTACCAATCAAAACAAAGTTGTTAAAAAGATTTACTCAATTGAGT
>NW_026099574.1:22320643-22364716 GCF_025091365.1 Daktulosphaira vitifoliae | reverse complement strand
TATACTGATTTGGTCATTTTTGATAAAGTTTAACAGTTAACAAAGTTATAAGTTTTATACACTGTACTACAAGGAACTTTCATCAGGAACAAAAATATAATATTCTAAATCAACATTTCACGATGTTTTCAAATGTGCAATTAGACTATTTCTATCACTTTTAAGTTTTAATATTATTAAAAAATAGTATTTGCATATAAAAAAAAATAATTAAGAACAAAAAAAATTGTTTTAAATTAATACTGATTTGATTTTAAATTAATACTGATTTTGATTATTAATATGTTAAAAATTAGGAAAATGACATATTTAACCTATTTTTTTAATCGTTTGAAGTTGAATGTTTATAATAAAAAAAAATAATTTATTTTACCATAACTTTTAGCTCAATTGGTAAGTTTGACATTGACATAATTAAATAGAAAATTTTATGACAATTAAAAAAATTGTATCGTTAAGATCAATATGCAGTCAGAAAGTTTTATAATTACTATTTATTGTAAATTTATCAGAAAAGCTCAATATTTTTTTGCATTTTTATGGTAATAGATAACTTAAATAGAAGTAATAGTAATAATTTCCTAGGAACTTTTGTTGTTTGTTGAAAAGATTCTATAATTGAAATATTGAGAACTTAATTAATTTTAATGATTTACTTTAACTAAATGTACCAATCAAAACAAAGTTGTTAAAAAGATTTACTCAATTGAGCGTATTATAAAATTTGATTATATTTGTAAAAATCAATTGTTAATTCAGGAGAAAAAACAATCATTTTTTTTAGAAATGATTTATATAGCAATATGTTACAAAAAAATTTGTAATATTATAGTTTAGTAGTAGCACAGACAAATACAGTAAAAAATGTATTAAATTACAAAGTAAAATGATTTAATTTTGTAATTGAAACCTATCATATCAAACTTCATTCGTTAATAAATATTTTGAAAACATTAGAGATTAATGATTTTAATTGTCTTTATGGAGAACATGTAATAACTAACTGTTTAATTAATAAATTAGAATTATTTTTCAATTTTTAAGGGTAATATCTTCAACTAGATACGAATTGTAGTCATTTGACGTATCGTTGAAAAAAGTAGGTCAAGTTAGAGCAGAGAAAATAAATGATAGTCACAAAAAAATATCTTCTCGGCTTTGCATCGAAGCTAAAACTTAAAATATAGTAAAATAATTTTAATACGAATAAGAAATTTCTTCTTACAAGGGACGACTAAAGTGATGGGATCCTTGATCTTTATTGAAGTTATTGAATCACACAAAAATAGCATTTGGTAGCCATTTTCACCGTGAAGATAAAATAAAGTCCGAACATTTTTTTTTTCAAATTAAAGTATATTACATTAGCTTTAATTTAAGGTATATATAAAAGTGTCAGTCTTTCCGAAATATTTTCAAAAGTTAAGTTGAAAAAGTTCTACTTTCTATACGCATTTTAAAAGGTTTGCACCCCCCCTGTATAAAGGGAAATGGTCCGATTTTAAAAAAAAGTATGTCGAATGAAAGAAGTATATATAAAGTATTTATCATTAAAGAATAAAGTTGATTCATGCATTTTTTAAAAAGTTATAGCAACATAATGTTAAAAAATGTAAAATATAATATCAAGAATTTTTTCACAAAAATAGCATATTTTTGCATACGGTAGTCATTTTCACCATGAAGACAAGTCCAGAGGTCAAATTTTTTTTTTTCAAATTAAAGTATATTACATTAGCTTTAATTTAAGGTATATATAAAATTGTCAGTCTTTCCGGAACATTTTCAAAAGTTAAGTTGAAAAAGTTAATTTTTTGTAAAAAAGTTACCATTTTGAAACCCCATCCTTTGGGCTGTTAAAGGGTCAAATGTTCACAAAAATATATAAAATGATAGGTAATTATCTAAGGTATCTATAAAAAAAAAAATTATATTGATTCGGTCATTTTTAAAAAAGTTATGGCAATTTTAAGTAAAAAAAAATGAAAAAATATCGAAAATTAGCGATTTTTAAATTTGTAATTTTTTGTGGGATTTCCCCCGTTTACGGCGAACGAGGGAATTTTTTTCAATTTTTTAGGGTAATGTCTTCGACTAGATACGATTTGTGATCTTTTGAAATATTGTTCATCAAAATCGGTCCAGTGAGAGCTAAGATTGAGCGTTCAGACATAAAAAAAAAAAAACACATAGTAAAATTAATACTTTCTCAGCTTCGCATCGAAGCTAAAACTAGAGATTGTTCTAAAGAGGGATGTGACACCTACTAATGAAAAATGTTGATTCTTTTCTCATTAGCAAATAAGGCTATGTTTAGAAACCTCCCTATAGAAAACCCAATATTTTATCTGACTCTCTATTTTTTTTTTTAAGTAAGTCACCAATAAATTATCAATGTATTAAAGATAAAAAGAAAATTAGTTTTGATTAAAAAACATTAATAAAACAAGTGAATTATTCAATAAAAAAACAAATAATTTAAAACAATAAATTTACAAATAGCATATTAATGATAATAGTTAAGAACAAAAATGAATCATACAAAGTTAAATAGTTTATTAGTTCGTATTCCTTTTCTGGTGAATTGCTCTAACTCTTAAATTAAATTCAATTAAACAATGTATAATAAAATGGCAGTCTTGAAAAGTACAAAAACACAATAATAAACATATACCTGGAAAAATAAATATGGTTGATAAAAGAAATTATGTTAAATTTAGTTAAGCAAATAATAAAATCAGTTACAAAAGCTCACAAATTATTAGTTTTGATATAATTAATTAATATATATTAATGATTATAAATTATTAAATATATATTACTCTTAGCCATTTTGTGTAAGAAAAGTTCCAATAATAAAATTAAAACTTTTATTTAAGAAAGAGAGAGAAAAAAAGAGAATTATTTAATTATTTAAATGGAAATAATACCACTGAAATATTCTAAATAACACAAATCTAGATTTTTTTAAGATGCAAACATTTTTTAAATATTAAAAAAAATGTTTTGCCAATTTTATCATTTGAAAGACTTTTTTTACTTTATTTTTAGTCAGCATAGATATTTTGAAAGAGAGCACGTTCTTACGCACTTTTCCTGGGTCTATTGATGATATATGAATACAATACATGAAAGCTTACATTCATGCCATAACATTGTTTACATTAATAATAATAATAATAAATTACCAACCTTAAAATATCACGTATTTTTATAATCTTTTAAAAACGTAAATTTAACCTCAGCTATATGACACATCATTCTTAAGGCCAAATTAATGGAACATCGTAATCTTTTAATAAGTTGTTCTTCGTTTAATAACATAAATGCTACACCATCAACTTGCTAAATCATATAAGAAATTATATGATTATAAATGTAAATATTGTTCATGTTATTAGATGGAGAATGAAAAAAAAAGTTGTTTAAAATGCAACAATCATTTTAAAAATTATAGAATTTTTTGAAATTTTGAAAATGGTTGATTTTTATGTAAAACATATTCATTTTATGAATTAAATACAAAAAAAAATTGATTGATAACTTAATTTGGATTATTATTTTAGAATTAATTGCATTTTGAGATATTGATTCCTAAAATTATTACAAAACACAATAGTATTGTTATAAATTGATATAGACAATATCTGTACCTTCAAATATAAAAAATTCTAAAAATAATAATCCGAAAAATTATCTAAATAATTTTTTATTTAGACTCATATCTATAATTAAAGAAATTATAGTCATTTAATAAACAAAATTTACTACCCTATGATTACTAATAGATAAAATATTTCTAAAATTGTAGTATTAAAATACTTTTATGATTTATGATTAAATATATTCAAAATTTTAAAATAATAATGATGAAAGATTAAAACCAACAAATTTATGAGAATTAATTGACAAATCTCAACATTTCAACAGGTCTCTTTAATAACAGACCTCTGTTTCACAATTGACAGTTTTATTACTAAGATTTTGAGATTTTTAAATAGTTTCTTAACCATACTCAAAAATATTAATTTAAATGATTAATTAAATTACGTTTTCAAATAATTGAAAAATAAATCAATAATATTTTTAAAAAAATGTAAATACACATTTTATAATGATTAAATTATTTACCAAAGCTATCATAGTCTTTCCTAAAATTTTACAATAAGGATCATTTGATAAATAACAATACACATCTTCTGAAGACCAGTATTTAGGATTTGATGTCACTTTTATTACTTCAAAATGACCTATGTCAATTTTTATGTTTTTAAACCTTGGATCTTCACGATAGATTTTTTCAAAGCTTAGTTTCCTATAAAAAATATAATTTTCAATTAGAACTGTTACATAAATGTCATTAAATGTTAAACAATTAAATCTCAACAATCAGTAAAAATCTTGATGATGTTAAAATTGTAATAGGGAAATATCCTACTCTTACTTCTGTAATAGACATCAATAGTCATTACATTAATAGATATTAAAAGCAGTTATGTAAAATATATTTTCAAGTTACAAAAATAAAAATTTAAGCTCACCATGTATGAAAATAATTATTATCTTCATTAATTTTATAAGTTATATTTATACAATTATTAGTATTTTTTCTATCCATTGTTTTAAGGTATTCTTTTTTAGATTCACACTCTGTCAATATAGCTAATTCAAGTGGTGTAAGGCTATTATTTAATCTTATTATATAACTTTCATAGTTCACAATACATGCTAAGTAGTATTTATATCTCTCAACCAGTGATTGATTTGAACAATCTAATTCTAATTTAGCTTCATAAATATAAATACAGTACATTAATTTAAATAAGTTTGATTTATTATTTTCTTTCTAGTGAACATGAAACATACCAACTTTACAAATTTTTTCAATTAATGATCCTGTTTTTTCTTCATTTTTATCAACTGAATTTTTAACTTTACTCTTCTCAGTTATTGCACTGTCCACAGAAGATTTATTCGATGTTTTTAAAGCTGAAAAAGCAATAAATTGTTATACTATAAACCATTACAAAGAAAATTTATATTATCAAGTATTATATAAAACTTAAAGTAAAAAAAACTGTTAGATACAATGATTAGAATTATCATGAAAGTAAAAAACCCAGCCTAATAATGACCCGATATTATAGTACCTAGTATTCAATTAAGTCCGACAGTGATTAAAAAATTATCACAAAACACTCTAATGCCTTTGTGATTAAAGAAAATTTGATTATCTAACCATTATTAATTGATATAATTTTAGCATAAAAAAAATTTTAATTTATTATAAGCCATTGGTAGCTAAAACAAATCTTTTCAAGAAAAAGGGAAGTCTCTTTAATATACATATTGGATTGTCACTAACATATAAAAAAATCTTAAAAAATATTTATATTTTATAATACTAAAATCTTATAAACATTTTTATTATTTTTATAATAGTTTATTTTTAAAAATAGTACTAATTCCTTTTATGTCTTAACAAAATAAACTCAGTATCTTCAAACTGAAGCAAGGTACGTTGCCAGGCTAAGTAGTTATAATAGTGTAGAATTATAATAATCCTCTTTAGTATTTTTTAACGAATGAACATTCCTTAGATATAAAACCACTAATTAAATTTAATTTGTCAAAAATAAATAATTTATCTTTTAAAATGTCAATACCTTTTAATTTACATCCATGAGAGCATTGTGTTTTAATAGTAGTCATGAAGTTTTCACACATTCCAGATAAATTACATAGAGTAGCACAATATATTTGTGCTAGTTTCTTACTTTCTGGCAATAAAAGATATTCTACATGTTTCTCATGAAATTTTGTAGCCCTGTAAAATGTAAGAGTTTGCTTTATAGCACATTTTAATACATGTTTTAACTTAAGCAATCACTAAGCACAAAATAAATTTAGAGGCTTTTCTTTTTGACAAAAATATATATGAAATTTATTATTACTTAGGTCTTCAGTATTGAATATACACATTACTGAAAATTAATGTGTAAAAGATATAAAAGATTTACTTACTTTGTAGAAACCATCTTCACTACACCACCAGGTTCATTATATAATAGATGTTGCAATTTTTTTATTTTTTTTAAAGCAACCCAAGGATAGTAATCAAGACTAACAAATATAGAAATTGCTTCTTGTAAAACTTTAGAAACAAAACCTGGCCCAATATTATTTGGCAAAGCTGTAATTTTACGTTTAACTGTATGATTCCCAGGATAACAGTCTTTATTGAAATGAATATAAAACTTTTTGTTAACATTAGATTTAAAACTTGGGCTGCTTTTAAATATATCATCAGATTTAATTTGTTGTACTAATTTAAATTCTTCAGACTTTGATTTATTTTCCAATTCAGATATTTCATGATTTAAAACTTCTGTTTTCAACATAGTATGTGGTATTACTAAATCATTTTTCAAATCTGGTTTATTGTCAATATAAGTGTTTTCTAGACCAATGTCTTCATACAATTTAGTATCTCTAAAATATGAAAAATAGTTGAATCTTATAATAATAAAATGTTATCATTTTTATAATTACATCATTTTTTTAAAACCAAAAATATTTATTACATAACTTAAAAAAAAAATGAAATGACTTAATTTATGAAAAAAACATTTTTTTAATTATAAAAATCATATTTAATACATACATAAATAATCTATTAGTTTTTAATAATTTTTTTATTTTAAAACTAATTTTAGGAGTTAAAAAAAACCTAATGTATTATTGTTTTTTTTTTTTTTTAGAACCTTGTATGGCAATAGCATGAAAAACATTAAAATTTCCAAAAACTAATGAAATGGCAAAAACATCAATCTTCTAAGAAAAAACAATTCTAAATGTAAACTCTTAATTTACCTAACAAATATTATCTTTGACTTATAAAAAATAAAAACATCAACTAAAATAACTGATATACAGAAACAATCCACTCAATTAATAACTAAACAAAAATAACCCCCAAGAATATTTTTTTTTACTTTTTATATATATAGGATAATTTTTTTTATCATGAATCACATATTTAATCAAGAAAATAATTATAATGATAAAATTTTTATTGATTCTTTTAATTCATGTTTTTCTCAAATTCATAAATATAAAATATTTTTTATATTCATCTTTTATACTTTATAAAACTATACGCTTTAATTATTCAAATAACAACATACATAATTAAATAGTTTATTTATTAGATTAATCTAACTAAGAAAATAACTGGTCGATAACAACTTTTGGACCAGTATTTCAGAATTATTTACAATTTGAATTACTGACTGGAGTTGAGGCGAAAGTGCTCCTAATTAATTCATTAGACATTGCTCGGTCTCACTTCTCCTGTCAAAGTATAAAAATATTAATAACTTCTGAAATATTAGTCTTAAATTTGTTGTCTACCAGTCACTTTCTTAATTAATTCATTATCCAATAAATAAGCTAGTCAATTAAATATGTTGCCATTTGAAAAAATATAGTTGATGCCCTTGTAGAGTTTAAAGAATTATTTAAAAAATACTTCATAACTGAAAAATTAAGAAATATATGTATCTAAAAAAAAACAAAAAAATATATTTCTAAATATTTTTTTTTGAGTAATTAGATGGGTTATGATAAACTGATCACCTAATACATTAATACAAACTAAGCAAAAAATGTAAGGTAAAATAATTAATTACTTATGTTTGCTATGAAAATAAAAATCGTTTTTCACATAAAAATTGCATTTTGTTAAATCATCTATATCCTCATCATTCAAATTAATTTCAAAATCTGACTTATAGTAATAACTGATATAAGTATCACAATTTATGTATAAACTTTGTGGGCTACTTAAAGTATATTTGTGTTTATTGCACCAACCAACAGGAAATATTTCATCTGAATAAATTGAACGCACATGTAACAACTCTTGATACCTTATATTTAAACCATATAATTATTAAACAAAATAAATTGTGAAATAAAAATTTTTTTACCAATTTGATCGATCGAAAGTAAGGATTACCCAATGATCTAAAACTTCCTTAATTGTAGCAATTCGAATTTTATCAGGATAAACAGGATCAACAGCTTCCAACTTCATACCTACTTTAATGCACTCTATATTTTTTTGGCATATTTTGTCAATAGTAGCAAACTTTAAATTGTTTTTTTTTATATATTCAAGCCAATTAAATGGCAATTCTGAATCCCAATCAAATGGAGGTTTTAATACCAATTTATGTTTGTTTGCCCAACCTTCAAAAAAGAAATATATATATATATAAACTAATACATTTTATTATTATTTATTTATTCATTATTTAAATTTTTTTGTCAAATTAATAACAACCCATAGTTGTGATATAAAGGATACATTATGGCAAAGAGATCATATATTTAATAATATTTGAAATACAAAATGTTATAATTTATATTCCAATAAAAAGCCATGGACAATATATAATTCTGATTACAATTATTTTTTTAGAAATTTAATAGCTGTAGACACATTTACCTGCATTAAACAAGTAAGGATTTTCTTTTGTAGCCAAAAATGTAAAACGTTTATCAACATTATGATTATCATTAACTTCAATTTTAAAGTAGCGGTTATCGTAAATCTTAATGATTTTAGCAGTATAAAATATCATTAAAGAGTGTGGACTTAAGACTTCTAAGACTTCACCTAGTTTATAACTGTGTTGTTTAGGTGTCTGGGGCTAAATACATAATGAAATTATAAAGCAGAATAAAATTTAATTTTCTAAAAAAATTAATCTGTAACAATAATTAAAAATTAACATTACTTTCAAGACATTTAAAAGTACATTAGAATCAATAGTATCATTTAAATCAACATTAGGATTTATCACTCTCCATGGTAAACCTGAAAATATAATTGTGAATTTAAATAAAATTAAGAATTTTACAATTTAATGATAATATAACAAATAAAAGTTTTTATATGCAGGGTTTATACAGGGCATAATTATATGGTCAATGAATTTTAAAATTTTCAAAATTAGTTCCATAAGATTTAATTTTTATGCTACTGAGTATAACAAAACAACTGACTAAACAAATTAAATTATAAATAATTTTCATAATACATGGAAAAAGCAACTAAATACTCTTTATAACTTTACATATTTATATATATATATATATATAACAATAGAAAATTTAAAAGTGTAGCAATAGAATTTATCAACTATTACCTTTTTGTTCTGCCCATCCCATTGGAAACACACGTTCGTTCAAATAAAAAAGCCAAAATGGTTCTTTTTCTGGACTATCATCACCTAACATTTCTAAAAGTAACCTACCACCTACATTATTGAGAATCTAAAAATAAATATTTATGTAATTAATAACAATTTAATTGGTTACACCCTACACAATTAAAGAATAATAATTATTATCTTACTTTTGAAATCCAAACTCTGTATGGATAGTCTCTATCTTGAATTTCAACACACATACCTGGTTTAAACACATTAAAAATTGGAGCTCCTTCCTAAAAAAATATTAAAATAATTATTTAGAATAAAAAATGTTGAAGCTAAATGCTCACCAACTGTAAAACTTTTTCAGATACAATGTGTTCACAATCAAGAACTTTTTCTTTCATGACTTTGAGGTTGACACGTTGAAATCTTTCAGGATGAGGTGGTATTAATTCCTTACCATTTTCATTTCCCCAATTTAAATTATGTATACGAGGTGATTTTACAACTATCCAAAAATCATTTGTATCACTTTCATCACCATAATATCGTAAACTGTTATAACATCAATTAGTTTAATTTTTATATATTTCAAAAATTATATAAAAACACATAAATATATTAATAAAACCAAATAAGCAGATCCATTCAAATTTATATAACATTTTATTTTTATTTGAGAGAAGAATTAAAACTAAATAAACTTATGTTCAATATATAATGAATTATTTTATATTTTAATATTTTTATTAAAAAAAGGTTATTTTATAAAAAATAATAATAATAAAGTTTACTACATCTAACTTTATAGTCAAGATATTACACCAAGTACAAAATTATAAATAAACCAATTTAACACACTATATAATTTAATTTTGAAACATTTATAATTTTGTGAAATAAAAATAAATATCATCAATTTAAAATTTAATTATTTTAAATTAAATATAAAAATCTATTTGAATTTTACCATATTAAAACTCCTTTCGATAAAGTTATACTAGCAAACCAGTATCCACTACCATCTTCATTTTCAACCTCTATTACGGATCCCAATTCTATACCATTTTGTTCACTTTTACACACCTAGAATATAAATTATAATTTATTAATTTTTTTTTTCAATATATTATTAAAATTTAATTTAAAAAACAAATTACATAAAAATACTAGATAAAAAGCATTTTTCTTATATATATTTTCTCAAAATATACTAACATGACAAAAAAAATCTTCAGGTACTTCTTCTGCACAACGTATTCTTAAATATTTTGTCCAATCAAAAGTATTATCTTCATCTAAAAATATTTGACAAAAATATAATATTCAACATATTTTTTATATTTTTACTTTACAAGATATTTTTAGAAAAACTAAGGTATAATTAAAATATAAAATAAAATCAATTAATTAATTAGAATTTAATAATGTAAATGTATTAATATTGTAATAATTTAAAAAACAAAAATTTTTATAAATATGAAGAATATTATAAGGGTAAAAACCCATTGATTTATTTCACATAAATTAAGTAAAAAATTATAATCTCATTTTCAAAACTCAGAATAAATTTTCATTTTACTATGAACTTACCGTCACAGTTTTTATGCAAGCTTTCGGAACTCATTGTGTTTGATTGAAAAAATAATCAAATTTAAAACAAATTAAAAATTAATAATATTACTCGATTGATTGAGATTTAATAAAACTCTTAAATAGTAGCAAAACACTTCCAGAATAATATTTAATGGACTGTGTATAACATAGTTATAAATGTACACATTGGGTTACATTTAACTTAAATAGGTTGAATTTTGATTAATCGACGGTGCATTTTATTACTCTCATTTTTTCTATAGCTTATTTTAGTTGTTCAGGATAAGTCAACATATTTGCGTAGAAAAAATGGTACATAGATAAGTGAATAAAATTATTTATTTTCAGTGATGAGTACTTTTCAATATTATTATTCATTCTCAATAAGAGATTGAGACATGAGGATTGATGATTTTGAAATTGAAAACTCTAACATTGAAATCGTGATCAAAACCACCTACCACGTTAAGTTATGAAATTATTTTACCACGGTTATAAGAAAATTTTAAACTAACTCATATTTTTTTTATCTGATAATTTTTTTCCTATTGTAAAAAGTTTGACCAACGATACGAATGTAAATAAGTGTAAGAAGATGTACACATGTCGTAGCAGACGAATCGTGTGACTGCTTTTCACAGCTGATTTTTGTTTTACACAAAAATCCTGAATGTTCAATCGCATACTTGATATCTAGTGTTCTTTATCTTTAATTTAATAATAAATCATAGTATAATCTACAATTAGAATTTATTTGTTTAATTATCATGATATTTATATTGTATAAACATATGATATGAAATGTACATCTTATTTTTATACATATTGTGAGTATTGGAGTATATATCAAATATATTATATACTAAATGTATTATCAATAATTACACACAAATCTATTATTTACTATGTTGATGATTAATAACTACTATGTAACAAATCCATACTCGATTAAAATTTTTTTAAATAATCCTTTTTTTAATAATTATTTATAATATAAATTAATGATACCTGTGCATATTTTAATAATAACAATTTTTATTGTTGATCATTTAACTGATAAATACTCGTGACTTGCATTACTTTTAACATTAGGTATTTTAAAGTTACATCAACTGTAGCAAAACTTATTTTATTTATTTTAATATATTTTCAGCTAGACTAAGCGTCTAGACAACAATGTCAACCTTTTACAATCAACCGTTTGTAAGAGACATTGTTTCTGCTTTTGAATCTTCTCAAAATCAATCGTGGTCTACATTTAATGACAAACTAGGAAATACTCCTATCAAAGATTGTAAGAAAAAAGATTTTTTAAAGTCTGAAAACCCTATAGAGTTATCAAATGAAGATGTTCCAGTGTTTGGACTAATTCCTCGTCTTGAAAACTTGGTGCTTGTTACTTGTAATATATGTTCAATGGTTGTTAAAAGAGATTGTCTACATTTTCATTTTAATCATCGTCATAATAATCTTCAAAATGACAACTTTACATTGGAACAATTTCTTTTACCTAATATTAAAGTAAATAGATTGAAAAAACCTAAATTAAATGGCCGTAAAATTCGGGGAAAGAAACTTGTAGATGGAGATAGTCTTGACTCTATTGTACAAGATATAAAATCAGACTATAATCGGTTAGATTTTATAGGCATAACAGATTTAAAAGAGGAGAAGAATGAAAGAGTAATTGAAGTCCCATATGAGAATGAATGTGATATTGATATGACTATTAAGAGTTATAATCCTAATACTGACTGTGGTGTTCTTGATTGGTCTTTAAAGCCTTGCACTCAAAGTTTAGCTCATTGCACTGATCATAAAGTAAAAGATCGAATGGCTGTTACTGGACGAGATAAAGACTTTGATAAATTATTAGCTGAATCTTTAGGCATTGCATCTGAAACAAAATTTTATACAAACAATAATTATCTTAATATTGTTAATGATGAAATTAATGAAAATTCTGTATCTAGCTTTATACCAGTAAGTTCTAATACTCGAATAGTAAATAATACACTTACACCTTCATCAATTGATGACTTTAAATATGAATTTGATGATGATAGTTTATGGAATTTTGATGTAGTATCAAAATTTAATTCATTTCCTTGGAGTCCAGATAGTAAAAATGAAGATTCAACTAATAGTCTGACATCATTTAGTAATGAAAAGAATAGTAAGATCACAAGCGACTGTGAAACGTCAACTAAACTATCATCACTAGAACGGAAAAAAAAATATGTATTACCTTTTTATAATGGTAGACATTTTGTTCAAAACTCACAAATTGATCTAAATAAAAAAAATGAATTATCTTTCATGAATAATAAGCATTTTTTATGCAAAGCTCGATTAAAAGAAGCACTGGATAATAAAAAGTTAACTAATAAAAAATTTTCAAAAATTTCACAGAAAAATAATTTAGAAACTATGATGAACAAATTATTATCCAAACAAAATGATTTGAGAGTTTTTTCTGACAAAGAAAATTGCAATCGTTGGATAACAGATTATAATGGTTTTAAAAAAATAAAGAGAGCTGAATTTGTAATTAGAAAAATTCCATGTTCTGATGATTCTGATTCAAATGATATGGATGAATGATATCTATATTAGAATTTTATAAATATGTTCTTTTCATTAGATCTTATGAAATTATTTTCTTATTTGTTCCTAATTTTATCATTATCATTTTGTTAGACTAGAAAATATAGGTTGCCTGGCAACTATTTAATTATTTTTTTACTTTAAATTTATTTAATAAAATTTTTACTTTTTTATGAATTTGGTTTCATTTTTGTAAATCATTCTTCACAATGACATCTAATAATGTATTTAACAGCTGTAAAACTAGTTCTATTGATTTGTTAATGAAAAATTATCAAATTATTAATAATCAAGAAGATTACAGTGATATTATTCAATGGATTAATTCTTTTGAATTCAGTCGGCAAAAAAAAAATGTTGCGAGAGATTTTTCTGATGCAAGTAAAGTAACTTTACTTTTAAATTTTAATAATTATTTAGAAATAATTTCACCACATTAGCTATGGTTAGTGAAATCATAAAGTACTACTGGCCCAAAATGATAGATTTACATAATTATATGCCTGCTAATTCATTGGCAAACAAGATATCAAACTGGGAAACATTAAACAGAAAAGTATAATAATTATCATATATTATTTTAGATCAAGTAACATAAAATTACACATTGAACAATATATTATTTTTTCCAACTTAAATAAAAATTAGAAAACTCGAAATAAAATAATATGTTTTAGTATTGTATATATTTGCATACATAATTGAAATTTTTGAAATAGGTACTGAGAAAATTAAAGTTAACTCTTTCAGAAGAAACTATTAAAAAACTATCTGCGTCTAATATGGATACTATACATAAATTTTTAAAATTGTTAAAAAATTCAGTTGATAAATTAGAAAAAGAAAAAAGGTTAATACTGGAATGTAGTCAGAAACATCCACTTTATATTATAGAAAATGAAGATATGATTCAAGTTGAAACTGCAGGTATCGAAATTTATCAAATAGGAAAACTAATATAAGATTCTCCGAATATAGTTTCCTTACAACTAATAGTTTGTAATGTACATTTAGAAATATTTTAAAATTTAATTTTTGTTTCACTAGGATTAATTTATGCTAAATCATCCAAAAATGGTTGCACGGTCCCTCCATTTTATTTATAATTTTCTGGGTTTAATCTGTATACAAACTTTAGATCATTTTTATGGTAATTTCATATTAAAAAAAAAAACATTAAAAACAGTCTTAAAAAAAATTGTAAAATTAGCTATGTATTTTTAAAAAACAGCTAATTCAATATTTAATTTAAAATTGGTCTCACTATGACTAAAAATTTACTTTTTATAATAAATTATACATTTCATTAACTTTCTAAAAATGGTAATTTTCTATGTAAATTGAAATGATTTTTAAATGTGGTATAGTATTATACATAAATAATGTAATAACTAAATTAAAAAAATTTTAAACAATTTCCTTCGAGAAAAGTTGACAATTTTATATAAATACCTTTATTTTAGATAAATTAAGTCTGTTAAGGAACCTAATTAAAAAAAAAAATTTCGTGTATTGCACTAGAAAATTAAAAAAAGATTGCTTCAAAATGAAATAATCTAAATATATTTTTTTAACTTTTAATTAATCTTGTTGATTATAATAATAATAATGAATAAAAATGATTGAGATTACGCATCAAAATAAATATAACTATGATTTGTGTTTACCACAAGGTAAAATATTTAAATAAATTTAACCATTTATATGAACAAACATGTTGTGATTCTTTATATTATTGCAAAAGTTATGTCAAAAAAGGTTTACGTGAAATACAAATATATCATTTAAGTAAACTCATAAATTTTGTGTTAGAATTAACTTCCAGCAAATCACTGTGTCCCACTTGCTACAAGAATATAGTTATTATTCAGAAAACTTCTAATTTGTCATCGAATATAACTGAAAGCCATGATTTCTCATTTGTACTTAAAGAATCACCCTTTTAAGAGTCTACATGATTTTCAAAGTGTTTGGTTTATCTCCAATGTGGAAATTTAAGACTTAACCCCCAAAAAGGGTGTTTGGCTATACAAAAAAAACTGATCAAATATCACTAGTTTTAAAACTTGAAAACTGTGTTTCCATATTGCAATACCGATAAATCTAGTTAAGAAATTATTATTGAAAAATTAAAAATTAAATCTAAACTTTCAAATATTGATAAAAAATAAAAATTATTAGTTTATTATCGCAATTCGGATAAATGGAGAAAATATCTATTGAATTTAACATGCCTGAATATTTAGTTCGTTTATCGATAGATATGCTCAACAAGTATACCATACTTCCAAATGTTGGCCGCATATTAAATTGTGAAATACTTACACACACTTATTGAAAAATTTTATAAAGAATGCCATATATGTCCTGGCAAGAAAGATTTTCTATTCGTTAAAATAAATAGCATTTTTAAAAGTCTTTATTTCAATTTTAAACGACATTAAAATTAGGCTGTCAAAATTATGAGTTAAAACCAAAATGTTTTAACTGATGCTTCAGGAACTCACATTGTGTATGTATGTGTTTACCATCAAAATGTTAAACTAATGATTGATGGAGCTTCATTAAAATACGATTTTGAACAGTAGCTTAAATCAGTTTCTTTAGAGCTAAAGACTAAATTATTTTTTATGTGCCTTAAATAAGTTTAGGCGAAGTAAGATAGTAAGGTGTAATTAACTTCTATGGTTTTCCCTGACATCTGTAAATGAATTTTTAATTTGCATAAGAACTACTTCTATTTCTAGCTTAACATTACAATTTTTTTCAATCGTCTTTTACATCTTTCAATATGAGGTTTCTTTGAAAAGTAAAATTTTTATCATCTTTCACCAACTATCGGATAAGATGACGAAAAAAATTGTAAACTTTTGTAACTAAATTATTATAAAAGAAATAAGTATCAAATGAATTAATATGTAAAAGTAGTACTTTTAGTATATTTAAGTGAGACATACAAACAAATTTCTATATCCTACTTTTACCTAAGTTTTGATTTTCAAAAATTACATAAAAACACACTAAATGATTTCTAACCATAATAAAAATTAGTGTACGCCCACTTGTTTTTACTAGTGAGTATAATCGTGTACCACATGAGGCTTTTTTTTGCTTCTAAAAATGTACTGGATTTTGAGAAATACTAAATTTGTCATCTTACCATACTTATTTTAGCTGGAGTATTAAAAATTCAATTTTCGCCTCTATAAAAATCACACAAATTTCCAGTCTTCTTAGCTAACTTAGTCTACATCACTGATAAATGTTTAGGGCGGCGGGCATTAAGAGTGTGCGAGGTGTGTCTACAAATTATGTTAGTGACAAATAAGGTTATATTTTTACAGAAAATAATAATTAATAATATAAAACTATAAATAATAAAAAATAATTTCATATAATCTGTCATGACATTATAACTACAAACATATTTTAAGTGGATATTAATTGATAGAAAATATTTTGTATTTGGAACGATCTCTTAAAAAAAAACATTCAATTGATTATTAAATAAAATCGAGTTTTTTTTTATATTTTATATTATTGATTTTTAATTTATNAATGAAATAAATAAAAAAATGTTTAGATTTGTTGTCTTACAAGGGGAGGTCACGGTGATGGGGTCACCGATTTTCATAAAATTTATATAGATCTAATCTATATTGAATACAGAATCAGACGTATTTGGAATTTTTTGCCAATGCCCCCCCTAAGTCGAGAAAATTGATTTTGAAAATTTTTAATTAGCTTAAATTTTTTTTCCGGTTAACAACTTGTGTTATGTTCCAGTGGACTATACGTGATCCTATAACACGTACAAGCTCGGGATCGAGTGTCAGCTCATTTAAGCTAATTAAAAATTTTCTCGACTTAGGGGGGGCATTGGCAAAAAATTCCAAATACGTCTGATTCTGTATTCAATATAGATTAGATCTATATAAATTTTATGAAAATCGGTGACCCCATCACCATGACCTCCCCTTGTAAGACAACAAATCTAAACATTTTTTTATTTATTTCATTTTTAATTATTAGTCTTTTTTTAGTTTATATTATTCAAGAAATATATAGAAAGGGATTTTTAATATATGTGTTTTAAGATATTTAATTTTGAATTTATGATATTTTAAGGACTATTTTATGTCTTAGAAACTGGAAATTTTCAAATTTTAATAAGACATTAATCTTATTAATTATATAATACATTTACAGGTGCCACATGTAAAAATAAATGTTTAGACAAAGAAACAGTAAAGCTCGTAAATAGACTTAAACAAAATATAAATGATTTGGAACACAAGGTACAGTAAACATTTGATATTGCCAAATACTGGTGATTATCTATTCATTGTAAAAGACTATTAAAAAACATTTTTTTAAATTACGATATCTATAGTATCGCAAATAAATTTCATAATAAAATTAGTTATTAAAAGGGTGCTAGGCACTATCTAACATTTTCCTATGTACGCCAATGTGTATTAAATACGCCGTCTTAAATGTTTAGTGTCATATATAGTCAAGCCAAGACTAAAAGAGATCCCAATAAATTATTCGATTTCCAAATTAACTAAATTTAAACTTTCAAATGTGATTTATTCTTAGTCTATTAAATCGCTTTTAAATAGCATTAAGTATTATTTATAACAAGCCTCATTTACAATTATAAATATTAATTATTAGACAACCTCAATTTTTACACTGATGCCAATAAGTTGATACAAAAAATTTGATCCTTTGAATAGAAAATTCAAATATTACAGTAAACATACTAAATTAAAAATATATTTTAGATGGCAAACTAAAACTAAAAAACACTGACATCATTAAGAGATATGGCTGTCATATGGCGAAGATTTCTTTTTGTTTGAAAAGGGGAATAAAATTTTACTTGTGTATATCACACTCCAAGTCGAAACCCTTATTACGCCACTGAAAAAAAAAAAATGTTATAATAAATTAAAACACTTTATTACAATTTAACATTGAACTTTTATTTTGACTTCGTTAATAATTAATTAACCAAATAATACTCAAATATTTTGTTCACTTAGATTGATCATTTGAGCACACTGATTTGCGTAAAAGATAGAAGAATAAACGATTTACAATTACAACTATATCAATTAAAAAAAGAAGAAAACAGAGAATAATTTAATGTTTATTTTTTTAATTTAAATTAATTTCATTTAATTCTCTGTACTAATATTGTTTTTAATAATTAAGTATGATTATATAATATATATTATATATTAATTAAAAATTAAGTAACAAAAATTGGAATTTTTAATGAACACAGTAAAATTATTTTATTACTACTACATAGTTATGGTTGTTAGAGCGCAAGTGGTTTAAGTAAATTTTTGGGTAAAATGGTTTGGTCTGAGAATAAATATTTCAAAATTAACAATTTCTTTGGTATCAACGATAGTAATAATATTATGTTATAAAACAATATTACTTTCAATATATATATTTGTATTAGTCTTTATGAGATCAAAATATTTCAAATGACAATATTTCTCCTAAAAATATAAAAATTGACTTACACCACTTTTGATCTAATCCCTACAATTAAAATGCACAATTATGAAATATATCACTATGACTATACCTGATATTGAATGTAATTTTAATTAACAAAGATTGGCATCCAAATATTTCATGTTCAGTCTTTAATTTATTTATATAATAAAGAACATAAGAAGATTTAATTAAAAAGTATTTTGTGATGATATTATATATTTTATATTTACAAAACTGAATAAATATTATATAAAAAGTAGTTCAATAAAATCTTTTGTGTGATTGAGTTTGTTGATATTCCCAATACCACACTCCTCCAACAATTAATGCTGCAATTCCAATGATAGAAAATACTATAACAAAAAATATTTTTAAGCCACTCCACCCTTGATTTTTATGGTCTTCGATGTGTTCTATAAATAATAATATTGCATAAAAATTTCAATTACATTAAACAAATAAAAATGTATTTACCTCTAGGGGCAGCAAATTTTTTAGCAGATGGTATTATTTTTGAACGGTCTTTATGTCCATCAACCTAAAAATTACAATATAATATTTAAATTAAAAAAAAAAAATAGCAATTAAAAATCTTACAGAATTATCTGAATCAACTTCATATAGACGAACTGCTAGTATTTCATGATTGTCAGATAAGTCTCCGGTTGCTGCTGAAAATCCAAAATAATAACCTGTAGGCAACTCGACTCCATCTACAGAAAAACAAGGCTTCCAAACTGCTTTATCTTCTAAATCGGTCAAAACTAAATAATTTTATAAAATTAATGAATTTTTTTTAATAATTTATAAATTAATTATTTCTTGAAAAATTGTAACATAATACAATACAGGTGTGGTGCGACGCAGTGGTCACACTAGTTGTTGACAAAATTCTAGTGTTAAGCCGCGCCTACCACCGTAGGTGAATGAATGTGTGACGATACATGCCCTTCTATGATAGCAAAAAGCACAATATTCCCAGTGCAGAAGGCAACGGGAAACCACTTTACTTAAATTTCCCCAGGATATACCAATCCAATTGGTATTAACCAATCTAACGGTTGTAAAAATTAAAAAAAAAAAAAATATGTTGTATGAACAACATATTTATATATACATATATCATTTTATAAATATAATTTAAATTGAAATAAGAAGAAAATTAAATATTAAAGTTTTCATAAATTATTTAATAAATTTACATAAATTCAAAAGTCTTTAGTATTTTTTAGTTATTTTTACTTAAATAGCTAATTAGTTAAGTCAAAAACATATCACATTACATTAAAAATCTTTCTGCTGTGCTCAGTTATGCTGTTTAATAGAAAAATAATAATTCCAAGGACTGATAGAGCAGAAGCTTATGGCATACATAACGCCTGTCTTGGTATAAAAGGGAAATAGAAATTTTTGTTAGAATGAAATTATTTCACATAAGAAAATATAATAAAATTTTAAAATAATTTTATTAGAAAAATTAAAGAATACAATAAGAAAATTACCACTTAAAACCCCGCCTGCATATCTAATTGCTATGTGTGTCTCAGTTGGTAAATTTCTTGCTTTAACTTCACAACCAGCTAATTCTGTGTGTGTACCATCTCTATCATGGTCATAATGTAGTGAGCCATTATTAATCATAGATGAAATATATGGATGCTGATGCTAATTTATAAAATTTAAATATAAATAATACAATTAAAATGTTAAATACATTAAATCATTTTGTACACTCTAAACCACAATATCAATGCATGAAGAACTTTACTCAAAATATTTAATTATTTTGAAAATATATAATTCTTGAAATTTTGATATAATTAAATTCAGTGTTTACTTTTAATTTAATGTTGTAGACTCTATCCCCAGAGATTGACATAATTTTATCATAAATGTGAAAAAAGTAACTCATAGTTTAAGTCAGGTAATCAAACTTTATAGGATTTTATTTCAAAATGACATTTTTCAAGACTTTATTGCAATATAACTTTATAACCATAATGATTAGTGTAAAAAAGCTTGTTGAAGCTGTCCTTGTCACCTTGATTTGTGGGCCCAAAATTGTTTAACTTACAATCAAATTACCTTTTAATGGTGCCCCAAATAAATTCTTAAAACTCTCAAGTTAAATTTTTTTCTCAAATCATAACTTAAAATCTTAGTAATTTATAAACCATAATAAGCAAGAAAAATAATTATTTCTTTAGAGGTTTAATATATCATGGTTCTATTATAAAAATATTATGATTTGATTATCTAAAAAAAATATTTTTAAATAATCTTTTTGTTTACATTATGTTCTCCATTATGATTGCTATAAGTATCAATTATAACAGCAAGTCCTTCAAAGAAATCCATGTTACCAAATACAGGCCCATTTTTCATTCTTTCACGAGTATACCAAATTGCCATTCCATCACCATGTAAACTTTCTTTGCCTTTACCATGTATACGAAATTGAACTTGCAGTTCCCAGTTGTTTATATGACAAGGCTAAAATTTAAATTAAAAACAAACAAACTTACTAAAGGTTCTCATAATTTTTTATTTAAAATTTGTTATTCAATAACTTACTATAGAATTCCAAATTGAGCCAGATTTGCTTTGTAGATCAGGTGTTAATTTAATATATTTATCAGTTACTATAGTGGATCCCATGAAATCCCAATTAGGTACTGTAATACCAGAACCTTAACATAATAACAAAATATACAGTTTGAATTAAATAATAATTAGATAAGAACAGAATTAAAATATAAAAAATATATTATGTTACCTTGGTATGGTTTTAATAATGAATGTTCGCGTTTCATGTAATCTTTAGTGTTCCATTCTGAATTTACTTGATTGGAAATAATCAAGATTAATAATAAATAAAAAATAAAACATAATTTACTTGGTAACATTTTACTGATCATTATTAAAATGCTTTGACAATTAGGTGTAATATAGTTGTAATGAATAAGTATTTTGAAGAAATGTACAATACTGCAATAAATATGCAATGAGATCATGAAAATTTTCAATATATTTTATTTTTGTTTTTAATGACAATTTTATACAACTTTTATTTATAACTATTGAAAATCCAAAAATATTATTTCAACCAATACGTATCAATAATGACTTTAAAAACATAAAAGATGAAATATTTTTTAATAGTATCAATTACAGTACTTTTGAATAAATAATCAAATCACTTTATAGTTTTAGACACTATCATTACTCTTAAATTATAATAACGATGATAATACTTAGAATCTCTTTGATAAATCAATGACATATGATAATAAGTATATCACGAATTTTTTAATTATTAAAGAAATTAAAGATAAAATATTGATTGTGTTATTAAGACCATCATGACATTTCTTATTTATTTATTTATTTATTTATTAAATTAAGAATTAATTAAAATATTAGGTATAATGTTAACTTATAAAGTGAAAGATTCAAAGTTAATTTTTAATTATTAAAATGTATCATTGATACTTTAATATTAGCCAGAAATAGAAAGACTAAAATATGTCTATGTCTTTAAAACAGAGCTATTCGTTGTTAATATTAATTTTTTATGAAATTGAAAGATATGGATATTAAATGGCTAAGAAGATACCGAGTTTTTTGTATTGGAGGTTCAATAATATTGTTTGTTCAAATAATTTTAGCATTTGTGTTTTTCTCTACACAAGATTATTCTGTTATTGATGAATTATCACGAAGTGTGAGCTTTTTTCCATATCACTCACACACTAATAAATAATAATAATAAAGTTATTTTTTAGTCTATAAGTAGGTTTAAAAATGTAGCAGAATATGGAACTGATGATGATGATGATGTATCAAATTACAACCTTGTTCCTAGTGGAAGAAGAAATCAGAAAAGATTACCCTTTGATAAAGGTACTTCTTCTAATGACTACTATAGAGTGATTCATCAACGAGGTAACCAAAAGACTGAAAATTTTAAAGCTTTGGGAGCAGATGATTTGGGATTTATGCCACCATGTGATATTATTGGTCGTGAACCTGTGTCAGCCTTACAACGAGCAAAAACTCAAACATGTAAACAATTAATAGCTAACATATCATGTCTCATTAATAGCACACCACCATATCCTCAGAGATTAATTCATCATTGTCCTTCTAATGGTAATGTACAAATATATCTGTTTATTTGTGACATCATTCTAAAAATATTTATAACATGTACTGGTTTATAGATGTTTCTGATATAAAAGAATTAGGATGTTACCGAGAGAATAGAGAAAATAAATTATTACAAGGTTACAAAACTACTAATGTATTCACAAATTCTCAAAATATTTGTAAGGATATTTGTTTACAATCTGGTTTTGTTTACGCTGGGGTTGAATATGGGTAGGATTTAAAAATATATTTGCAAAAAATTTAATGAATAAATGATCATTTTATACAAATAATATTCCATTTATTTTTTTATAGATCTGAATGCTTTTGTGGCAATGAAAGTCCAGATTGGGATTTAAAGCTACCAGATTCCTTATGTGATATGCAATGTCCAGGTAATCTCAGTCAAAAATGTGGAGGACACTATACTATGAATATTTTCAAAACAGGAGCTTCTAGTATAACAATTATTCTGAAAATATTAATTATAATACTTATAATATTTATTATTTACTTTTTAGGATTTATTGCACAAACTGCATCGGAACCATTGACATCTTTAGAACAAAACATTTCACCTGTACGTATAGTATTTCTTTTAACATTAAATGGAAGAGCTGTTCGACAAGTTTATAGACTTATTAAATCCCTTTATCATCGAGATCATTATTTTTTTATTCATGTAGATTCTGTAAGATATATTATTTCTATCGTGGGGTTTATTTAATTATTACTTCTTGGTATTAATTATTTAGAGACAAGACTACATGTTTCGAGAATTATCAAAAATAGAATTGACTTTAAGTAATGTAAGACTTTCTCGACGTAGGCACTCAACAATATGGGGTGGTGCATCACTCTTATCTACTCTTATGGATTCTATGACTGATCTGGTACAATCTTCTTGGGATTGGGATTTTGTTATTAATCTTAGTGAATCAGATTTTCCTATTAAGTGAGAACTTAAATATTTATTATACCTATATTTTATTACTTAACTTGTTATTTCTAGGTCTAATGATGCATTAGTTAAATTTTTAACTGCCAACCGTGAATATAATTTTGTGAAATCTCATGGTAGAGAAGTACAACAATTTATACAAAAACAAGGACTTGATAAAGCATTTGTTGAATGTGAAACCAGAATGTGGCGTGTTGGTGAAAAGGAATTACCTAAAGGTATTGTTTGGGATGGCGGTAGTGATTGGATTGCATTATCTAGACCATTTGTGAACTATTTAGTAACTGGTGATGAACTTATTTCTGGTTTGATGCAATTTTTTAAGTATACACTATTACCAGCTGAGGTATTGTGATAATATAAGTTAATTAATTTAAATTAATTAATACATTTCATTAAAATTAATTATTTGACAAATTGTAAAATTTGAACCTTTTTAAGTATAATTGTAAAAAAATCAATAAAAATTGAACCAAGTCCAGTTTTAAAATTCATTTGTTAACATTTGATATTTAAACCAAAATGAGCAAATAGGTTTCAGTTCAAATTATAACAATTTTTCAAATGAATAAAAATAATGAAATTATTAGTAATAGTAACTTTTTTATATATATGTAATATTTATTTTTATTTCCAGTCATTTTTTCATACGGTTTTGAGAAATTCACCTTTCTGCACTTCGTATATTGATAATAACTTACATGTTACTAATTGGAAGAGGTGGCTTGGATGTAAGTGCCAGTATCGACATGTTGTTGACTGGTGTGGTTGCAGTCCCAATGTTTTTCGTATTGATGATTGGAATCGAATTAAGGTAGACTAAATTTTATTTAATTTTTAAACAATTTTTATCAAATTATATCATTTATTAGAATACAGAAAAGAAGCAAGTGTTTTTTGCACGTAAGTTTGAACCAATTATAAGTTTAACTGTTATTGATATGCTTGATGTTTGGTTGTATGGTGATTATCCAAAAGGTATTATTAACAAATATATTACGTATATCTGCTTACATTTTATCTTTATCAAATTATACTAAGTAGTATTTTTAATTTATTTAAATTTAAACAGAAATTTTTGTATATAGATAGGGCCAGTCCATGCCAAATCATCCAGAAGTGGTTATACGACCAAGTTTGAGAAAAAATAATAATTAATTTAAATTATTTGATTTTTACTGATTTTCTAATGCTAAATTTTACATGTTACATTTTTTTCACAAACTTCAAATTTGTATGGTTTATTAAGCAGCTATATAATTAAAAAATTAAAAAAAAATTTTTTTTGAAATTAGGTCCCCCAACAGAAATAATGCACCTTGAATACGTGTATTTTTATAAAGTTTCTAACTTTGTAGGACTCTAAATACCTTTTTTAGTTGAAATTTAGTCGAAACATAGATTATACACTATAGAATACCACATTTGAAAATCACTATAAAATAATAACTTCTTAATGGTTTTAAGTGAGCTCATAAACGCCAATTTTTACAAAAAAGCGCTATTTTTAGAAAATTATTAAAACTCAGAATTTTACATAATTTTTTGTTTTTTTTTTATTTGAACTAAGTTATAATAAGGTTAGACTAAAATTTTAATTCGATCAAGTCAATATTGAATAATCTGTGTGTTTTTTTAACATTCTGGCTATTTTTAATATTTTTTACTTACATTGAAATAGTCATAAAAAAAAAAAATTGTTTTAATCTAATTATAGCATAAAGAATAAACCCTGATATTTAAGAAAAAAATAAGGTGATTGTGCAATCATTTCTGGATGATTGGGCATAGGTTGACTTGATAGTATAGATAATTGATAAGATTATGACCAGAGACATAGATAAAACTTATTTATGGGAGGTTTCTTGAATTAATTGATCCCTTCTCCATTATTTTGAATAGAATTTTATGATCAGTAAAAAATATATGTGATGGCGGTTTTAAACCTCTAAACTTCTCCGATCTATGTCCCTAATTAAAATATCTATAATGTACTTTTGATTTGAAACTTAATCATATTGTTCTTTTCACTGAGTGCAAAATTAATCCATTATAAGGACTTATCATTTCTTTCTCCGAGTTCACACTAATTGTCTGCAATAGTTTATAATTATTTTGTATAATTAGATAGTTATTTAACTATATTATTACATTTATTCTTAGAAAGAAACACCAAAAGTTATGATATGAATTAGTATGCTAATAGTAAAGAAAAAACAGTTTTTGTTTTTTGAATTTATTACTAATATACCATATTTATTAGATATGCGAAACCGTATGAGTTATTGGCAAAATGTTTATCATTTTGAAGATATACAACCAGAACCTGATGAAACTATGCTTACTATTGGAAATAGTCTTGCAAGAATTTCTGTAAAGTCATTAAATGTAGCTAATAATTTTCGCTGTTCAATTCATAGTTTAGATAAACTGTTACAAATTTTTACTTATCATCACCAAGACCAATTTAAAGTAATTTATTTTTATTTAGTGTATACTCTTATGCATTCATTTTTTACAGTGATTTCATAGTTTTTGCCTACCTTATATTTTTAGGGTTTTTTAATACAATATGAAGTAAGTTTTTCAAAAAACTCTCCCAATATTTTGCTTGAAAGTTGGTGTTTACCCAAGTTACAGAGTGAGGTTTTATTCAATAATGAACCCATAAATAGATTAATGGTAATTTAAAAAATTAAAAAATATACATTAGACAATTAATTTTGATATAATTGAAATATCATATTAATAATTTAATATTTTTTTCTTATTTATAGAAATTAATAGTCAGTTCTAATTATGATCAAAAAGAACAGATGTCATATGACTTTATTCATCTTATTAGTCCCCATACTGAACCTATTTTAATACATCAATGGGCTGTTGGTGATTACAGCTTCAGTGTTAAATTTATATGGGTGAATCCTTATGGTGAAATAGCCAACGTAACATCTGGAAACATTGATGAATCAACTATGGTTAGTTCTTTAAGCTTCAATTATATTTATTTCATTATAATTCTGTTATCAAATATTAGTAAAATATATATTAAAAAAATACTGCTTAGATTACCTTTGTAAAACCAATACTTAAAGGGCCACTAGAAAAAGGAATATGGACTGTATTAATGATATTTGACAATAAAACAGTAGCATTTACCCGATTTCTAGTAACTCCGTTACAGTTATCTAAAAATTTACCTATGTCATCTAGTTACACAAGGTAAATAAAATTATACTTATTAATCTAACTTAATTAATCAAATATATAAATATTTTGTATAGTTTTATTAAAAAAGAACAATTATATGATGAGAATGTCCAAAAATGGGGCCATTTAATTGAAAATTTTAACAGAACATATAAGTTTGAAACAAAAAGTAGATTTTATGATAATTCAAGAACCAAACTTACAAATTGGATTGATAGCCTAGTGATCAAGTGTGTTAAAATTAATTAATTAATATAATTAAATATTCCTTATTATTACTTTCTCTAATTAAAGCAAAATATTTTCAGAACCTACAATATTTTAGAAACTTGTTCAGTTTTAACTAGTGAATCTATAGATAATTGTGGAATTAAAATGTCTCTTTGTTCTAAAACATTGTGGAGTTCTTTTTCACCAGATCCAAAATCAGATATTTTATCAATTAATAAAGAATCTGGAACTATTAATAGGTAGCTATAGCATAAATATATACTCACACATTATTCATGAGTCTATTTACATAAATCTATAAAAATAAAATGTACATTTGAATTTATTCAACATTTTTTTATTTTTTAGGTATTAAATTTTAGACTGTAATAGTGCCATATCATGATGCTAAATACTACTGTGAGATATGCCATATAAATTATTAAATTAAGATAAAATGATAAAATATCAAAGACTTTATATTGTGCTATCATTCTATTTGAAGTTCACATTTGCAAGATATTTAGTAACCTAATGAATTTTTAACTATAAATAACTTTCAATGTTGGTTACTATAAAATTTCTAAAATAACTTAAGTTTATGTGAATGAATTACATGATCTTTACATGTTATTTCTGTAAAAATTATTAAATATTTTGACATTTTTTATTATCTTATTACTTAAAATTATTTTCTATTAATTTTTAAATTTATAAGAAAAAAAATGTTTGTATTAACCCTTTATAAATATTAACTAGTTTGATACATATCTTGAATTTTCTTATCTAATAATGTAATGTTCATATTACCTTACATATCAAATCTAGTTATCTTTAAATATGATCTAACATATTTTGTATTTTAAGTGTAAAAAGTATTTGATTATACTTAAATAAATTTAATAGCTTAATTTATGAAAAAGCCAACTATTTAAGTCTCTATAAAATTGTTATTTATTTTATAGAATTTATATTATTTATTGGATAATTTGCTCACTATGTGTTGTGTTTTAATGTTAATGTTGTTTTTTTTTTTAACAAAAATTACCATTAAAATGTATTAAAAAGAAACTGTCAAAGGAATTATCTAACATATCATTCAAATATATGTTTTAATTTATTTTAAAAATAGTATCATTGATATTATATAAAATTAACTATTTTTTCATGTATACTTAAATATTTTTTTTAGTTTCCATAGAAAACTTTGAAGATATTGATACTACTGTGATGTAATTTTTTGTTTTTATCTATTTCTTTTCTTAAACTTTAAAATATTAATAAATAAATATGAAATATTTCTAGTTCGTCATAATCATTTTATTTGAGCTAAAAATTATTTATTTTTAATATGTGTAATTAGCAATATTACACAGCTTCACAAAATTAAAAAACTTCAGTGTAAAATTATTATGTAGAAAAAGTCTGATTGTCAATGGGTTTCATTGATGATTTTAAAATGTTAGCTATTTTCTTATAACAAAATATGTTATATTTTAAATAAATTATAAAAAATGATAATTTTAAATAATCCGTTATCAAAACTTTATTGTCCAATGAAAAAAATAAAAATACCAAATTTTAAGGAAAATACTTTTCATTAGTTTGCAAATTTTTGTTTAAACGTAAAAGAACATTTTTAAAATGGCTTATATTCTTATGAAGTAAGATGCACTAATTAATAAAGTATTATTTATTATCAACAAAACATTATTTATTTAGTATAAAAATAAATGCAAGTACTATAAAATATAGAAGTAACATTTAACACTTTCCTATTTTGAAAAGAATGTATAAATAAGTTTTAGAACATAATTCATACGAACATATAGCATGGTTCTATTAAAAAAAATAGTAAAATTATCTCCTGGAAAATGTTCTATTTTTTCTAATTGATTGAGAAGCTTCTAATCTAAGCTGTCTCCATTCAGCTATTAATGAATGTCTTTGAAGCTCTAAATGTCTACTAGTAAGAGTTTGTCGATAATTTGCGCGTAAATGAGCTAAAGTGCTTGCGTGTGTATGCCAATTTTGCATACCTAAAAAAAAATTAAACATCAAAATTACTTTTTGTTTAATTAAATCAAAGTGGAACAATATAAATTTTTAAGTTCTATCTCTCCAAACCTACGCCAACTATTTTGGTCTCCTTTATTCAAAAAGCGAATAATAAAATTAGTCAGCCTTGTATTTTTCAATTTTTCAAAAAAATTTTTTAGAAAAATAGGTCATTTATATTTAAATGACACTTCTCATTTTAAGTCTTGTTTTTTGAATGCCTAGAACCTAGTCAGCATGGGCCTGCATTCAATTTACCTTTTAGGAGTATCAAATAAGTTTTCTAAATGGCATCTTAAATATTTGACTAGTTTATAAATAAGAAAATAATTATGATAAGAAAATAACTAGTCTACAAAGTAGAATCACTGAATATACAAGATAAGTTCATTAAAATTTAAAATTGTATGCCAAAAAAAGAAAATGTATTACTTTATAGATATATGTTTTACAAAAAATATTATTAAAAACAATGAATTATTACTTATGTGGGTCTTATAAGAATTCAGTATATTGTAAGTACGTTCATATGCCATCTGCCTTTCTCGTAAAGTTATATTGAGATCCTAAAAATATATAATTAGTGACAGAATAAACAATAATAGTTACAACTATTTGATACCTGAATAGGTTGTATAGGTAATTTATAACAATGTTGACGGGAACTTCTACTTTCTAGTGCAACAAAATCATCAACATGCAATGAAGGTGGGCGTGATGTATTTGGTAATCGATTACGAAAAGTATCTTGTCTTTGAACAGCTCCCAGTCTACTAAAAACCTTATGACGAGTAGATGGTGCAGAAACAACTATAACAAAAGTAATATATTTAGTGTCAACAAAATTATACAAACATACAGCTATATATATGTATAGGGTAGACAATAGTGTTTTAGGGATTATATAGGAGTACAATTAATATATACCCTAGAAGAATAATACTTATGTAGTATATATATATTGAAGGGTATAAGCTTACAAATCAGTGGTATACCTTAAATAAAGTAAAGGATTTTTGTAAAATCACCTCTGAGGGTAGAACAGATATAACTAGTAACTTTTGATCTAATAATTACTGTCATAACTTTTTTTTTTAACAAGTTTACATTTTTATTTTTTTTTAGTTTAAAACATTTTTTATTTTTAATAATAAAAAGGAGAAAAAATTAATTATGTATATTTTTATAATTTTAAAATAGTTACCAGGTGTACTTGGAAGAATATCATGGGTTTTTTTTTTAATAGATTCTTCCTCTTTTACAACAATAGGCTCTGATTGAACAATACTATAATCTTTAGTAAATAAATTACTTATATTATCTTTAACATTGAATTCAGGATATAACATTAAAGTGTCTTCCAAATTACATTCTACTAAATCATTAGTATTTTCAATTTGAGTATTGAAGTCAATAATTATAGAATCTTCTTCAAGATTATCAACTACATAAATAGATCGTTCTTTAAACAAAGATGTCAGTGAGCTAACAATAGGAACTTGAGGCTCTTCTAAGTCAAATGATATTCCATTATCAACATCTAAAAGTTCAATCAATTCTAAAATACTTTTGAGGTTTACAGAATTTTCCATTTGCATGTTTTCTTTTAAAGTACAAAGAGGATGGTCTGCTGTGGATTTCTCCCATTGTAAATAAGTTTTTAGCTGCAATGTATTAATGAATAATTTTCTGTTAATTTTTAAATTGTTACTTATACATGATATTAAAAGTTGAAGAAATAATCTTAATAAATCAGAATTAGCATTCTCCTGGTTTATATTTCTTGAGAAACTATTTAAAACTATATAAAAAACATTTGGATGAATATCCAAAACAGTTTTAAAATTGTAAAATCCATAATCAGTTTTAATAATTGTTAATAAAGTTTTAAAAATCAAAGATAAGTTTTCAGTATCTGAGTGTAATTCTAGTAAATTAATAAGTGCACTTATAAATTCATAAAATAATTGTTTGTCTGGAACAGAATTATTTATTGTAATAATATCAAAGTTACTATTAATCATAATATCAGTATCACATAAAAACTTTATTAATGTAATTGCACTTCCTTGCTGATCTATTATTTTTTCACATATTTTTTTAATAAAAGTTTCATAGTTTTCTTGAGTTTTTCTTTCATGTAATATTTGCAAAACTGCAGCTTTAATAGTAGAATGTTCACACAGTTTAGTCAATAAACTAAACCATTTATCAAAATATAAAGTATTATTAGGATTAAGTAATGCATCAAGTATAGACTCAGTAATTAATAAACATAAAGAAGCACTTAAATCTGATACTTGTACACAAAAACTCTTCAAAGGTGTTATCACAGTACTACTTACACCCAAAATAGAAATTAAATCAATTACATCATGACTGACTTTATTTAAATGTTCAGCCCATAAGTTACGATAAGATGTCATAGCTGATAATGAGTTATCATCTAATGGTTTTAAAGAATGAATGGGTAATGGTAATGGAAGTAACTCACATAATATAATCATTCCAGGTAGAAAATTAGATGGGCTGGATAATGTCCACATTATTATTTCATTGATCAAGTTAGAACCTAAATTATATTCTATGAATGTTAGAAATGTTTTATGTACATCTTTTGATACTCTAGTTGCTTCTTCTTGAGCTTCAGAAGAATATTCAATTATATAATGCATTAAATTGTACAGTTTTAACAAAACTTTTATTGGAGTTAAATCTTTATAAGAATTTCCACTATTTTGAATTAATAATGTTAACATGCAACGAATTAAAACCATACATGGATTCATGATTGATAATACTTTAGTACCCAAACCTCCAGCTAGTTTCCAAACATTTAATGAAGGCTGTTTATAGTGGTCACATATGTTTTCAACAATTTTCAAGAGATATTCTAACATATCAAAAGAATACATTTGTAGTATAATATATTTATATTTTAATTCAATAAAATCTTCATTATTTTTAAAAACCATTTCATATTCAGGAGCAGCCAAATATTTTAAAATTCTTAGACTAGTTATTAATGTTTTATCAAATGTTAAACAATTTTCAGTATTACTTTTTACATTATTACACAATTCAGTTACATCATCATGAAAAAATGATGAATATTTCATTGTAGGAAAAGTCCAAGCAATAATATTATTCAAACAAGAGTGTTTACACGACAATTCATATAATAAAGGTCCATACTTTTCTAAATAGCTTATATTTTCTGATCCCTCTAAGATAATATTTAATAAATCAGATGCATATATTATGTACAAATCATTATTTGTTGATTTTGTTTCCACAAAGTATTTAAAGTAATTCACAATTACATCCATATTATTCCCCATAGTCAACACAGTCACTACAGCTTGTTTTCCAATTGGAGATTGAGTAAGACAAAATACATCATGTAACACATCAACACTTTCTATTAAGTCGAACTTGAAGTTTTGTAATAAATTACACTCCCAAAAGTAGATCAAATAGTCAACAAGAGATAGAACTTTTATTCTGTAAATAATGTTTATAGCAAGTTGTGGACTAATATTGTTTAAGATTTTTATTAAATTATTCAACTCCTTATATCTGCAACCTAAATATCTAAGACCATGTTCTAAGTCTAACAAGTTTGATAGAAGATTAATAAGGTTGTGTTCAATTGAATGTAAAGAGCTGTTTGATATTTCCAAGAGTACAACAATACGGTTCAAAAAATTTGAATCATCAAAAAGTCTATAAATAGTAGGATAAACATCTGAATGTTTTAAAGCTGATGCAAGTTCAAATTGAGCTCTGGCTTGTAAGAATCTTTTTGGGCATCCCATTAATATTGGTGCTCTTATAAAAGTAGTATTGATTTCTGATATACAATCACTCAATATTGACACACAATTATCATCTAAAATATCTAAGTCTGTATTCATTTTATGTAATAATTCATAAAAATGAATTTTTCTCAAAATGCTAGTAAGTAAGAAACATACTCTTGGTCTCTCATGCATTCCAAGTATTTTTAATAAAGTTTGATATCCATTTAAATCATTAAAAGTTTCAGAATATAAAAATAAACGTAAAGGCTCAGGACCATTAAGGCTGGAATCCAGTGTTCGTAAAATGTTTAACTTAAGAGATAAGCACATATGTTCAGCAAAATATAAATTAAATAATTTAATATGTACTTGATGATGTTTAATTAAATGCTCTGCTAAACTATCACTATACTGACATAGTACCTCAACTAAGTTTAAACCAACTTTAAGATGGCGTATGATTAAAGTAGACATTGATGAATGACTTTTTGAAGCACATTCAAAATTAAGCGTTAAATTCACCAGGTCAAACACTTTATGATAATAATCTAAAAATTTAAAAAATGTATAAAAGCAAAGTTATAAAAAAATTATAATATTACATTATTAGTTGTATAACACACCTGGAATATCTAAAATTTGACTTATGTTTTTAGGTAAAATTTGAATAATTTCTTCAACAGTAGATATCCAATTTTCATTAATATCAGAAATTTCTAACTTTAAACACTCAAAATATTCAAGTAACCTGGATGTTTCTATACATTTTGAATGGTCTTCTGATTTCCTATGCATTAAGTCATATACTGATATTGTTGGATCTTGAATACACTAAAAATTCAAAATAAATACTTATATGTCAATTATTGATATTAAGATGTAACTATTAAAAATCTGGTTTTTATTCTGTTATAAAATAGAAACAATGTTTGGGTATTAATTATGTTATCAACTATAAAATTGTTTAAATATCATAGGTGCAACTAGAATAAAATGTTTTAGAATAATAAATAAATTTCTCTCGCTAAACAATTTTTTATATAACAACAAACATAATTTCCTAGATTTTTGTGAGAAAATTATTTGTCAGTTAATATGTTAATTCTGTTTATTTACTCTAGTTGCACTTATGATAATTTAGATTTAATTCATATTTTTGATTTGTTACAACAGATTTCTAAATTTTCATACAAAAATTAGAAATAAGTTAACATAAATTATTTAGGACTACATTTTTATTAGTCAATTTTATATAAATAAATTTGGCTTAAATTATTTAAATAGTATAATAAATATACAGTTTAATTAGTTAAGTTACATTAAAAATAACTAAAATATTATACAATATATGAACTTTGAATAATTTTATTATTTATAAAAACAAGTAACTCATACTATTCATTTATTATTTTTTAGAAATGTATACTGAAATATTTAATTACCCTTAGTGGATTTGCTTCAAACAAAGAAGGATTGAATGTTTTGTTGAAATCTTCAAAGCAATCATTTGAATTAGCTTCTATGTCACTTCCCTAAAAAAATGTTTTTTTCCATAATTCAAAAATTAACCTATTAGTTATTTGTTATGAAGTTAAATTAAAACATATATGAAAGTTTCTAAATTAACTAATATAATATCTGTCTTATTATCTTACATTTAATTTATTGAACTAACAAATTTATTGTATTTATTTATTTATATAAAATTTCTAATTATTAATATGACTTATCCAATCAGTGGGGTATTTTAAAATTTTATGTTCCAGTTAATAGAATTTACCATCCTCCATTTTTTAAGCTATTCCTGCCTAGTAAAAATTAAGTGATAAATTTGCCAAAAAATGTTTAATGACTTAAAATGTACAAATTTTACAACAATACTTTCATAACATATTAAGTGAGTTAAGTCTATTTCCATGTTAAGAAAAAATTCATTGTTCTAATCAGAAAATTCTATGTTAAATTTGTCAATGAAATATTTATAATTTGTTGCAAAGTCAAAAATATAAGAAAAAATTTCAAGTTGGATTAATAAAAATTTTTTTTTTAAATTTAAATTATTTAATTACAATAACAGATAAAAAAATCAATATTTATTATTTTTTTTTTAATTTAATGATATAGAACTACCTTAGTAATTAAGCTAGTGTTTAATTATAATTTTATGTCACTAAATATAAGACAGAAAAAAAGTGTGTTTTTATAAGTACATTTTTGTTTTTAGGTAAGTTGATTTTTTCCAGTTACTTAGTACTAATTTAAGGTAAAAAATACATATTGATTAGCTTTTAACTTACCTTTTATTCCTTCTAAAATTAGCATAACATGTTAAAAAAATTGTTCTAAGTCATCTTGTTGAATTTTAAGAAATATAATTTATTTAACACCATAAAATTGGTTTTGATTAAAGAAATTATGATTACTTTTTTTTTGAATTGTTACTTAATTTTAAATGTTTTCTATCAAAATAATATTAGTTCAATCTAATATTTAGCTATTTTATAAAAAAATTGTTTAGTTTTTTGATTGATACAAAACTTGTATTACATTAAATTATAATAAATTATAGCTAGTTTTCCTTTAATTGTTGGGAGCATTTATAAAAAACATCTATAGTACAACAAAACTTAAACTACCCTTTGTATAATACTGTATGGGACACCATGGCTCGCCTCTAGCCACGGTTCACATATCCCTAGAGTAAATACACAAATATGGTCAATGAATTATTTCATATAATACAAGAATATTTATAACCTATCAAGTAATTATTTTTTAATACCACATCTTCAAATTCATCACTGTCTTCTAAAGCCATATCATCATCGCTACTTATTTCTTCTAAAAGCATATCTTCTTTTTTTTCTAATTGTTTTATATTACTTAGTACTTCTTTACATTCATTTTTTGATTGATCTTTTAGCAAATCTAAAATTTATAAAAATATTTAAATAAATAATTTTGAAAACTTACATAAAGAACTATTATTAGTTACTACTAGAAATTTCTGTAGACTGATCATTCACAGATGACACTAGCGGCAATGTTCTAATCAATTTTTCAATATTTTTTTCAGAATTCATTTTAATCAATCAAAATTTCCTATATTAATCAGGAAACCCTTAATTATCATGTGTTTTCTACATTTGATTTAATATTTCAATTATTTAGCAATTAAAAATAACTTTAATAAATTATTTACTAATTTTGTTCTAAACAAGTTATTATACAATTCAGAACTAAATATGAGTATTTCACTTATGTAATTATTATAATAATTATATTATTATAAAAAATGTATTTATTTTTTTAAATTATAATTGATGCTAAATTAAGAGATAATTTATTGTAATTTCTTAAGAAAAGATAAAATGATTTGACTAACTCATTGATCTTTAGGTACTATTTCTTCTTATCGTTAGTTCTTATCATTATCTTTGTATTGATAAAAGAATAGATAAACATTAACTTCATAAAATCAAGTTCTTTAAATCTCTTCCATGAAGTTAGTTCCCGATATTAACAGATAAGTAACCATTGATAAGATTTTAGTAACCAAATTGGTTTATCATGAACATTAGGTTGCAGCATCAGTTTTTATCAATGGGTTTTCTTATTAATAATTTTTAATTAAAAGTAATTTTCATAAACTAGTTAATAGTTTTAATAAACGTTTTATCATAATTTTAATTTAAAATGGTGTTCGTTATTGTGTGATTAAATTGTAATATGAATTTTTATGGTCAATACAGAGATAATTTGTTCAAGAATATTTGTATAAAACATAAATAAATATTAATTGAAAGAATAATCATGTCTAATTTCAAAATTCCATGGTTGTCTTTAACATTAACTACCTTACCAAATGTAGGTGGCTTTATTGGTGCAATTTATGTTCGTGAAAATGTTAAAGGTTGGTATGAGGTAAAGTATCCATGTAGTTCTAATATAAAAGAAAAATGTATTTTAACTCTAAAGCAATATGTCCCTTAATAATTCACCTTTCTGACCTAATAATAACAATTAAGTTAGCAGCGATTTTTCCCATTTAGTTTTTGAATGCCGTGTTTTAAAAACAAATCATTCCATATTATTTAGCCATTTATCTAGTCATAATATCTTCCCAATTAATTGTTCCACTATTCTCAACTCAACCTCCCCCAATGTAATATCACTAATTATTTCTTTTATTAATGCACCTGGTTTTTTCAATAAACTTTATTTATTGTAACATTTACAATGTATCTGATATTTTTATTTTTTAATTTTATCATGTAAGTAGTCCTAAATAATAAATTGTACTTTTTTTTTTTAACTTAATTGTTATTTTTTACTACTGATTGTTTAGCTAAATTAATACTTTGTATTCAAAGCTAAAAAAAAATAAATTATAATAAATAACTAAATCATATAAATTATATGAAAAGAATTTTTTCCTAATTATGATTAAATTTAATGTACACATAAATTTAATAAAGTAATTTTAAATGATTGGAATACAGACATTAGATCGACCATCATGGAAGCCTCCTAATTATATGTTTGCTCCAGTTTGGACAACTCTATATACAGGAATGGGTTATGCATCATATTTGGTATACCGAGATGGATTTAATGGTAAAAGTTTCTTATCTTAAGTTATCAATTTTTATTTAGAGAAAATTTTAGTTTCAAAACTCCTAGATAAATATTTTAAATAGATCACTTATTAAAACTATTTAATCTATAGTTGAATAATGATGAAATTAATTTGAAAGGCTATACTTCTTAAAAATAGATATAGATTACTTCTAATATTCCATTAAAAACTAGCATGAAGAAATACTGATTTTTTACTATTATTTAATAGTGTGGAAAAGAAATTTAATTAAAAAATCAATATACATTTTCTAAATTTTTAGAGGACTATGCTTCCTGCTAATTGTGCATTGAATTTATGTTTTTTTTTTTACAATTGTTTTACAGGAACAGCTAAAATACCTTTGTTACTTTATTCATCACAATTAATTCTCAATTGGGCATGGACTCCTTTATTTTTTCATTTACATAAATTAAAATGGGTAAGCTAAATTTATCATAGAAATTATGTTTAGATAATTAATTGATTTCTATTCTAGAGCTTATATGAAATTTGTGCTTTATGGACTAATGTGGCTTTATGTGCTATTGCTTTTTATCGAGTCAATAAAGTAGCTGGGTGTCTTATGGTTCCATATTTAGGATGGCTATCATTAGCTACAGGTTTAACTTATTACATTTATACAAACAACAAAGAAATATCAATTAAAGAAGAATAACGATTATTATTCATTTTTAAGTATAGTGTCAGGTAAAGGTATAAAAATCATTAATTAGTAGTCATTGTTTATAATTTTATAATAAGGTTATTTATATTAAAAAAGGTAATTTTGGAATGAAATTAAATAATATATTTGTTATATATTTCTCTATGTTTATTTATTTCTATTAAATTCCTAAAATTCCAAAAATAGTTTTAAAAAATGAAAGCTGTTTCATTAAAATAATAAATTGCTTTTATTAAGGCAAGTTTCCTCTTTTTTTGAAGATTTGTAGTATTTAACATCTCAAATATTCTCTAAATTTTCAATTTTACATTTATCTATATGGCTTTTTATAAAAAAACTAAGTACATTAAGGTTTTAATAGAAACCTTCCACATATGTAATAAATTTTTGAAAAAGTTCCAACAAAGTGTTTTTTTGTGATGTAAATCAATATCAAATATATCTTTTTCTTAACTGTGCTGGGTTTTGATTTCCAGTGAAACTTTTGATTGTATAGTACTCATATATTAAAATTATATAATAAATATATAATAAAATTAAATATTATTGTCTTAAAAAATTTCTAAAAAACAAATAAATAATTGTTTGAGTCTTTAAAATTTATTACACATTAAGAGTTTTTTAGTTTATTATCATATATTATAATAAAAATTAAATATTAGCTTCGATGCGCAGCTGAGAAGATATTAATTTTACTGTTTTTTTTTTTTTTGTGTGTCTGTCACTACTTTTTCTCAACTCTCATTGGGCAGATTTCTTTCAACAATACATCAAAAGATCACAAATTGTATCTAGTTGAAGACATTACCCTTAAAAATTGAAAAATTTTCTCTCGTTCCCTGCAAACAGAGGAAATCTCCAAAAAAATTACAAATTTAAAAATCGGTAAATTTTGTCATTTTTTTTTTCACTTTTTTCCTTAAAACTATCATAACTTTTTAAAAGTTCACAAAACAACTTAATTTTTTTTTTATGAAACTATATATTCCCCTTTCATTCAATATCATTTTTTTTTTTGAAAATATTCCGGAACTACTGCATCCTTTAAACATATGTCAAATTAAAGCTTATGTCAGTCATGTACTATAATAAAAAAAAAAAAATTTGTCCTGACGACCTATCTTCTATGCACAAATGGTTACCGTATTCAAAAATATGCTACTTTTGTATTAAAATTCTGGGTTTTGTATTTTATTTTATTTTAAAATATCTTATTAGGAGAATACACTGACTTTCATGAATATTATACAATTTAATTGACATAGAATAAAGTTCATAAGACATAAAAAATTAAACTTATTAAAATTTTTTTACTTTTTTAAAGTCAAAAAAGTAATTTTTAAATTTGAGTTGGCTTAAATAGCCAATTTTATCATGTGACGAAAGCAACCCCATAATTAAAAAAATACTATTTTTGTGTTAAAATTTACGACTTTAAATTGTTATAACTTTTTGAATAGTATATGTATCAACACAATTTTCTTTTTTCTAAATATATTATATATACCTTTTTCATATAATATAATTTTTATTTAAATTGAACAATTTTCCTTTATACATGGGGCTTTCAAAACTTGAAAAATACGTATAAAAAGTAGATCTTTTTCAACTTAACTTTTGAAAATGTTCCGGAAATACTGTGTCCTTTAAAAATATGTCAAATTAAAACTTATAATAAATATTATAAGTTCAAAAAAAAAAAAAAAAATTTTTTCCGACACCTTTTCTTCTATATGAAAATGACCGTAAAATTTTACGAAACTTATAATTTTTATGTAAAAATCACTGTTTAACATGAAATATAAATAAATTCATTTTTTTTTTTTATTATAAACTTTCACTTTAAAGGACGAAAAAAAGTAGGTTAGAAATTATGACTTTTAACATATTAAAAATAAAAATCAATAATAATTTGAAAAGAATTAATTATAAAAATTATATAATACAATAATTATACAATTTAAAATATTTTGCTTTTGTAATTATCGACCAATTTCTTAGAATTAAACACTATCTACAGATTTGCATCAAAGCGTTTCTAATGATAGTGATTTTAATCACTGTCAGATTAAATCTATACTGGACCCAACTATGCTACGTCCCCACTGTGCCACGACCTCACTATGCTGGGTTTTTTTCTTAAATATTTCTCACTATTAGATGATTTCAATATAAATGAAAAATACGGGGTGAGATGATAAGAATATGCATTCTAGAATGAAAATAGAAACCAAGTTTTGGTTACAATTTTAAACGGAATTACTTCTATAAAAAACTAATTCTTCAATGCTATTCAGCTTAATATTGATTTTATAGTAACATTTTTTACATTTAATCTATACTTTCTAAATTATTCACCTTACTAAATTTAACATACTATTTTTATCAGTAAATTAACTGATGATTGTTGTTTGTTAATTATAATAGTTGAATTTTAATGAGACAACTTACATTTTTATTTGAATATTTTTAAATAATTATTGTTATTAACTGTTTACCTTTAAATTAATAAAATTTATTTATTATTCCTTGATATTTGTTTAACATGAGCATAGTGAATAATGGTTCAGTAAATTATTTTAAATAAGAAAATATTTTATTACTAAATATTAACTTCAATTTTGACTTGACTGATTTTTCTAATTTATAACAGTGGCTTACTAAGCAATTTCATATGACCTACAAATAGACTTAACTTTTTTTTTTCTTTTTTTTTTTTGAGGAAGTTTTATATTATCAATAAAAACAAAACATTCTTATCCATAACACAACTTAATAAACATAATTTGTATCTATTGCACAAAACTTTATTTTATTGAGCAAAATTTAGTTTTGATAAGAAAAATTAAATTTAACTATAAAAAGAAACATGTAGCATTAGAGGTCAAAGTTAAAAAAAATTTAGACTTAGCATCCAAAATTTGCTTACATATTGCTTATATAAACTAATTGCAGTCTTTTAATTACATAGTGTTATAATATATATATATTATATTAATAAATATTACTATGTTGACATTTATTTATTATGTAAAACTAATTGTTGGCCAATAACCACCAAAGTCAAGGCCCTGTTTATTATATATATAAATAGAAACTGTTCTTTTAAAAATAAATTAATCAATATAGTTCTGAGCTGAACTGTTTTTATATAGAACATTTTTTATGCATCAATAAATAATAATGTATAATGCATTACTACTTTCTTAAGTGTTTTTTTAAGAAAGTGATATGTGACCCAATATTACTGGCTTTAGTAAAATTTAATTTTAATTTATGTCACGTTTAGTCAAAGCATATATTTCATTATCTTCTGCATTACTGCTACTTCTACACGATATGCTTAACCTACTATTTTCCTCGCTGGATTCATCTTCATCTTCTTCTTCAATTACACTTGATTGAATCCATTGTTTAATACGTTCCTTTTTAGCTGCTTTATCTATTACTCCTGTCTCTATTCCACAATTACCAAAAGCCACTAAAAAATTCTTATTTTCTTCATGATCCATTTGAAAGCTGTATAATGATGGACTAAGTTCATCAATGTCATCTGAAACTAATTATATAAGGTATTTTAAGATAATAGCTGTTACACTTTTAAAAACAAGTATTTAATGAATTTCCTTTTAACTAACATACTTTAATTAAAAAACAGATCGTTTACCCTTATACAAAAGAAATTAAAACTTTAAATATATGTATAGAAAGAAGAACTTTTGAAAATATTCCAGAAAACATTACACCTTTATATATATATCTTAAATTAAAGGTTATATAGTATATTTCAGACTTATATAATCTTAATTGTTTAGTTATGCAAAAATTATTTAAATTGATACACTGAACATAATACATTCTGCTTGTAACATTTTTTTTAAACAAAAGTAGATTTATGGAATATTCTTACTTAACCTGATTATCAAACATAAACATTAGCTACGATGCGAAGCTGAGCAGGTATTAATTTTACTGTGTTTTATTTATGTTTTATTTTATTATTAAATTTTCAAATGCTTATTGTTTTAAAAAAAATTTATAGCGATATTCATCTTTCAGTTCAAATTTTGCCTTTATTTTCAAAACAATAAAATTTTAAACCAATCTTGTTTCACTGATATAAATTTTTATTATTTAAAAATTGTTATATTACATGGGAATATACACCACTTATGGTAGATTTGTGAGTTATGTATTATAGCTACGATACAAAGCTGAGAAAGTATTAATTTTACTATGATGTGTTTATTTATTTTATTTGTTTTGTATCTGTTACCACTTTTTCTCAGGTCTCGCTGGACCAATTTTGATGAACAATACGTCAAAAGATTACAAATTGTGTCTAGTCGAAGACATTATCCACAAAAATTGAAAAAAATCCCTCGTTCCCCATAAACTGGGGAAATCCCTCAAAAAATTACAAATTTAAAAATCTCTAACTTTCGACATATTTTTACTTAAAATTGCCATAACTTTTTTAAAAATTACCAAATCATAATGATTTTATTTAGTTTAATTAAATTTTTTTGATAGATACCTTAGGTACTTACCTATCATTTGATAAATTTTTGTGAACATTTGAACCTTTACCAGCCCACAGGAAGAGATTCAAAATGGCAACTTTTTCCCAAAAAATTAACTTTTGAAAATGTTCCGGAAAGACTTACACTTTTATATATACCTTAAATTAAAGCTTATGTGATATACTTTAATTTAAAAAAAAATAATTTTACCTCTGGACTTAACTTCATGGTAAAAATGACTACCGTATGCAAAAATATGCTTTTTTTGTGAATAAATTCTTGATATTATATTAATATTATATGTTATTAAGAATAACATTATATCATTATGACTTTAAAAAATACATGAGTCAATTCTATTCTTTAATGATAAATACTTTATACAGGGTGATTTTTTTATTATTATCTTTAGTCACACATTATTCTTGAATTATTAACTATGTAATACTTTTTNATTTTTTTTTATTATTATCTTTAGTTACACATTATTCTTGAATTATTAACTATGTAATACTTTTTAAGTTCATCCCTTATGCCTGGTAAGGGTGTCAACTTTGTTTTTTTAAATGGTAACACATATTTTGAATTTAATAATATGTTTGAGTTTTTAATTCAATAGTAAATGGCATTTGAATTTTTAATACAACTTAATTCGTTTATTAGATATAAACATTTAAAGTTTCAAATTTTTGAATTAATATATAGGTATAATACACAAGGGATTACAAATACAGATTGCTAATTAGTTTTTTATGATATTGCTATCACAGTCACGGATTGTTTATTATCAATTATGACTATCAATAGATATACTTTTTGTATTGTCAGTTAGTGTATTTATAAACTCACAAGAATGTACCTTACTATCATTGATAATAACAATGCTGTGTACCTGCTAATATC
>NW_026099574.1:22310688-22320242 GCF_025091365.1 Daktulosphaira vitifoliae | reverse complement strand
TGCTATTTTTGTGTTAAAATTCTGGGTTTTGTATTTTATTTTATTTTAAAATACCTGACAAGGGGACTACAGATTTTCATAAATATTATATAAAATTAAAATTAATATAGCATAGAAAGTTAAACTTATTTAAATTTGTTTGCTTCTTTTAAGTCGAGAAAAATAACTTTGAAGTTTAATTTAGCTTAAATAGCCAATTTTTTCACTCGACTGTAACAACATTCGGTTCCCGATATGGTATAACTCATGTTTTACACGCTTGGGGTACGATGTTTCAACCCGCGTATGGCAATGAATTTTTTGCATTTTTTCTTAATTCTTTTTAAGTTAATATAAATTTTTAACTCGTTTGATTTTTATCTCATTTAGATTCAATAACTTCAATAAAGATCAAGGATCCCATCACTTTAGTCGCCCCTTGCAAGAAGAAATTTCTTATTCGTATTAAAATTATTTTACTATATTTTAAGTTTTAGCTTCGATGCAAAGCTGAGAATATATATTTTTGTGATTATCATTTATTTTCTCTGCTCTAACTTGACCTATATTTTTCAACGATACGTTAAATGATTAAAATTAGTTACCCTCAAAAATTGAAAAAAAATTCTAATTTATCAATTAAACAGTTAGTTATTCCATGTTCTCCACAAAGACAATTAAAATCATTCATTTCTAATGTTTTCAAAGTATTTATTGACGAATTAAGTTTGATATGATAGGTTTCAACTACAAAATTTAATCATTTTACTTTGTAATTTAATAATTTTTTTACTCTATTTTTGTGTGCTACTACTAGACTATAATATGACACATTTTTTGGTAACATGTGACTATATAAATCATTTCTAAACAAAATGATTGTTTTTATANCCTGAATTAACAATTGATTTTTACAAATATAATCAAATTTTATAATACGCTCAATTGAGTAAATCTTTTTAACAACTTTGTTTCGGTTCTTTAGTTAAAGTAAATCATTAAAATTAATTAAGTTCTGAATATTTCACTTATAGAATCTTTTAAAACACCAAAAGTTACAAGGAAATGATTTCTATTATTTCTATTTAAGTTATCTATTACCATAAAAATGCATAAAAATATTGAGCTTTTCTGATAAATTTACAATAAATAGTAATTATAAAACTTTCTGACTGCATATTGATCTTAACGATACAATTTTTTTAATTGTCACAAAATTTTCTATTTAATGATGTCAATGTCAAACTTTCCAATTGAGCTAAAAGTTATGGTAAAATAAATTTTTTTTTTTTATTATAAATATTTACAGTAATCAACTTTAAACGATTAAAAAAATAGGTTAAATATGTCATTTTCCTTATTTTTAACTTATTAATAATCAAAATCAGTATTAATTTAAAACAATTTTTTTTGTTCTTAATTATTTTTTTTTATATGTAAATACTATTTTTTAATAATATTAAAACTTAGAAGTGATAGAAAAAGTCTAATTGCACATTTTAAAACATCGCGAAAAGTTGATTTAGAATAGTATATTTTTGTTTCTGATGGAAGTTCCTTGTAGTCCAGTGTATAAAACTTATAACTTTGTTAATTGTTATAACTTTATCAAAAATGACCAAATCAGTATATTTTTTTTTATTTAGATGCATGTCTTTATCTATCATTTGGTTTTTTTTATAAATCTAACCCTTTACCTGCCCACAAGAGGGATTCAAAATATTAACTTTTTTTTTTTTAGTTAAAGTAAATCATTAAAATTAATTCAGTTCTGGATATTTCAATAGTAGAATCTTTTTAAATATCAAAAATTACTTAGAAATGATTACTATGATTTCTATTTAAGTGTTCTATTACGATAAAAATGCAAAAAATAATGAGTTTTTCTGATAAATTTACAATAAATAATAATTATAAAACTTTCTGACTGCATATTAATCTTAAAAATAACATTGTTTTAATTCTCATAAAATTTTCTATTTAATGATTCATTCTAGTCAACGAAGGAGTAATTTTGCAGAATAGCAGAAAAAATTCCCAACAAACTTTTTTTTTTTTTGTTTTAATTAGGCAATTGGTGGATTATTCCAAAAGCAACATCAACTCTTATTTCTTTAATTATATCATGATTAGTAGTTCTTTGATTTTAAAATATAATATATGAATATATACTAATTATAATTATTAAATTTAGTATGAAATTGATATTTAATATTGTAATTTAAACGGAGAAATTATAAAAATAATAAAGAAGTTATATTTTGCTTTACTTTTACGTGTATAAAAATTTAAAGGGCTTGATACAATAATTATCAATAAAAACTGTTTGTTACTATAAATGAATGCACTGGACTACAAGGAACTTTCATCAGAAGCAAAAATATACTTTTCTAAATCAAATTTTCGCGTTGTTTTCAAATCTGCAATTAGACTTTATCTATCAGTTCTAATTTTTTATATTATTACTAATTAAATATAAAAAATGTAATTAATGTTTTTAAATTCAGTATGAAATTGTAAGGCCAGCTATGATGTATGGTTCATAGTGTTGGGCGGTTGATAAGAAAGTAGAGCAGAGAATAAGTGTAGCAGAGATGAGAATGCTTAGTTGGATGAGTGGAGTGACTAGAGAAGATAGGATAAGGAACGAGCATATAAGAGGAAGTATAGGTGTTGCGTCAATCGTGGATAAGATGACAGAAAATAGACTTAGATTGTTTAGTCATGTTATGAGGAAAGAAGAATCGAAAGCTGTAAGAACAGTTATAGAAATGAATGTTGAAGGAAGAAGAGATAGAGGAAGACCAAAAAAGAGATGGAGGGATGCTATTGAATGCGATTTGAGGACAGCTGATGTGAGCGTAGAAGATGTGGGAGATCGTGTCAAGTGGAAGCTTAGGATAAGGGTGGCCGACCCCAAGTAGTTGGGATTAAGGCAAAGAAAAAGAAAAATATTACCAGAAATTCCGGTGGCAATTGACATAATATGATTGTTGTTTCGGAATGTACAATTTAGCGTTTAGTTGGGTTTAAATAATATAGCGTCAAATCAATTACCTACTCTATCGGTTGTATCTTAATATACACTACACTTAAGTGTATATTAAAATACACTACTATAAAATATAAGATAATTTTTTTGTTTATAATTGTCTTTTAAACAACTTTTGTACGAAACTTATTTTGTAAGATAAATATTTTTTAACAAAATTAAAAAAGCTCATATTTTTGAACTTTTGCGAGGCTGTAAATAAAAAGCTCAATTTCAATCAATGAGGACTATTAGTATGTCATTATACATATTTTAATTCAACTATTAAAAAAACAAAATTTGGTTTGGAATTTTTTAAGAAATTTTTCCTTTGTTGACTGGCCTAGATGTCAATTTTAAACTTGTAATTGAGCTAAAAGTTATGGTAATATATTCAATTTTTTTTACTATAAACTTTCATAAATCTTTATCAAAAATTTTTCATCAACTTTAAAGAACCAAAAAAATAGGTTAAAAATGAAAATTTGGACTGATTATTTTTAACATATTAAAAATCAAATCAGTAATAATTTGAAAACAAATTTTTTTTTCTTTTAATTATTATTTTATATATATAATTAGTAATAATATAAAAAATTAGAAGTGATAGAAATAGTCTACTTGCAGATTTGAAAACAACGCGAAAATTTGATTTAGAAAAGTATATTTTTGCTTCTGATGAAAGTTCCTTGTAGTCCNAGGATATAATTAAAGAAATAAGAGTTCATGTTGCTTTTAAAATATTTCACCAATTTCTCTAAAGGAAACACTATCTACAGATTTGCATCGAAGCGTTTCTTATGATAGTGATTTTAATCACTGTCAGATATCATCTATACTTGTCCTATCTATGCCTCGTCCACACTGTGCCTCGACCCCACTGTGCTACCGTTTTTTTTTGTCTATTATATTATCAAGTCAAGCATAGGGGTTCACATTTTAAAAAAATAGTAAAGATTTTGTATCCCTGAAGAAATAAAAAAAAATTGTCTTTGTAAAATAATGTTGTTTTTTGAACCAAATAATTTTTACTATACAAAATTTAAAATGTTCAGTAGTTTCTGAAAAAATGAGTGTTTTACCCTGAATCGACCCAACCCAACCTGTACAAAAAAATGATAAAAAAACTACTTTTAATTAAAAAAAAAAAAATTTATTTTTTTTTTAAATTATAATAACTAATTTATTCATTAGTTTTTTATTCTAATATTTAATTATTGGTACCACGATATTTCAAAATCAAATCTTTTGAGACACAAATAGTGTTAAGTTTTAACTTACGTTTAGTTTTGTCTAACATATACTTGGAAAGCCATCGTTCATCTAAGAAGTTTTGCACTTCGTCCAAAAGATTTGGCCTAGTTAAAATGTTTGGCTGAAGAAATTTTCGAAACATTCTTTGAGCATTTGACGTTAAAAGCTTAAACAACTTGGGTCTTCTAAATGGACTCATTATACCATTACTTGTTAACCAGTAAACATAACTTACAAATCTAGGATCTTCAGAACTGGCTTTTTGCCACGGTAAGCAACCAGTTAAACAAACAAATAATACTACAGCAAATTGCCAAACATCATGGGAAGTATCTACCCTATAAATAAAATTTGATTTAATTAATTTTCAATACAAGTTTAAAAAGATATTTACACATGAAAAACTATTTTTTTTTAATCGAAAATTATAATTATTATAGCGATTAAATAGTTAAATTAGTTAAACTAATTTATATAGTTGCATCAATAATAAAGCAGAGTTAACTACATTTATTTACAGATTTAAACTAGATATTATAGTTGGGTCAAGTATACTTTATCCAGTTATTTATTATAACCAAATAAATTCATTGTTTAAACAATCCCTGAAAATATTAATATATTCATATATATATATAATTTTAGTTTCGATACGAAGCTAAGGGAATATTAACTTAATTATGATCTATTTATTTATTTATTTTTATATCCGTTATCACATTTCTCCGTTTTCACTGGAATTTCGCTCAACAACCGTCAGAAGATATCGAATCGTATTTAAATCAAAACATTACGCACATTTCCTATATTCGAAACCTCGCCAAAAAATATAATTTTTATAATAGGTTAATTTCAATTATTTTTTTTACTCAAAATTGCCATAATGTTTTAAAAAATAAATGAAAGAATACGAACATTTTTTGATAAATACTTCATATATTTTCTATTGTTTCTCAGTAAACAAGGTCCCGCCGTGATGATTTTTTAACACGTGGTTTTATTATCCTATCGCTAACCAAAATATTAAAATAAAATATTTTATTAAAAGTAAAATAATAGATTTATACCATTTCCAATAACTTAATTATGTATAAGGAGTGCGCGTATTTTTAAGTTTACAATATGGAATGACGATCCAAATAGTTTTCAGAACAAAGCCATGAAGGGCTTCCTCTTTTACATTCCCAAGCTAAAATAATTTTATATCTATTTAATAGTCTAATAAACTACCACACGCTACCCATAAATAAGTTTAAATTGAAATACTTACTTATATTTATGTTCTGTGTCTATAACTAAAATTTCAGGGGGCATATATGGAATCCATTCGTTACGACGAGTGACCCAACTGCCATTTTTTCTAGTTTCTCCAAAATCACACAACTTAATTCTTGAAAAGTCACTTTTAAAAACCAAAATATTATCCAATTTTATATCTCTATGTACCAAATCATAACTATGGATGTATTGAATTGCAGAAACTAGCTAAATAAATTATAACACTTGAAAAAATTATAGAAGTTTAATATCTAATTTTAATATTAATCTGAATTTTTATTTTTATTTTTATTTTACAATAAGTAAACGACAAAAAAATCGTAAATCAACCTTATTACATTAATGATGTACATGACATTAATTAAAGACGAATTGAGAAATTTTGATCCACTGAGATTTTATACATTTATCAATCATTCAACTGATAAAAATTGATTAAATCATAATTTAAAGCTATATATAACTGATATTTTAGCTTCGATGCGAAGCTGATAAGGTATTAATTTTACTATGATGTGTTTTATTTTTTTTTGTGTCTGTTACCACTTTTTCTCAGCTCTTACCGAACGGATTTCTCTCAACGATACGTCAAAAGATCACAAATCGTATCTAATCGAAGACATTACCCTTCAAAATTGAAAAAATTTCCCTTGTTCCCCATAAATGGGGGAAACCTCCAAAAAAATTACAAATTTAAAAATCGCTAATTTTCGAAATTTTTTCAATTTTTTTTACTAAAAACTGCCGTAACTTTTTCAAAAATGAACATATCAATATAATTTTTTTTTATATAGATGCTTGATGTCTTTACCTATCATTTGGTATATTTTTTTTGTAAATCTGACACTTAACCTGCCCACAGGGGGGGATTTAAAATGACAACTTTTTCACAAAAAATTAACTTTTTCAACTTAACTTTTGAAAATGTTCCGGAAGGTCTGACACTTTTATATATATCTTAAATTAAAGCTAATGTAATTTACTTTATTATGCAAAAAAAAAATTTCGGACTTTATTTTGTCTTAACGGTGAAAATGGCTTTTTGTGTGAAAATTCTCGATTTTATTTTTCACATTTTTAACTTTATAATGCTATAACTTATTGAAAAGTGTATGGATCAACATAATTTTTTTATAAGAAATAATATTTTTAATAATCCCTTTTTCATTTGACATACTTTATCTTAAATAGGATATTAATAAGGAACTAGCAGATCATGTAGCATTTGGAATAATCCACCAATTTTTTAAAATTAAACACTATCTAAAGATTTGCATCGAAGNTTTTTTAAAATTAAAACACTATCTAAAGATTTGCATCGAAGCGTTTTTTTTGATAGTGATTTTAATCACTGTCAGATATCATTATACTTGATCCAAAAATAGCGATTTTTAAATTTGTAATTTTTTTGGAGGTTTCTCCCATTTACGGGGAACGAGGGAAAATTTTTCAATTTTTAAGGGTAATGTCTTTGATTAGATACGATTTGTGATCTTTTGACGTATCGTTGAGAGAAATCCGTTCGGTGAGAGCTGAGAAAAAGTGGTAACAATAAAAAAATAAAACACATCATAGTAAAACCAATACCTTCTCAGCTTCGCATCGAAGCTAAAATATCAGTTATATATAGTATTAAAGTACATTACATTAGCTTTAATTTAAGATATATATAAAAGTGTCAGACCTTCCGGAACATTTTCAAAAGTTAAGTTGAAAAAGTTAATTTTTTGTGAAAAAGTTGTTATTTTAAATCCCCCTCTGTGTGCAGAAAAAAGGTCAAATTTTCAAAAAGTTATAGCTTTGTAACCGAACACTTTCAAAAATTTAGTTGAAAAAGTTATTATTTTGAATCCCCACCTGTGAGCAGGTAAAGGGTCAGATTTTTAAAAAATATATACCAAATGATAGGTAAATACCTCATATATCTATATATAAAGGTATCTATCAATAAATTAAATTAAAAATATTAATTAAACTAAAAAAAAAATTAAAATGATTTGGTCATTTTTTAAAAAGTTATGGCAGTTTTAAGTAAAAAAATTGAAAAAAATTCGAAAATTAGCGATTTTTAAATTTGTAATTTTTTTGGAGGTTTCTCCCATTTATGGGGAACAAGGGAAATTTTTTCAATTTTGAAGGGTAATGTCTTCGACTAGATACGATTTGTGATCTTTTGACGTATCGTTGAAAGAAATCCGTTCGGTGAGAGCTGAGAAAAAGTGGTAACAGACACAAAAAAAAGAAACACATCATAGTAAAACCAATACCTTCTCAGCTTCGCATCGAAGCTAAAACAATTTTAGATAAAAATCAAAACTGGGCTCTATTTTACACACTCCCAGTCTACCCACTAATAAATTACTGTGACTTTGAAGATTTATACCTCGTATATTCTTGAAATACAAATAACTAATAACCTTGATGAAAGATTAGGGTGTATTATTAGGGTCTATTGTATTATTATAGAATAGTGAAAAATATTTTAGTAAATATTATATGTTTATCGTATTCTCTTATTAATGTACCTCTACAATGAATGCTTAGTATACTTATTATAATTTCATATTTTTAAAAATTATTATTATCGTTTTCTGTTGATTGTTTAAATTAAAATTATTTTTCTCAATATTTTCATGTTGTATAACAAGCTTAATGATTTACAATAATTAAATAGGTACTAAGCAATGTTTTGATATTCACTATCAACAAATATCAATATATTAATTGTTAATTAATTAAGTAAAGGACTTATTTTATTTTTACTACTATAAATTATTTACAATTAGTTTTTAAATAATGAATAACTAACCTGTTTTGCTACTGATTTACTGTGTAATTCACCTATTCCATTGTCCGATATATTAGATGTTAGATCACCTAGAGGTGCATACTCCTGAGCAAATACGTAAAAACTAGCTGTTTGAAAAGCTACATCAAACGTTGAAACAATATTACGATGGGCACTTAAATGGTAACTGTAATGAAATTCTCGATAAAAGTCTTTTACAGCCGTATAATTTTTTGGTAAAGATTTCAAAACCATTTCGTTGTCAGTTCCGCGATGTTCAACCAACAAAATTTTTCCAAACCAGCCTTCACCGACAATTTGAACAATATCAAAAGTTTCTACCAAATTTATCTAAAATATTTTTATAAAACTTAATTATTTAGTAAGATATTATTAAAAGAATTCTAAGAATAATTAAATTAATTATGTCATATAGTTATAGCTATATAGAGTGATGCATTTATTATAAAACACTTAGTTAATTATTACGTTCATTCAAGTTCATATAAAACTGTGATAAATATCATGACTATTTTCCATTTTATGAGTTATAAAACTAGTAAAAATAGGTTGTTGCTCTATTATTAAATATATCTAACATTAAGTAATAATAACATATCAATAGGCGACATTTATATAATATACAATATTTAAATAGTGTATATTATATAAGTGAAGCGTTCTTTGTACTAGAAAAATTTAGGAGGAATTTGTCCTATTCCCTTACAAAAAAAAAACCCAGCACAGTGGAGTCGCGGCATAGTGGGGACGTTGCATAGTTGGGTCCAGTATAGATTTAATCTGACAGTGATTAAAATCACTATCATAAGAAACGCTTCGATGCAAATCAGTAGATAGTGTTTAATTCTAAGAAATTGGTGGATAATTACAAAAGCTGCATGATCTGCTAGTTCCTTATTAATACCCTGATTAAGATAAAGAATGTCGAATAAAAATGGGATTATTAAAAAATATTATTTCTCATAAAAAAATTGTGTTGATTCATACATTTTTCAATGAGTTGTAGCATTATAAAGTTAAAAATGTAACCAACCCAACCCAACATCAACTCCTATTTCCATAATTATATCCAGATTAGTAATTCGTTTAATTATCTATTATATAATTTTTATAATTAATTATTTTCAAATTATTATCGATTTTTAATATATTAAAAGTAATCATTTTGAACCAACTTCTTTTTGTCCTTTAAAGTGAAAGTTT
>NW_026099574.1:22289750-22310200 GCF_025091365.1 Daktulosphaira vitifoliae | reverse complement strand
GTAAGTTACAGAATCATCAATTTATTACATAATTGGATAATTTTAACTGTTATATATTTCATTAAAAAATTTTTATATTATTAGAAGACTAAAAGGTAAGATAGAAGAATGATAGAGAAATTTAATTAATAGAAGGATAACTTGTGAAATATTTATATAGTATCAATAATCTACTTTAATTGTAGAAATACAATATATTATAATTACTACTTATAGAAGACAAATCTTTTTAAAATTCTTACAAAAAACATTTTTGAGTAAAATTTAAAAGAAATTTTTCTACAAAGATTTTAATTTTAGTCAATTTAGTCTCCTTAATTTATTCAAATATGTTTTATCATGAAATTTTGATGACATTAAAATTTTAATTCTATATATAATTTTTAATAATAAAAAAAAAATTATCAATTTTATAGAAAGAAAGAATATTAAAATTTTAAGCAAGAGAGTTAAATGGAGAAGGTCGAAAATAAAAAACAAGATTTTAATTCAGAAATCAATCAAAACCGTATAAATTATTTATATCAGTTGAGTACTGCAATATCTACTGAATGTCCAGGATTATCATCTGCATATAATTTTATATTAAAAGGAATGGCTCAAAAAAGTTTATTAAAAATAGATCCAACCATTAAAAGAAATATTTGCAAAGGATGTAATACTATGCTTATTCCCGGGAAATCAGCAAAATGTCGTTTGATTAAAAAACCTAAAAAGTTAGTACGATGGACTTGTATATTTTGTGGAAAGTCAAAAACTTATGGAAGAGATAAAAGTTATCATACTTGGTCAGAATCTTCAAATTTTTTACTTCAAACTATTAACTATAGTTAAAAAAAAACAATTGAAACTTACCACTAAGTGATGATTGATCATGATAAGCTATGTAACCAAGAATTCCTACACTTATGTAAACACATGTACACATATTCATAGAAGAACGAACTATACTATTCAATTTATCAAGTGATTCATGTGATATTGATTCAAATATGTCAAATAATTGTCTGTAAGAACATTTTAAAACATAAATATATTCAAGTTTGATTTATAAAATTAAAAATATTTGTGTAGTTAATGTAACTTACGTCTGGCAAAATAATGACATTGAAAATATTGGTAAACATTGTAAAAGACCTGAAGGTCTCCAAAAATATAATTCTGAAAGCCAAACTGATGAGAAAATTTTATCAAATGCTTCTATAAATATCTAAAAATAAATAATTCATCTATTGAAGATAGATTACTAAATTTGATATATTATTTATTTTTATTATAAATTTAAGGTGTTACTTTACCTTAAATACCAAGCAAGCATAAAATATTACTGCAGCCGTACATATTGAATTTAAGCTATTAACATTTTTTAATAATCCCAATGGTAAAACTATAAAAACAGCAATACCTTAAAAATATGTTATTAAATATTATAATTGCAATTCTAGTATCTATAAATTGAATCATTTTATGTTAAAAGCTCCTATATCATTTTTTTTTTTTTTGCGAAAAAGATTTATCAAAGGTTTTGACATTGTATTTAAATATAATTTTTCATGACAAAATTATTGAGGTTGTTCATTAAAACCTATGAAAAACAAACATGCAAAAAAAAAAAATTATGAATTTCAAAATTTATTTTCCACAAATTTCATCGAAATGACTAGTTAAAAAAAAAAAATTGAATCAATTATAAAAATAATACTCATATGTTCACTTAGAAAACATACATAAATATTTATTTGGGAACATTTATATGTTATATCCTTTTTAAACTTACCGATCATTATACTAGGTCTAAGTGCTATTGTATTTGTCATATTAAACATTTCACCAATAATTTGTGGACCTAAATCTCCCATTACAACAAAAAAAGCAATGCAAGTACCCATAAGAAACATAATTATACTAATTTCAACAGAAATTTTGCCTAATGAACCAAACAAATGAAATGCTAAAACAAAGAATAGTGTTGTAATTTTATAATTTAATTTTTTGTTTAAGTTTACCTAGAAATTCAAAATCCCTTGTTCTTGATCTAACAGCAGAGGTTAAAAGAAAGTGACAAGATGCTCTTGACATAAAATTACTTAAAATCAATAGTATAGTTGACAATAGTATTCCACACTAAAAAATAGAAATTATAAATAGTATTTTAAAATTATTAATTTTAATTAAATCTATAAAAATAATATTTACTTCTTTATAGCAAAACGGCATAGCTAATATACTAACACCAATAATGCTATTGGCGAGAGTCATGATGTAGGCTCTCATTTTTTTTTTAATTGAATTATTGTACTTATACTATTAAAATACAAATTAATGAGAGCTACAGTAGTACTATTTATTATTAAACTAAAAAATTTTATATTCATGATGATATTTAAATCAATCTACACATTATGAGAATAATGTATTCAATAGGGTACTAAGCTATTGAAATATTACAATAACATCTCAAAATAATAAAATAAAACGGTACTTAAACAAAAGTTTTGTTATTTTGAACACCAGGTGTTAAAAACTTACAATTCTGAAACAGTTAACACGTATCATCAAAACTTTATGATGCGTGATAACAGATTTGGGTACCATTAGATTAAAACAACCACATCATCAGTTAGAAAAGGTTGATAAAACTCATAGTATACATGCAGTGTGAACGTTCGACATTTGTCACTTGTTTAATTTACCTCACTAATTCTTATAATAGATGATCTATATAGTTTGACTTAAAATTATTAACATCAACAATGCAAGAAGTTAAACAAAAAGTATCATTTAAAATCACTTTGACATCAGATCCAAAATTACCTTTCAAAATTTTAAGAGTACCCGAAGAAGCACCATTTACGGCAGTCGTAAAATATGCAGCGGAAGAATTTAAAGTACCCGCTGAAACATCTGCAATTATTACCGATGACGGTATTGGTATAAATCCACAGCAAACCGCTGGAAATGTTTTCCTCAAGCATGGAACAGATCTTAGACTTATTCCAAGAGATAGAGTAGGAACAATTATTACCTTTTAATAATTTTATTATTGTATGTATAATTTTTTTTAATTACAAAAAATTTAACCATAATAACATTTTTTATTAAATACTTATATTCAAAGTACATTGTACATAATAAAAACAAAATTTGTTTAGGAAATACAAAGTTGTTATGAAATTCTTAAAAGATGTCCTGATGTTGTATTGATCCTAAAAATAAAAGAAATTATAAAACAGAACTAGTTATTATCTATTAAGATCTTAATATATAATATTACGTTTTGACATCTTCAGATCCTTTTATATCATGTAAAAAATACTTGTATCCAAAATCTCTTAATTTGGGCACTTTCGAACAACGCACTTCTAAGTTCTATCATAATTATTTAAAGTAAATTTATTAGCATTACAATAATTATGAAAATAAGGATAATATTCTTTAAAAAATTGATAATGTTTAAAAAATTGAAATTAAAAAAGATTGAATACCTTAAACATTAAACATTTTGTTTTTAATTTATTGAGTTACAACATTTAGTATAATTTTCATTAATAAAATAATACTCTTGCATATTTTTTAATTTTCACAAGAAATAATAAATCCAGTACTTTTAAAATTATTTATTAAAAAAAATTAGTTGCATACTTTTTCTAATATTTCTTGGAATTTTTGACGCTTTATTATCTGAATGATATATTTTCTACCTTCATTAAACTTTTTAATAAATTTTCCCGAAGAAGGAAATGATATCCAATAAGACTCCTGATTTCGAATTAAAAGTAAACCACAGTTGATTAATTCACTGTCAAAAAGTAAAGCAAGTTAAACGAAATTATTTAAATAAAATTAATAAAAAAAAAAAAAATGGTTATTTGACAAGATAAAGTTTAAATTATATTAATAAAAATAATTGAAGCATCTAAAGTAAAAGCCATTGAAAAATAATATTTTTTTGTAATAGGTTAAGCAAACTACTTTAAAGTAGAACTACATTTCAAAATAAAGATATTTTTTAATTTCAATTTTGGATTCATTCTAAGTATTGCTTTGATCTCTTTTGCTTTAGACATCATATTTCTTTAAAATGTTGTATGGTCAGGAACTATGAAAGAGGATTGCATATAATTTTTGTAATTAACTTAAAAGTTTTACATGTAAGAATATTTTATCAGTTGTTAGTTTTATTTATATTGAATACTTTATAAAAATTTTATGACAATATTTACGTAATTTCATGATGTTGTAGTTTCAGTTTTTGTCGTAATACATTTTTTTCAACTCCAAATGATTTTAGTGTTGGTAAAATATTGTTAAGGAATTTCTTGACACATTTATTCTCTGGATATAATTTAAATGTGTATGCAACAAAGTCTTCATAGAGTAAAATAGCTGATGGGTAATCAGAGGTATCTACAGTAAATTGTTGTATTTTGCATTTATTTTGTAATTCATCCTAAAAATTCTATCTATCAAAACCCTAAAGTTACATGTTGTATGTTATTTTTTACCAAATGTTTTTTGACTAAAGCTTTGTTGTTTATGATATCATATAGTTGATGAACATATATAACAGGAGGATGCATTAAATTAAGTTTTACTGCAACAGGTAACAATGATTTGATATATCTTATAGCTACTTCTGTATCATTGGGTATAGTATTAGCAACAATGCTATCATCTTCCAATAATACTTAAACAAAAATTTGTGAATTTATAAGAATTTCACTTAAGTACTTTTTAATTATTTAAAAATAAAAATTTCTTTAAATTAAATAAAAAAAAAGTAATTTATGTGATATTGTGTATAATAGTCTTTTATTGGTTTTTACCTTGTTCAGAAAATGACATTATGTATTGTAATGAAATTATTTCAGAGAAGATTTTTTTCCTACGTTTAATAAAGAATGAGTTTTTTTGCGAAAAAATGACCATTCACTTTCAAATTTAAAACGTAATTCAAGAATAGAATTTCTTGGATTCCATTAATAGATTATTTAAATAATTAATGATCATTATTGTACCACTATACAATATTAAAGTTGGTTTAAAAATTAGATAAGTTAACTACAAAACGAATAGTTCAATAGAATATAGTATGTCCTGAAGGTCACAAGTAATAAACAATTAATCATTCAGTAAACTATGTATACATTTTTTTTTTTTAATTGAAAAATCCACCTGAGAATAAAAATTCTATTCAATATTTCTAATCCAGAGAAAAAACTTTGTAATCAACATTATTTAAGGAATTACCAATTTCAAAAATTTGTATAAGTAAAAATCTATCGAAAATAAACAAGCAACTTTCACTAATAAGCGTTTAAAATATTGTGTTAAAAAATATTATTATTAAGTCCATTGAGTTATCAGTAAAACTATAAATGTTGTTGTTTTACTTATGGAGTTTTATTACACTATGAGCATAATAAAAAATGATAAACTACGTCATGGAACAATAAAATGACAGTGTGCCATTGGGATTGAAGAATGTGAACTGAAGTGTTGTTGTGATATTCCAATATCATAAGTTTTATTAATTGTTTCTGTCCATATTATGAGTGTACATTAATCACGATTTATATGAGAATTTATACAATTGATAGGTTGTTTGTACTTATTTGGCTCATTTCATTGTAAAATTTATTTACTTTATCCAAATAGATAACATTGCTATAATTAACTGATCAGCGAAAAATCATATATTTATATTTTAATAAACCAATCGATTACTACTAAAATGCCTATGATCAAGTTGCAGAGTTCTGATGGTGAAGTATTTCAGGTAGATTTCGAAATTGCTAAAGCCTCGGTAACTATTAAAACTATGGTTGAAGATTTGGGTTTGGAAGAAGAGGATGAAGAAATTGTACCGTTACCCAATGTAAATGCTGGAATACTTAAAAAAGTCATTCAATGGGCAACTTACCACAAAGACGATCCACCGCCAGCTGAAGATGATGAAGGTCGGGAAAAACGAACTGACGATATTTCTAGTTGGGATGCTGATTTTTTAAAAGTTGATCAGGGTACACTTTTTGAACTTATCTTGGCTGCTAATTATTTAGATATTAAAGGTTTACTAGATGTCACTTGTAAAACTGTTGCTAATATGATAAAAGGAAAAACGCCAGAGGAAATCAGAAAAACTTTTAACATAAAAAACGACTTTACAGCTGCCGAAGAAGATCAAGTAAGAAAAGAAAATGAATGGTGTGAAGAAAAGTAATATTTTATTGAATTATCATATGTACATAAAAAATTGTAAAAGTAATATTTTTAAAAATATAATCATCAAATAAAGTAATTTATGCTATTAATTTTATTATTAAATTTTCAAATGCTTATTGTTTTAAAAAAAATTTATAACTACATTCATCTTTTAGTCATTAAACATATTAAGTATAAAAAGCGGTATATATGATGTAATATAATTTTATATCTTTTGTACTGTTACTGTTTCAGTATAAAAATAACCTAATTATAAAAAAAAATTTGCCTTTATTTTCAAAACAATAAAATTTTAAACCAATCTTGTTTCACTGATATGAATTTTTATTATCTGAAAATTGTAATACTACATGGGAATATATACCACTTATGGTAGATTTGTGAGTTATGTATTATAGCTTCGATACGAAGCTGAGAAGATATTAATTTTACTATGATGTGTTTATTTATTTTTTTTGTGTCTGTTACTACTTTTTCTCAGGTCTCGCTGGACTAATTTTGATGAACAATACTTTAAAAGATTACAAATTGTGTCCAGTTGAAGACATTACTCTCAAAAATTGAAAAAAAATCCCTCGTTTGCCATAAACTGGGGAAATCCCTCAAAAAATTACAAATTTAAAAATCTCTAACTTTTGACATATTTTTACTTAAAATTGCCATAACTTTTTTAAAAATTACCAAATCATAATGATTTTATTTAGTTTAATTAAATTTTTTTGATAGATACCTTAGGTACCTACCTATCATTTGATATATTTTTGTTAACATTTGAACGTTTACCAGCCCACAGGAAGAGATACAAAATGGCAACTTTTTCCCAAAAAATTAACTTTTGAAAATGTTCCGGAAAGACTTATACTTTTATATATACCTTAAATTTAAGCTTATGTGATATACTTTAATTTAAAAAAAAAATAATTTTAACTCTGGACTTAACTTCATGGTAAAAATGACTACCGTATGCAAAAATATACTATTTTTGTGAATAAATTCTTGATATTATATTTCATAACATTACGTCACTATGACTTTAAAAAATTAATGAGTTAATTCTATTTTTAATGGTAAATACTTTATATACATCTTTAAAAATGCGTATAGAAAGTAAAACTTTTTCAACTTAATTTTTGAAAATGTTTCGGAAAGACTGACACTTTTATGCATATCTTAAATTAAAGCTTATGTAATATACTTTGATTTTTAAGTCGAGAAAAATAACTTAGAAATTTAAACTAGCTTAAATTGCTATATTTTTCAGTTAACGGAAGCGACGTATGGTTGCCGAGTCGCTAAAACTTATGTCTTACGCGCTTGGGGTACAAGGTTCCAACCAGCGTATGGCAAGGAATTTTTTTCTTAATTCTTTTTAATTTAAAATAAATTTAGATTCAATAACTTCAATAAAGATCAAGGATCCCATCACTGTAGTCGCCCCTCGCGAGGAGAAATTTTTTATTCATATTAAAATTATTTACTATATTTTAGGTTTTAGCTTCGATGCAAAGCTGAGAAGATATTTTTTTGTGACAATCATTTATTTTCTCTGGTCTAACTTGACCTACTTTTTTCAATGATACGTCAAATTTTTTCAATTCGTATCTCGTTAAAGATATTACCCTCAAAAATTGAAAAAAAAAATTATAATTTATCAATTAAATAGTTACTTATTCCATATTCTTCATATAAACTATTAAAATCATTAATTTCTAATGTTTTCAAAGTATTTATTGACGAATCAACTCTGATATGATTGGTTTCAACTACAAATTTAAATCATTTTACTTTGTAATTTAATAATTTTTTTAGCCTATTTTTGTGTACTACTACTAAACTATAAAAAAAAGTATCTGCACTTAATTATATATTGATATTCAAGGGTACCCTAATAATTAGCGGTGCTTAAATAATGTAATATTTTCCCCATAAAAGCCCTATGCGCGAGTCTACTTGCCTTGATTTTAAGATAACCTTGATGATGTTCGTTATTTAAATAAGAACATGACTAAAAAAACATCCTACCTCAAAAATAATATTAACTATTTATTTATCAATACTTGAAATGTCTTGCCTAGAAGCATAACCACGTTTAAGAAAAGGTGGAATTCCGCGGGCCTCGATGTAAAATTCTGAAACTTCATATTAATAACATTACAAAAAATATTCAGTTATTTTTAATATTTATAAATAATAATAAAACAAACCAGTTTTTGTGTGAGAAAACTAATAGAAAAGTATAGGGAAAGGGAGAAAAATCCGTCTATGTTATTTATAAATTTGGAGAAAGCGTATGATAGTAAAGCGAGAGATGTTTCAAAGTATTAATGAGAAAAAGGGTCCCAAAAAGGTACATTAATATAACAAAGGATATATATGATGGCACTTGTATCAGGGTAAAAATTGTGAGCGGAGTAACAGAAAATTTTAGGGTAAGAGTAAGAGTGAACCAAGGTTCTGCTTTAAGCCCTAACTTATTTTCTTGAGTGATGGATGAAATTATTAAAGAAATACAAGAAGAGATACCTTGAAGGACATTGTTCGTTGACGATATAGTGTTTATAAGAGGAAATTAATCAAAGGCTAAACGTAAGAAGATCAGCTCTAGAAGGAAAGGGATCAAGAATAAGTAGGGGTAAGACAGAATATAATAGAGCATGAGTTTGACAAGGGAAAACACGAGGTAGGTGAAATAAAGAAATCAGTGACAATAAACAAAGACGTGTTAAGAGGTGGAAAGTTTTAAGTATTTAGGATCTATTGTGAAAAATAATAGTGGTATTGACGAGGATGTAAGACACAGGACGAAGTGTGGAGAAAAGCGTTTGATTTGTTATGCGATAAGAGAATTCCAATGAGGCTGAAAAGTAAGTTTTATAGGACTATAGAGAGACCAGCTATAATGTATGGTTCAATGTTGGGTGTTTAAAAAGAAAAAAGAACAGAGTAAGACGAAAATATAAGGAATGTATAGGTGTAGTTTCAATCGTGTATAAGAAGAGACTTAGATGGTTTGGTCATATTATGAGGATAGAGGAATAAGATGCTGTAAGAACAGTTATAGAATTCAATGTTGAAGGAAGACTAAAAAACAGACGGAGGGATATTATTAAATACGATGAGGACGGCTGATGTGGGAGATCATAATAAATGGAAGTTTGAAATAACGATAGCCGACCCCAATTAGTTGGGATAAAGACGAAGAAAAATATCAAATATAACGTTTTTTTTAAGATATTAAAAAATTACCCGTTTTACCATATAAATAATTGGACAGAGAAAATAAGTTACTTCTACAGAACATTTTTCTATTTCGGTCAATGATATTTTTCAATTATTTAAATCATTTATGATCTATATTTTATCTTAAAATTCATATATAAATAAATAAAACAACTGACATATGGAATTAATTTATGATTGTTTTTAATAATTCATTGTTTAAAAATAATTATAATAAAACAATTTTCAACACAAACAAAATATCTCATTTCTTAACATAATCACTTCCAAACTAACAAAATTTACTTGGCAATTCTTCAAAATACTAATAATCGGAAATGTTATGCAGTCAAAGTATTTTTTTTTAAATATGCAGACTTTTGTAATTGGCTGACCTTAAGTAGTTGGGATTAAAGCAAGGAAAAAGAAGAAGATGCAGACTTTTGTAATGTATCCAAAACATAAAGATACAACAATATATAAAAATTGCAGTTAAAAATCCTATCTATTTTTCATGTATGTAAGCTAGTTTAGATAAAAAACACCATAATAATAGCAATAAAGTGTAAACTTAAAGGGATTTATTGCAAGACACTAATTACATTTTATTGTTTTTGATTTATAATCTAAACAATAATTATACATAAAAATTGGATAAAACAATATATTTATATGCTAAACTATATCTCATACAATTTTCAATAAATAATACAAAAGCAATCACCTAATATATCTAAATAATATTTATATATAAATATATATGTATATATATACACACAAATGTATATAAATTATTCTTAATTCAATAATGTTCACTTATATTATAGATATTATACAAGGTGTTATTTACTTATATTCCGGGATGCACAGTAAATTAAATTAGTTTTATTTTTAACATACTCAAGGACTAGGTTATAGTAAAATACAACATAATACAATTTTTTTCATAACAAAAAATAATTATTAATATAATTAAAGTAATAATACAATAATAATGTAACAAAAATATATAAAAACTTTTGGTGAATTAACAATTAAAATAATACTATGTTGGAAAATCTGTATAAGGGCAAAAATGTAAAAAAAAAAACCAAACATTTATTTAAAAGCAAATTTTAAAGATCAAGTAAGGTAACTATTTGCAAAGTTAATATAAAAAAGCAATTTCACTTATGTAACACTACATTATATGAAACCAATACATATATAAATGGTCAATAAATCACCTCTTGTAAGTTTAATATAAAATTGCTGGTTAATAACAGCTATTAAATACAGGTTTTACAAATATTTTATGATATTGTTTTGTTATACATTTTATGAAATATACCATTTATTTATCAAAATATTTGTCATTTACACATTTTACAAAATAAAAATGTTGATTATTGCATATTGTTTTTAGTACAAAAAATTAAATTTACAGTTTTAATTAAAATAAAAATCATTTAAAAAGTATAATAAAAGAAGTTTGGTTTTAGTAGACAAAGCAACAAAACTTATTACATAAAACATAAATGTGGGTTAACTAATCTTATACATATCAACTTGGATTGCAATATAACTAAGCATTCACAATTTATTCAACTTAATAATACAGTAAATTATTCTAGACTATGTTTAACTAAAATATTTATAATTATCTTTAAGCATCAACTGCATTTACATGAAAACTAATATAATACATATGTAGTATTAATATTTACAAATTTCTCGCTGGCCACGATTTTTTAATAGATATTGATGTTTTGATTGTCATTATTTAATGAAAAAACTTTAGTTGAATGTTGTTAGACATTAAAAACATATAAATTATAACCAAAGGATTTATAGAATGTACTAAATAATTTAAAGATTAAATTGAATGTAATGTCTTACAATCATTTACATAACTTTGTTTTTTTAAACGTAATTTGACAGAGATCATAAAATTTTAATGAAAGTATATTATATTTTACAAACGTTAAGAAAGAAACGATCAGTCTTTTAACAAGTTAATAATATTGCCCCATAGACGAATATTTTTCAAAAATTAATAAATACTCATTAAAAAAATTTAAGTTCATAGCCTAAAAATATGAAAAAAAAAAAACAAAAATTATTAACTAATTTTATGTATATGCAGTGTCCTAAAATTATATTAATTGTGTAAAATGTTTAAATTATAATTTTAAATCAAGTACTGTAAATAAACTTAAAGATAAGTTATTATAAATTTCAAGTTAAGTCAATTGTAGAGTATTTTTTTGAATGTTTAATTTAAAAAAATATGTTTTAGGTCTTATTACGAAAAATAGTTTATATTCTTAAGGTTGTATAAAACCATTTAAACGTTAATTAATTTTTTAGCTCAAGTTTTCTAAGTTATATAACATAAAAACTTGAAGTTCTTTTGCACATTTAAAATAAAAAAAAAAATTGTAGTTAAACTTGTGAATAAACTTTAAGAAAAAAATCAAAGATAAATTTTTAAGTTTTAAGATATTTGATGATTAATAACTAGAAAATTAATTTGTCATAATTAATCTTAGACATTATTATTTACTAAATTTTCAGTAAATGTATAATAACTTAATAACTAAACGTTTATTAAATAACAAAATTTTTATTTTGGTTAAATTTACAGCTATGAAACGGTACAATAATTTCAATGATTATAAAAAATATTTAAATTATAATTATTATATAATGTGCAGTGATCTCAGTATAAAATTATGTGAAATAAATTACTGAAAGGAATAATGTACATGGGTTTTTATAGCAAGGCAGAGATATCTAATCTCTAAATGTTTTCATCTGTAAAATCAATTTATATTTTATAGATTAAGATTACCTATTTTTTAAGTATGTGAAACTGAACTTTTTAAAGAATAAACATAGACAAACATTTTTCTAAAAAATTATAAAATGTATAAAAAATAGTATTTAAAACAATTCTCTTATTTAAAAATGTCAAACTATATTTTTTTTATAGCCCAATAAAAAGAAAGAACACCACAGTCTTATCAAGTAGCGCCACACTAACCTTAAATTAAAAATTAAACAAAATTGAAACCCATAGATATGAAGGTAAAAAGGAAGAAAAAGCCACTTATTACCAAAATTCTGAAAGAGTAGAAAGCTACATGAGATTCTATAATTAATTAAAATGTGTATACATCACAAATTCAATTAATTGCCATTGGTGTTTGTTGAGGATGTCAAAGAATCCGCTTCTTCTTGAATAAACATTTTACCAAAGGGTTTTTTCAATTTTTTAATCAGATCATGCGTAGATTTATGAGTTGACCGAAGAGACAATGCCCACTCTTTTAAACCAATTTCATCCTATAAAAGTAAATAAATTGTCAAGTATTTTATTAAAATCATAAAATTTGTATATGGATTTATTCATTTATCATGAATCACTTAATCAAAATATAAAATAATATTAGGATTTTTTTTTTTTTTAATGGTAAAATACATAATAAACTAACCAATTTAATAGGTAATGATATAATTAAGAATGATTGGTTGATAACAATTTCTGAACTATTATTTCAGAAATTATTGATATTTTTATAACTAGGCAGAAAGGAGAGTATGACTAATAATAAAAATAACAACAATAGCAACTCATCTCTAGCCATGATGAAAAAATGTTAAGAACTCCAGAAATACTAGTTTAAAATAGTTATTATTAGTCATTCTTTTTTTTAATTATATCATTATCTATTACAAAGCTAGTTAACTATGTATGTTACCATATGAAAAAACATTATTGACACTTATAAAATATAAGGGATGAACATAAAAAATACTTTGATAAATTAAAAAAACATCATGTACCTACAAAAAACAAAAAAAAATTCTCAATATTATTCAGTTAATTAGGTGATTCATAACAAATGAATTATGCTGTATATTAGTATACTTACACTGTTAGTTAAAACTAGTTTTCCATCTTTTCCGTCTTTCATACGTAGAACAATACACTGTTCATTTTTAACAATAACTAGTTCAGGACTTACTTCTAATACTTGATCCAAAGTAATTACTTCAGTTTTAACTGAACCAGAATCAGAATGCAATTCCAAACGATTAGGATACAGTTTTGCATACCTAGTTTGCCATGCTGAAGCAAAAGGTCCACCAAGTTTTTTGATATACCCATGAAGAATACAATCAGATTCTAAAATGTTGTATATTATAAATAGTTGATATTACTAGTAAAAACATAATAATAATTTAATATATACAAATATATTTTATCAAAAATTAAATTTTATGCAATTAATTAGATAATATTCATAATTATAAGTTTAAGGACAAGATAATGTTATTTTTATGTCAGTCTTTGTACCCTTCTCATAAAGACCCATAACTAGTTGTACTATTTCTACAAATTGCTCTTTAAAAATAATAACAATAATAAAAGATAATTGTCGAGCTATAATAATACTATGTATTGAAAGTTAAAAAAAACATATATATATATATATATAGAGTGATTGGTTAATCATAAACCACTTGATTACTAATAAAATAATTACAATATTGGAAAAGTAATTTTTGATTTCAAAATAATCAGAATTTTTTCATATTATTAATTTCATTAAGGTAATATTATATACTCAAGAATTATATTTAGTACTAAATATTCCCTTAACTATTTATATTTAACGAAAAAACACCCAATAAAAACAATTTTTAATTGGTTAATTTAAATTTTATTTATTTAAAATAACTTTTTTTAAATGCATTAACCAAAACTAGATTTTTTAGCATCTATTAAACTCAAAATAAATATCATTCTTTAGATATATTTATTGCAAATTTAATCATATACATAGGATTTAATAAGAACAATACATATGGTTAGATGAGCCAACTTAGGACAGTGGTTCAACTTAAAGCAATTAAATTATTTTCAGATTTATAGAAATCTTTTTTAAAAATAATTACATCCACTAATCTTTCCTTATTTTTGAAAAATTTTCTAGTTTGACTACTGGTTGAAAGAAGTCATAGAATAATATTCATGCACTCATGAAATTAAAGACGTACAAAAAGTTAAAATATTAGCTACCACATTAATCAACTAATCCCTAAATTTAAAATAGTAATTATCAAATTTTAACAAAAATTGTTATCTACATTATTTTGTACACACCTTCTTCATTATGTTCGTTAAATTTTTTTTGGCGTGATTTTCTTTTAAGGTCAGCTTTATCAGCTTCTGTGTTAACTGTGTCAAAAACAGTTTCAGCTACTTCATTTTGCCATCTTTCAGAAATAGTAATTGAAAAATTTTTATAAAGGTCTTGATCTGCATCAGTTAACTAAAATATTATAGTAAAAACTTAATTATTTATGTTTTTAGTTAATTTTTTTTAAATTTATACCTTAATGCCTTTAGTATCTTCTTCATCAAATGAACCAATGTCAAAAGCATCAGCAGCATTAACTTCTCCTCTAGGTGGTATTAATGGTGGTGTATACTTTTGTAAATAAACTTGTTGCCAATCTAAGCCCGCAAAAAACTGGTGTTCCTTTAATTCTTCTGACCTATGAAAACATAAAATTATCAGCATGCATACTAGGAAAACTACAACAATATTTTATTTACCCTTTTCCTCTACAACCAATTCTTTCATTTATATCACGTTGTAAAAGACCTTCTAAGAGATCTTTTAGACTTTTAGAAAAAGAATCAGGAAGTTCTACATTCTGAAACACAAACTTTTTCTTATAAAAGTTAAATAATTGAAAATACATACTAATTTTACAACAAAATTAAAATACAACTTTAATTTTTAAAAGAAAGTTGATACATACCATTGTTAAGGTCATGCGGTCAATTTCATGTTTATCTTTAGTCTTATGCTGTCGAAATGGACTATGACCTTTTAATAATTTATACAACATACAACCAAAAGAAAACCAATCTGCACTAGAATCATAAGCTGTTCCTTTGGATAATACTTCAGGAGCCATATATCCATGTGTTCCTCTAATCATTTTTTAAAAGTTAACATTATTATGAAGTTATTTACTAGTTTAAAATAAACATTAAATTTATAACACTTAAATACATTCTGTAGTATATTTTCAGAAATTCTTCCAATAAAATGTACTATTTTTAATGAATAGAAATTATGTCATGAAAGAGGACTTAGAGTACTAAAAAAGCACTAAATATGGATGCACTTAAAAATCCTAAAATATTCTCTTATTATATGCAATTAATTTTTTTGTTGTGTTTTTAGATAATGAATATTATTGAAATAAAAAACACAAATTTCAATTATAATAATTTAATTTTACTAAAATGTATAATATATAATTTACTTCTTATTATGACCAAATGATAAAAATTTAATAGCTTTTCAAAATTTTATTTGAAAAAATAATAAAAAAAATGATCAAATATACCTTAAAAACAAAAAAAATTAAATATGCAATATACAAAGTGGCTCAGCATTTACTGACAACTTAAATAACTTTTGATCTAGTTTATATTTTTAACTGATTTCTTTTTAACAGAACAGTTATACGTTAGGTCTATAATTATTATATCTCAATAATATTAAAATATTAAATAATAAATATAATTATTACAATTATTATATTATTATACAATTTACAATAATAAAAATATTTTATTAAAAATATTAATTATTTTTAAATTATAAATAAAATTAAAAAAAAATATTTTATTAAAATTCAGTAGTAAATAGTCTGTATTATATTAAAGTTTGTGTAAATATGATATTTGTATTATTTTACGGTATTAAACATTGAATTACGTGTTGAAACAAGGACAGAACAAAAGTAAAGTAAGTAGTTTTATTTCTAAAGAGATATAGTACATTTAGGTACCAATAATTTTAACAAAACATTTGACTACCCAGAAATCTATCCAATAAAAATGATTAAATTAAATATCATCAAGTTTACATAAAATAAAATTTTTGTATATATTTTTCAATATATTAATACTTACACACTAGCATGTGGTTTTTTCTTAGAAAAATCACAGGCTAAACCTAAATCTGATATTCGTACATGTCCATATTCATCTAGTAAAATATTAGCAGGTTTAAGATCTCGATACACAATGAACCTTCTATGCATATGTTCTAAACCTGTTATATATGCCTAGAATTAGCTCTATAATTTGAAAATTTTTAAAAAATATTTTCAATTTACCAAGTATAACTTCAGCAGCATAGAATTTCATATCAAGTTCATTAAAAACACCATGTTGTGCTAAGTGATAATGCAAGTCACCACCATGCATTAAGTCTAATATAAAGCAAAGTTTGTCCGGCGTATGAAATGCATACGTCATGCATACAATAAAAGGACAATCGACCTAATAATTCAAACCATTAATACTTATTTAAGGAATAAGAGTATAACATAAATATCATAATGTTTAATGTTAATGTTACATTATTTTGCACAATTTTACTACCATTGCAATTGTTAATAAAAATTAAAATAATTTATAGGTAATAATATACTTTATTAAAATTAAATTATTTATTAATATAATAATGACTTACCCCAGTACTAACTAATGATAACATAATACGTTCATTTAAGGCTAATGTTTCTCCTTGCTTCATTTTTATTCTTTTTTTATCAAGACATTTCATTGCATACATCTTGCCTGTATCAGCTTTCCGACAACCATACACTTCACCAAAACCACCTCTTCCTATAATACGATGGACACTGAAGTCATTCATTGTTAACTGAAATAAAATTGCAACAGAATTTAGAATTGTATAACTTATTTATAATTTAAAATAAATATTTACAGAAATATTTAGTTCTAGATTTTTCCACTGACAAAATCTTGTGTACTTGTCACTAAAAAAGTACATTGCAAAATATATTATTCTGTACATATTTTAGTAATGGTGTATTTATTTGTAGAGATTCAAGGGGTTTTAATACCATTTATTTACATAGAATTATAGAAACTAAAAAAATTGTAGTTATAAAGTTATTATCAAAAACCTTTACAAAAAATGAATAAATTCAACTGTTTTTTAGAAGTATAGGAATGCTTTTGCTAGTTTAGTTTTAATGAATTGGGCAGTTTACAATTGGTACTCGATAGAAAAAAAACAATTTAATTTACTATATTTTATTTTATAAAATTTTCAAACTAAATTAACAAAATGGATTTTTAAGGATAATGATCTTACAAGATCTTTAAATATTCTAAAAGATAGGGTTGTTTAGGAAAGGTCATGGCTACAAGTTTTTGCTACCCTCTGACTTGAATCTCTACACATGTTTATATTTAGTAATAAACAAACAAACCTCTCTAAAAATTTCTTAAATGGTTCTTCTCGAAGATGATTAAAAATCACTTTAATATAAGGCTGAAAGAATAAATATACAAATAATTTAATAAAATACATTCATCAAAAAATGTTGTAAATTTATTTTAAATTAAATACATATGAAAATACAATTAAATTAATGACAGAAAAAAGTGTCAATAATTACTAAAATGTTTAAAAAAAGATTTATTTTCTTTTTTAATGAACTCAAATAATAATTAATACTGAATATAATACATAAAATCTTACTTCAAATAAATTGACTGGTACTTCATTTTTCATCAAGTATTTCTGAACATGAGCCACTGCATCTTTAGGATAATTCTAAAAAAAAAAAAAAATTTATTTATTAAGGGTTTATAAAAATTCACACATTTAACTTGATATGTATAGAAACACTACATACAAAGAATAGATTATAAATTATAACATTTATAAATAATTGAAATATTATACAATTGGTGATGTAAAAATATCGCATTTTATATTTTAGAGGAACAATACATGCATAATATACATAAAATACATAATTTATAAAAAAAAATTAGCACTTTTATGATTACACAATTAAGAGATAATTAAGAGGTTTGTGGTTTTCATACACATTTTTTTTATTTATTGAAATACATAATTATATTTTATAAAATACTACTTATATTTTTATATAATAAATTTTAGTTTTGCATAATAAGTGTAATATGTAATGTATAATACAATATTATAAAAATTGTATTATAGAATATACATAATTTATACAACACAAAATTATAGAAACCAACATAGGCTAAGTGTATTTTTTTGTTACTCAATATTATATTAAATTATGTTATTTTACTGAGTATATTAAGCTTCGATTAAAAATAAACAGCACGAACTAAAATATTATTTTATGAAAAAAATAATTTCTACACCTTCAATAATTAAATATAATTATATTTACATGAGTATGTGACAAAAGTTCTTTCATTATGTAATTATCGTAGATGTCTCTTGCTAATTTTCTTCTATCATCAATAGATTCTAATTTTTCATACCTTTTTATCTAAAAACAATCAATTTAATTTATACTTAAATTTCAATAAGATAATATAAAACATAATTCAATAAAAATGTAAATTTAATAATATTGTTCATAATAATCTTCATTTTATATTGTTAATAACAGGTTGTTTGGTTTTTGTATAAAACACTGCATGTATAAATATCAATAATTTCAAAATTTACAATGGTCTTCTGAAACATTTTAAGCGTTTTAAATAGGTTTTTATTAAATATAGTTTTTAACAGCCTTTATCAAGTTTATTACTAAATGATTTTAATATCTCGAAAATGAACATTTATAAATAATACAGATTTTTTTGTTCGAATGAAAAAGAAATCTGAATTGATAAGTTTATTTCCTCCAAATCCTAAGGAGACTACGGAGTACCACCTATAATTTATTTAATATTCGATCATTTTTTTTCTTTTAAATTGATTTAAATATCTTACAAATGAACATAAATAAATTATTTTCAACAAAATTCTTTTTTAAATTTTTCTATAAAAAATGTAGTGACGGAAATTAGAGATGCAAAAATTCTTTCTTTAAATATTTACAATCTACACTTAAATGTTATTTAATTTTTTTATATAGGGGGGTTAAATGGGGGCATATAGCTTTCCCGTCTATACGAGTATACTGTTTTTTTTTTTTAAATATGGGCTTAATACATTTAGTTCATTTTTCTTTTTATAACATTATGTCAAAATAGTTTATATTTGGACGTGATATTTTTAAACTAAAAACTAATAACTGACTTGTATTTGATTAAATTACAATTAATTGGGCTATTAATATCTAGGTAAAATTCATAAATTTTGCCTAGTAAATTTTTGTCAACTATTATGACAAATTATATTGAATAGAAATTACTATTTAGTATTAACATTTGAGCAACTACATTTAACTTAAATAAATTATAAAGTTTTCAAATTTCTAAAGATTTACATAAACATTAATATTTTAATTACTTGTGATGCTTAATTTACATAGTAGACATCAACCACCAATCTCTTTTAAAAGTTGGGTAGTTAACCTAGTTGAATGTAAAGATCGGCGCTACTGATTATTCATTGGAATTTGAAATGAATACTTATTTAATATCCAGGGCTTTCCTGGGGGAGAAGGGTGCAAAAGAGCCAAATGCCCTATAATGCTAAAAAATATGAATACATTTTTTTTTGCAAACACTTTCAAAAGTTAAGTTGAAAAAGTTAATTTTTTGTGAAAAAGTTGTCATTTTGAAACCCCTACTGTGGGCTAGTAAAGGGTTAANGAAAAAGTTGTCATTTTAAATCCCCCCCTGTGGGCAGGTTAAGTGTCAGATTTACAAAAAAAATATACCAAATGATAGGTAAAGACATCAAGCATCTATATAAAAAAAAATTATATTGATATGTTCATTTTTAAAAAAGTTATGGCAGTTTTNTTTTTGAAAAAGTTACGGCACTTTTTAGTAAAAAAAATTGAAAAAATTTCGAAAATTAGCGATTTTTAAATTTGTAATTTTTTTGGAGGTTTCCCCCATTTACGGGGAACGAGGGAAATTTTTTCAATTTTGAAGGGTAATGTCTTCGACTAGATACAATTTGTGATCTTTTGACGTATCGTTGAAAGAAATC
>NW_026099574.1:22180541-22289677 GCF_025091365.1 Daktulosphaira vitifoliae | reverse complement strand
GGAAAAAAAAAAAAAAAAAAAAAAACACATCATAATAGAATTAATACCTTATCAGCTTCGCATCGAAGCTAAAATACGAATGCATATGAATGTTTAAGCCATAATAAAACATTTAAACAACGTCGTACAATTGAAAAATTTTTAATTTCTATATAATTAATTAAAATTCAATGCAGTACCCAAAATCACTAGTTTATACTTCAAGCTTACCAATTATTGAAAGCAAAATGAAAGATTTGAAGCAACTAACGAAATATATTCCAGAGCTAGCATTGCAACCATTTTAGAATTTTATATTTTCGTTACAAACTAAGACACCTCAAGCAAGGCAAAATAGAACATAACATATTTCTATAATTCAATTTCTAATTATTATACTAATATTATTATTAATATTAGTATATAATATACAGTATATTATTTAATCATGTCATTTTAATTTTTATGCATATTAAAGCTATTTATTTATAAGAAAACGGTTATTTTCGAATTATAAATGGTAATTTGAAGCATAAACGGCACATGTCCACGACCTTAAAGTCCTTCAGATACCTACAGTTTAATTATATTTCTTAAAGTGATTGTAGAAACATGTACTCATATACCATGTCTTAAACTATATTATTCTATAACATACAATTTGTAATTCAATTTTTTTCAGATATATTAAGTTTTTTGTGTTTCCTGAAAAATTTTAAAACTTGGACATGTGCCCTTTCTGCATTTAGTGATTTAGTTATAATATAATTAAAAATAGCGACAACAAGCGAGTGACAGAATTGGGACTAAAAAAAAATTCAGAAACTAATAGTTTGTTTGCTCTGTTGATATTCATAAATTTAACTATCCTCAAACAATCACTATTTGATATTGACATAGTCTTTGATAACAAGTCGTGTGTATATGAGTGGCGTGTTCAAAATTGGATTTTTAGTTGTACTTTTGTTCCTTTACATTTTATTTTTTTTTACAATAGGTAAAAATATTTGTAAAAAAAAAAATACGAGGTGTGTTCAATAAATATCCAAACTAATAAACTTACAGAAAAACTTTTAATGTTATTGGTAATGTTGTTATACCAAAATAAACTAGAGACCATTATTTCAGCATATAAGTCTTTATCTCAAATTAGTCATTAACAGTGCAAACAGTGAAAGGTAATGATATTACACATCTATATAAAAAAGAATTATATTGATATGTTCATTTTTGAAAAAGTTATGGCACTTTTAAGTAAAAAAAATTGAAAAAATTTCGAAAATTAGAGATTTTTAAATTTGTAATTTTTTTGGAGGTTTCCTCCATTTACGGGGAACGAGGGCATTTTTTTCAATTTTTGAGGGTAATCTTCGACTAGATACAATTTGTGATCTTTTGACGTATCATTGAAAGAAATTGGTTCGGTGAGAGCTGAGAAAAAAAAACACATCTTAGTAAAACCAATACCTTCTCAGCTAAAAAAATTGGTGGATTATTCCAAAATCTACATGCTACATGTTTTGCTAGTTCCTTATTAATATCTTGTTTAAGATAAAGTATGTCGAATAAAAAAGGGATTATTAATTAAGAAACATTATTTCTCATAAAAAAAATTATATTGATCAATACACTTTTCAATAAGTTATAGCATTATAAAGTTAAAAATGTAAAAAATAAAGTCGAGAATTTTCACATAATAATAGCATTCGGTAGCCATTTTTACCGTGAAGACAAAATAAAGTCCGAAATTTTTTTTTTTACATAATAAAGTAAATTACATAAGCTTTAATTTAAGATATATATAAAAGTGTCAGACTTTCCGGAACACTTTCAAAATTTAAGTTGAAAAAGTTTATTTTTTGTGAAAAAGTTGTCATTTTAAATCCCCCTGTGGGCAGTTAAAAGATCAGATATAAAAAAAAAATATACCAAATAAAAGGTAAAGACATCATGCATCTATATAAAAAAAAATTATATTGATATGTTCATTTTTAAAAAAGTTATGGCAGTTTTTATTTAAAAAAATTGAAAAATTTTTTTAAATTAGCGATTTTTAAATTTATAATTTTTTTAGAGGTTTCCCCCATTTATGAGGAACGAGGGATTTTTTTCAATTTTAAGGGTAATGTCTTCGACTAGATACGATTTGTGATCTTTTGACATATCATTGAAAGAAATCGGTTCGGTGAGAGCTGAGAAAAAGTGGTAACACACACAAAAAAAAATACATCTTAGTAAAACCAATACCTTCTCAGCTTCGCATCGAAGCTAAAACAAATGAAACCACTACTCTTATTCGAAAAGAAAATTAGAAACGATCGACGATTGACCGTCAGAGAAGTGGCCAATGAGGTTGCCATATCAATTGGTACTTATTTAGACGATTTGTAAATGAAAAGGGTGTCCGCAATATTAGTGCCAAAATTGTTAATCGAAGAATAAAGAAACATCGCATTGTTTGGAACTAAAAAATTGGGTTTACAATAACCTAAGTTTTGTAAAATAAATTATTACGAATGATGAAACATATAAATATGATTCCGAAACCAAAGTTCAATTATCGCAATGGAAGACCGCAATACATCTCATCCAAAAAAAAAATGTACGGTCAAACATTAAAGCATTGTTCATTATTGTTTTTTTGGTTGATAGATTCGAAGACGTTAAAGAAACTATCCACAAAGCGACAGAAGAGTTAAAGGATATAACCTTAGAAAAAATTAAAATATGTTTTCAATAGCCGTCAAGAGCATTGTATTGAAGCTAGCTAAAGGACACTATTTTGAAGGTGATCCATTTAAATAGTCTATAAGTTTTAAATAAAATTTCAAAAAAATGTTGTCTAGGTATTTTATTGAACACAACTCGTAATTGTTAGTTATATTAAAAATAAAAATGATATAGTATTTTGATATATTATATTGTATACATTGTTGGGATTATGGCTATGATATAGAGGTTAATGTATGTAAAATTTGTCATGAAAGATATATTAAATTTCTACCCATGATAAATAAATGCGCTAAATATATGATTGCCCTAGAGCATCAATGATAGTCAGCACAGAACTGACAATATCTTTAACAAATTATGGGCAATTACAAATAGTTAAAACCTTAAGTAGTGTTCAAATAACTATCCACTAAATATTTAAATACTTTGATAATTACTTTTTTAACAACTCATATTACTAGTTTTGTCATGAAAATATGTTTATAGAATTAATAATTAATTTGAATAATTTAACATAAACTATTCAATAAAGCTATTAAATTCTACCCCTTTCTAGGTTTTCTAATTAAAAAAAAAAAAGTCATAGTCTCTCTTCTTCAGGCTCTTTTTTGTCTAAAATGTAGACTAAAGAATATATTTTTAATGAATATGGTACTTAAATAAAAACAATAGCTAAAATAATAACTTTCTTAAAAAAAAAAATGTCGGTCATCTATTTATTGCATGCCCTAGGCACAGTTCCTATGGTACATAATAGTAAATTTTGCTTGAGGGGAAACATTTTTTTTGTAATTATGAACTTAACATACACAGCTGCGTAGCTATAGTCATATGTAATGAACTTCTAATAATAAAAATTAGTCTCTTAAGGTGCGACCTTAGAAAATATAGACACTTCATGATGAACGTACGAGAAGCAATTACCCAAAAGAAAAACTAACCAAAAAGAATAAAAATTATACATACAACTTTTAAGCGAGAAAGTACAAATAGTCATCAAGAATTTATTACTTTCTAGAATATGTTTACGGGATCAAAAAATGTCACTTAAAAAAATTACTAAGCGAAAAAATGACAAGTACTGTTCAAAACAATCCACTTGACCAGTAATTCTGAATCTCCCAACTTTAGTTTATTTTTCTTTTAGATTATACATTTCCCTTCCTTTTTTTGAGTAGCTGTAGTTGTGTATTTATATATTATCAAGTTTTGTAAAGATATTTTATAGAATAAATGACACAGAACGGTATTTAAGATTTTGGTATAGGATGGTTACAGGAACTTTAGCGCTCCTAAAATTTATCAAAACCACCCTTTAAATAATATTGATGAACAATATAAATAATTTATGATGATAATCTTAAAATTAAAATAAAGAACATAAAATATCATATAAACTATACCAATATATAATAAAAAAAACAGAAATTGTCGCAGACGACTCTCGAAAGATGTGAAAATAAAGTCTAGTAATATAAACACACGCTTTTAAAAATTTTAAAAATTATATTTAATAAACATGAATTAAATAATAATATATAATTACATAATAAATAGCAATTTTAGCACATAAATCAATTTTTACTTATTTCGACCATCAAATCAGAAACTCCCAACGTGTTTTATCGAAAAAACGAAACCGGTAGTATACACTGTGTTTTAATAATCTTTATTAATTAATTAAAAAAGATATAGATAAATATAAATTAAAAAAAAAATAAACTATAAGTTTACACAGAAGGTATACTTGCGCTTTTTGTATAAGGGCCGCGGTCAGTACCTGCTAGGTTGGGTTAAAGTGTTACGCTAAATAGGTAACGATCAAAAAGTTTCGCTCTCCTAGTGGAAAAGTCTAAACGCCGCATAAAAATGTTTTCATATCAAAAACTTTTATTTTGATCAACTGTGTGATAATATTTGTGAGTTTAGCTGTTTAATATTGGGATTCAACCTTAAAAATTTAGGAGGGGGTCTTTGCGCCCGACCGAGCCCCACCTTCTAAATACGTCGCTAAAATGAAACCAAAATTAAACTGACACAATTAGATCTTAAACACAGAGACACAAAAATATTAAAACTCCCGTATACTTTCATTAGAAAGTCTAAATAATAATTACTATCTAGGCTCACTAATTTCCAATATTGATTTTGTTATAAGCTACTTAATTAATCTTATATTTGCGATAAGATCTAAAATATAACACAATGAAAATATATTTGAACTACTGATATCCCTTATATACTGATATACTCCCACATCAGCCATCCTCATATCACATTAAAAACTCCTTCCATCACTTTTTTTGTCTTCCTCTACCTCTTCTCCCTTCAACATTCATTTCCATAACTATTCTTACAGCTTCCGATTCATCTCTTCTTATAAAATTACCAAAACATCTAAATCTATTTTTTCTCATCTAATCCACAATTGACACTAGACATATACTTCCTCTTATATGTTCATTCCTTATCCTATCTTCTCTAGTCACTCCACTCATCCATCTAAGCATTCTTATCTCTGCTACACTCATTATCGGTTCTTATTTTTTGTCAATCGTCAAACACTCTGAACCATACATCATAGCTAGTCTCACTACAGTCTTAAAGAACTAACCTTTCAGCCTCATTAGTATTCTCTTATCGCATAACACACTAGATGCTTCTCTCCACTTCACATTACCCACATTTAATCCTATGTCTTACATCCTCGTCAATACTACTGTTCTTTTGCATAACTGATCTTAAATACTTTCCACCTCTCCTATCACGTCCTTATTAATAGAATTATTCTTATGATTTATATTATCTGTAGCCATTATTGATTTTTGATACAAGTTATTTACTGATTCATTTAATTATTTTATTTTTTAAAAAGACAAGACTTACAGTATAGCAAAATGATATTAATCATGACAACCTCTAATAGACAATAAAATTTCCATTCCAGGGGAATTCTAATCTGTAGAATACTCTAATAAGTCAAGAAAATATAATTTCGACAATTTTTGATAATATTTAATGGTAAATGTACTATGAATGGTAATTCGTAATAAACTATAATTTAATACCTAGTTAGATATATCAAATTATTTATATAAATTGTAGACCTTATTATTTATTTAGATATTTTTTCTCATATTTAGGGTTTTGAAAATAAATTATATCTCCAAGACAAGTTAAAAAAATTAATAGTAGTCAAAAATCAATACAAAGATGGAAAATTTTTTGCAGAGACATTGCATCATTTATCTAAGATAAGGTTATTAATTATTTATATCTTGAAAATTTTTTTTAATACTTGTATATAGGATGATTGATTTTAAGTAAGACACTCATTTTCTCAGAAACTATTTAACATTTTTAATTTTTGTAAAGAGAAAATTTAATAGATTAAAAAGCTCTATAATAATATGTAGTGAAATAATTTTTTATATTTATCCCTTCAGGGTTAACAAAATCTTAAATTTAATTTATTTAAATAGGAACACCTTCTTTTAACTTGATAACTTAATTGGAAAAAAATTCCAAATAATTTTGTTTATTTAATATTTTTTATTTGATAAAGCTGTTTTTTTTCTTCAAAATTCAACTGTTACAGCACGTTAAAGTTCAGTATTTTGAGGACAATTTGCCAGTGCTATTTTGTTTTAAGAAATAAGAGAATTATTAATTTTTTTTATATTTAACACAAATTTTAATTATTATACATTAGTCGTCAGTGAAAAATAATTATATTGATAACTACCATAAAAAATTATTTAAGGCTAATTGACACAAATTATTAGTGTTTACACTATTGAGAAAACTAAATTAATGCTGAATTTTTTCTCTAAATCCATATTTTCAAATCCAAATGGTTGATCAAATAAAAAAAATTAGGAGAATATGAGGTAAAATGGGACAGCTCATTATCTAAAAATTAAAGGTTCAGGTAAATATTAAATAGTCTTTCAAACGTTTCATTAATATTGAATTTATGATTACTAATATAATTTTTATAATAAGCAATAACTTTTATAACATTTGTCAAGTTATGTTATTTTGGTTTTCAGCGAACAAAATCAAGAAAATTCCAACAAGTTTAAAAAGTAATTTATGCTATTTATTTCTAAGAAATTATAATTAATTTATAAACATGTATAAATTATAGTATTCTTTAGTTTATAAATATTATACTAATTTAAGTGTTTCAAAAAAATAACTCCATTTGGAACAAAATATACTGTTAGGGGCAGACAATACAAGACATTCCTATTTTTCCCTATTCATATAATTTATAATTAAAAGCCATTTATATTTCTATAATATATTTTTTAAATTAATCTGCAACTATAAATAATGATTTTTAGTGGATATCTTTTAGCTTCGACACAAGCTGAAACGGTATTAATTTTACTATGTGTCTTTTTTTTTTTTTTGTCTGTTACCACTTTTTCTTATCTTTCACCGAACCAATATCTTTCAACAATACGTCAAAAGATCACAAATTATATCTAGTCGAAGACATTACTCTCAAAAATTGAAAAAACTTCCCTCCTTCTCCATAAATGACGAAATTCTCCAAAAAATTACAAATTTAAAAATAGTCAATTTTCGACATTTTTTCAATTGTTTTACTTAAAACTACAATAACTTTTTCAAAAATGACCAAATCAAAATCATTTTTTTTATATACATATATGAGGTATTTACCTATCATTTGGCATATTTTTTTTAAAAATCTGACCCTTAACCTGCTCACAGATGGGGATTCAAAATGACAACTTTTTCACAAAAAATTAACTTTTTCAACTTAATTCTTGAAAGTGTTCCGGAAATGACACTTATATATATATATTTTAAATTAAAGCTTATGTAATATACTTTATTATGAAAAAAAATTTTTTAGACTTTATTTTGTTTTCAACATTTTTAAAAACGGACATCAAAGTTAATAAAAAAAATACAATTTTTGTAAAAAAATTATTTTTTATATTTTTAACTTTATAATGCTATAACTTTTTGAAAAATGTATGAATCATTAGAACTTTTTTAAGATTAGTACTATTTATATTCTTCTTTTATGCGACATAATTTTTTTTAAATAAAACCATTTTCCTATATATATATATATATATTACACCTGTAATCAGAATATAAATAAGGAAATAGGAGAATGTAGCTTTTAAAATAATCCACCAATTTTTTAAAATTAAACACTATATACAGATTTGCATCGAAGCGTTTTTTATTATAGTTATTTTAATCACTGTCAAATATCATCTATATTGGACCCAATTATGCCACGTCTCCACTGTGCTGGGTTTTTTTTTTAATTAATTAACATACTTGGGACATACTAAATTTAAAAGAACTAAGATAATAAAATGAAATAAGTTGCTTTAAAACTTATCAAATAAATAAAATATGTACAAAAATAATAAATCTATCTACTGTCTCGTATCTCATATTTAAATCTTGATGTAGGGGAAAAATAGGACATTTATTGTAACGTTTTGTTGTAAATACATGCATTTATAAGTAACAAATTAATGGTGTTTTTTAGTAGTACTTATCTGAAATTTCAATTTAGCTTTTGATTTATTTAAAAATGGTTAAAATTGAAAATTTTACATAAAATTAAAAATGATGTGTACTATTATGCCAAGGGTTCTGCTATTAAAATGTACTCCAATTTTTTTTTCTTTAAAATATCATGTTAAAAATTAAGGTTCTATTTGAGAAAATTAAAATTAAGTTTTTTTTTAACAAAAAAACAATGTATTTTACCATATTTCATTGTATAGTTTTTTGAACCTAATATTTTATTTCTCTAAAAGAACATAAAATCATCAATAGTTTTTGAAAAAATGAGTGTCTTGCCCAAATTGATTACATTGTATATCATATAGAAATTACTACAAATTGAATATCTAGTTAGATGATTGCTACATACAAAAATAAACTTGACAAACACAGCCATAAAACATGTTTTCTATTGTAAAAAAATTTAATTTATACAACTGTTTTTTATTCAAAATTAAGGACAATGTTTCATTTAAGGAGTACATTGTTCAAATGAATGTATATCAAAATATATAATTAATTTACTGGAGAGAGAATGATAGACTTCTTTTTCATCTTTTTCAAATATATTTGAAATTAAGTTTTAAACTAAGGATATTACCATTCAGAAATAATATTCATGATACTAAATAAAAAATGTGTACATAAAAATTAATAAAATATGATATGATTAAATAGTATGAGTAAAAAAATTGTAGTATTCTTGTATATTGTCAATACACCAAAAAAGTGAAATTTAAAAAAGAAATATTCAAACCGTTCTGATAAAGGTAATCGTAGTGTTATTTTTATTACAATTAAAACATTTTTTGGAATTATGCAACAAATAACTAATTATAATAAAAAAATTATATTCAGTTTACCTCATCATAAAAGTTTATTTCTGGTATTTGCTCATCTTCTGGTAAATGCTCACAGAAATCTTTAAATAACAAATAACCTTAAAAAAATTAATAACATACAAGATAATTTAGTTATTACAGAAAAAAATTACTAATTACATTTTTACCTAAAACCTGATTGAAAATTTTATCAAAATTTACTTCTTCTTTTTTCTCTAAGTATTTATGCATCACACTGCGTACACTGAAAAGAAACATGTTAAAAAATTAGTAATGAAAAGATGTAGTTAGAATTTAAGAGATGATATTTCTTTTTTAACAAATCGAAGAAATAATTACTAACAGATTGCTATCTACATTTTAATTTTTGAATCATGCTTCAACTCATAATGAAATAATGTTTGTTTATATTATTGTATTATTGTAAATTTACATAATTAATCAATCAATGCAAATAATAAAATATATTGATATCTTATAATTATAAATATAAAAAGAAAGTCTTTTAATTTTTTTTTGCTTTAAAAAGGAAATTTTTGGAACTTAAATATTTTAGAAGAAAAATAAAATCCTTAAGGATTTAAGGAGAACTTTTATTCAAAAAGGATATCATAATTCTGATAATAGCCTTTATAAACTTAAAGAATATAATATATAATTGTTTCTTATTTCAAGAGATTTTTCAAACACTAATTTTAATATTTTAATTTCATAACAGATACTTTAGGTAATTTTTTTTTTATCAGAGACAATTGCATTTCATTACTGTACTACATATAAGAAATCGGCTATGTTCTAAATTATTATAGGGCATCTTTTTAAAATACTTACACATATCTTTGTGAACAAGTAGTATATTAGTTATTGTTATAATTTAAATTTTTCAAGTTTTGAATAATTATTATATTTAGAATAAAATAGTATTTATGGTGTAAAATACAGTCACAAAATTATTCATCTAAAATTAATATGATTAATTAAAATTACATGATTTCAAATAGTACCAACATTCTTTTTATTAAATTTGAGATTTCATTAAGTTTCATGTATTTTATGTTATTTAACTTTTAGTCGGTCGTGTGGGATAATAATTATCACAGCAATTTCAAAATGTACTAGCTATTATATATTATAGCATGTAAAAATTTAATTAATAAAATTTTAGATCACTTTACATTAACTAAGTTAATAATGTTGGAGACATTTGCATTTCATAACTATACTATTGAAATAAAATCGGCTGTGCTCCAAAATTTTGTAGGACTTAAATTTTTAATATTTGCATTAAACTTTAAGAACAAATATAAATATTTTTTATGTCCATGATATAAATGAAATACCATTACTTTTCTTTTTTAACAATGTTATGTTAAAGAAATTAACTTTAATAATATATTTTGATAGATAAATTTTTATCAATAAAAGCTATGATTAACTTTTTATCTAATTATAAAATATCACATTTATAAGGAAAATAATTCTTTACTTATTTAGACTATAATAAATATTGTATCTAATGGTAAATAAAATGTATTGTTTGATTTTATGTAACTATATAAGCTATATGAACCATCTACTATAAACATTTACAACATTAAATAAAATGTTAACATGATATAATTTTCTACATCTTAGTTTAAATATTACTAGACTTCACACAAATCAAAATTTGATTTCATAACTCTTAATGATACTCTATAAACCACAGTTCAATAAGTGTAGGTAATTTTTGAGTTTTAAACATTTCTAGTTTTTTTTTACCTTGGATCTGGTAGTATAATTTTTTTACTGGCTCTAGCAGCAGGTGTACACTTGCTCTTCTCCATAGCCATCAGGTAGCTAACATCGGCCAACACGGCCTCCAAATCAGCCATAGTAAACAAGTTTATGACAACACAAAATTTGTTTATCAACAATTCGTGAAAAACACGAGGGGGGGTATCAAATAACAAAATGTGAAAAATGATAAATGAAGGCGAACGGATCACCACCTATTTCAACCTAGGCCAGCCTGATCACCAGCCTAGACTCGGTGGAAATCATTATCACTTTGCAGGCTTTGGAAGATTCATTATAACGAGGGTGGCAGTCACTATGCCACAATAAAAATAGTCCTTGCTACCGTCGTCGTCGTCACTTTTACAGCAACTATGATCATCGGACATGACAATCGATAAAATTTCGTTTTGTTTTCAGTTAACTATTTTTTACAAATGGATTATCGACAATATGGTATACGTATAATAGATCATGAAAACTATTCACAAATGTAATCACTTGACTAGGGCGATAGTAATGCAATGTGGTCAAAAACGACACCGACATGCGGGGGACGTTCAACCGACGGCGGTGTATCGCATAACTAGGTCGTCCGCGCGCATTATTTTACACACACGCGCGCACACGCACATACACGGCTAAGTGATTGCAAGCAAGCTGTTCGGACACTGCCTACTGTCAACGGTGAGAAACACGAGTTCACAGCCTTTTCTTTCCAATAATTGCTAAAAGTTTTCAACAAAAATAGGTTGACGTTGTATACTGATACGCTCCAACGTGATGACTGTACGACTGTGATTAACAACAAATTTACCTTAAATTGTTTGAAACTTGCTATGACCGTATGCGCTGTAACCAGTGCCACCGAGAAACGAGATATCGACGGAAATGGAAAAGATACTGATAACGATTTACATTCTGGGTAGGGTATTTACAATTACGACTAAGCAGACGGCAAAACTAAAATTTTGTCAGTGGCCTCGTCTTAATGCGCGGGCGCAAGTGTACAGTGTCATCTGATAGCTAAAACAAAATATTGACAATGAAACAGATTATAAAGCATTTTATGCCAGATAAGTTTTTGTTTTATTTGTGACATCACTATTTGACTAATATTTTGTTTTCCATTAAAAGTTCATAAGGTTTAAAATCTTGAAAACTTAACCTCATACGAATTGTAATTATTATTATGTCAGTGCCGATAGTATGAAGTTCAAATGTATCTGCCTGTTTAGATGAATGACAGATACCTAGAGATGTAATTTTTTTACAACATCGATGTATCAATGTTTAATTTTCGAACCATTGATGTGACAATAATGGAAACTTAAATAAAAATCGATGTTAAAAAATCAATGTACATGTGTAAACATCGATATATTGTGGAAAAATCCCTTCAAAGATCTTTGTTCAGTGACGCAGCTACTAAGCCTTGGGAACGTGTACGAATAGTACCCCACCTTTGCCCTCACCATAGTTTTGGTGAGGTAAATGGGTCCCCCCCATTCTTATGTTGTTCTGGAGTCCGTGTTCCTTATACACTCAATTTTTGCGACACTGTCTCTGCTAAAGTTTTTATATGTATGAAGTTTGACTATAACTATTTTATTAATAATTCGGTGTGCCTTGGTTAATAATGTGAGATAAAAAAAATTTTTTCAGATATTCACATTTTTTTGATGTTTTAATATATTTTTTATAGGTTTTACTATGATGTGTACTTATATGTTGCATATACAGGGTGTTCAGTAAGTCAGGAAACGGGTTTCCTAACTTACTGAACACTCTGTATATTTTTTAACGAGATTCTACTGTTAGATCATTAGCATTCATAAAACTATAAATGTACAAATTCACGTATTTTTATTATTAATATCAATGAAACAATAAATTGAATAATTTATTTATTGAATAATTAATTGAACATTAATTTTTACTTTAAAAAAATACCAAATTTAATTGAATAATTAATATGAAGAATACAATATCTTTAAAAACTAAAAGAATATTAACAATTCTAAAGAACTCTATTTAAATTTTTAGATTAAAGTATTAAAAAAGTGATTTAGGTAAATATTTTTGAAATAAAAATTTCATAAAAAACTGACAAAAAAAATATACTATTGGGTAGACACTGAATGTATATTTGACAGGAGCGGTTGGCGACTTTAGGTTTATTTGTATACGTAACGTATAATAAACAATAATAAACGAGCATAATTATTTTATGATGAAAAAAACAAAACACATAAAACAAACGCATATTTTACATCTATATTAGCTGTAGTGTTATCACAAAAAGCACTTTTTTTATTAAAGGGTATTCATTTGTGTGTATATACCCTTCGATGTAAATAGTACATACGTATTATTTTTCTAAGGTATGCGTTAATTAAAAAATTGTTAGTGAGTATACGCCGAATACTCCTCAAACACAACAGTATATTAGATTTATTTGGTATATGTTGAAGTTTTGTTTAACATATCAGGGTTAAGAACTGAACTAATTTCGATTTTTGTTAATTTTTCTTATGTCTAGTAAATTAGTTTTAATAAAAAAAATCCTTAAAATATATCTATAAGGATTTTAGTAATTAAGACGATTATTCTGAAAAAATATAAAAATTAAGACAAATTTTTATTCTCCTTTGTTGAATTAATTTCATTAATCAGATATCAAGAAAAATATTTGTTTGGCTACACTGATCTGTGTTAATACGTAAAAATGATAATGACTGGACGTGTTTTCTCTGATAATAAAAATAAAATCAATAATAAAAATTAAATATACATTTCTACAAGGATGAAATGTTAACCAATAGTTACTTAACAAGTCTATCGTAGCGAAGTGTATAATATAAGTAGGTGTTTATAGTTGTATATATAATATATATGTAAACTTACATAATATATTAAAAAGTATAAGCTACTTGTTGTTTTACATTCTCGAAAAATTAGAAGATAAAACTTTATAATGGAAAGTGATGAAGTAAATATTATAGCAGAAGAAGATGAAAAATCCATTTTAGGATCTGTTTCAGGTTAATATATTCATTATCAATGTAGACTTGTATAAACATTGTCATATTTAATTTTTAAATTAGCTACCCAAGAGTTTTTTTTTTTAAATTAACTAATATAAAATATTAATTGAATTTTTTATTTAAAAGTTTTATATAGTTGAAATAGTGTTAAATAAGTGGCGTAAGTGGTGGTCTGGAGAAAAAAAATTGTTTATATGCAAAACTTTTCTCTTGATTTATATACAATTCTTATTCAATTTATGCAATAAATTATTAGATATTAATTTCAAAAAGAAAAAAGTGAAAAAATATACAGTATCTTTTTATAAGTGTATTTTGAAGATTTGCTAAGACATGTTAAATACTCAAATCAATGCCGGTGAATTAGTACATGAGATTTTTTCTAACTTGGTTTTTTGGTCTTCCCTTCTTAAAAATCATATATATTTGTATGGGCTATTAAAGTTAGGATATTATAAGCTCTTTAAATCTTTAAAAGAACTTTATTTCTTGTCATAATTAATTATTCATTGATGATGTCATGTAGTGAACACACTAATTGCTGATAAGTTGTATTGTTAAGCTGCTGTAGGATAAAAATTAGGTGACCATATGTATATATATATATACATATAGGCAATGGGAAACAATTATTCTTAAAGATTTCCCAAGAATACACCAATCTAATAATTGTTAATTAACCTAACAATTTAAATATATTTATATATTATAGCATGTATAATTAATCAAAGTATAATCATTATAGCAGATTTCATTATTTTGTAGTTTTATTATATTAATAGTATAACTTATATACTAAACATGAGTTACAAAAATAAATCAATTTTGATAGCAACGGCGTAAGAAAATAGTACTTTGATGGTTACACATTACTTTATTATACTAATGTATTATTCTTAGAAAACAAAAGATATTGCATACATTGTAGTAAAAATAATAAATTTAATTATTTTAATAATTTGAATGTTTGATAATTCAACTAAATTATTTTCTTTAGATTTTATTGAAGGAAAAGGATGGTATATATTGACCTTTTGTATTATATTAATTTACATAGTCTCTAAATTGTGGCCTTATTATGAAAAATGGTTAACTCAAAGAAGAGAATCTGCACATGAAGCTGAAATAAAAAAAAGTAACTATTAAACTACCAAAATGATTACATAAAATTACTTTGTTGAATATATCTATTTAATTAGAATTTCCAGTTAAATTAGTTAAAACATTTTTTTTTATTAAAATTAAAAAATTATTTTTATATAATAAAATTTATTTTAACTTAAGATCCTGATTTATACAAAAAAAAACAAGAAGAGTTACAAAAATCCAGAACTAAATTTCAAGAAGAGTATGAAAAAAAAGCAAAACTGGCTTTAGAAAAACAAAAAGAGGTAATTTTTTTATTATAAAATTAATTTTCATAGTTGGTGTAAAACTGCTAATTTTTAAACGTTTAGAAACCTGTGTTATTATTGCTTTAAAAATGATAAATCATATAAAAGTGAGATATTATTATGTTTCCCAACATTAAAAAATTTCAAGGTACTGACATTATATTTGTTGTCAAAATCTTGACATGATAATGTTGTTATATTATTATAAACTATAATAATTTGTGAACATCTTTTTTAGAAAGAAAAAAAAATACTAGAAGAAAAACAGGCATCATTAAATAAAACTTCATTGGGACATACTATAAATGATTCTGAAAGATCAAAACGTTTTAGACCAGGTAACAGAACAAAAATGTTAAGTATAATATCTAAGTTAGATTGGGTGTTTATGACATATGCCCTTTCTCTGTGCACATGCTATAAACATGAGTCTTTTACTTTTAAAGTATACCTATAAAATCTTTAGTACCTTATTTGCTTATAGTATCATTTTTTTTTATTGATTTGAAAGTAAAATCAGAATATTCAATCAACCATTATTTTTTGAAAAATATTTATACTTTCTTAATCAATTTTGCATTGGTATTCAATGCAAGTGAAATTATTTTTTAGATAATTTTTAAATTTATCTATATTATATTGTAATATAAAAATTTTAAATGTAGTATTCTGTCAATTTATTTTAAAAAATCATGAATATTCATTTTTCAGAATACAATCCTTTAATGGGATCTGGTAGTGGTTCAAATTACAGACCTCCAAGAAGAAGTCCATGCTCTGGAGGTGGATGCGGTTAATAATAAAATTAATTAAATGAATAAACCTTTGTTAAAACATTTATTTATTATTGAATGTTAAAAATATATTATTCTTAATAATAAATATAATAAAAAGTTGAATTCCTTCCAGTTATTAACATTAATTTTACCTTCAAAATTAGTATTATTTCGAACTTAACAAATAAAATAGAAATTTTTTTTTTTATTTTAATAAATTTATTATTTTGTTAATAAAAATCTTGATTAATTGTTTAGTTTGTTTTTATGCTTTGATTTATTAGCATTAGAATCAAGTAATGAAAATTATTTAGTGAAAATCGTTTTCATTTTGCTAATTTTAAAGCTTTTATTTTTGCTAAAGTACCTACTTTTAAACTAAACATTTTAAATATCTATTATTAGATTGGGGGAAATGTTTGATCTTAAAATTAAAAGCTATAGAATTTTAAAAATAAATATTTGCAATAATCTTTAAATCCTTAAATTTCATTTAATTGCAAAATATGTTAGTATGATAAAACCATATAAATGCAGCAATCATTCGTATAATCAATTTTTGTAAATTGGTAATAAAGCAAATAAAACTTGAGCCATAAGTAAGTTTTTTAGTCTTGAAAAATCGAGGTTCTAATATTAAATGAGGTACAAGTGTAGCTTAAATTTTCTAATTACAAGTCTATAATATTCATATTCCAGAAATAATTATTTCTAATTAGAAAATAATTTAATAATATTTAAACATTTTTGGAAATAAATAAATTTTTAATTACTATAACAAAAAAGATAATTTACTTAGATTTTCTCCAAAATATTTAAATTAGGCTAATTTGTACATTTAATTCTAGATTCTTGGTTTCTATATCAAATTATTCTTTTCATTCTAAATATAAATTCATTATCACCTAACAAAAGCTTTTAGTAATTTAAAATAAAGATTTCAACAGTTATTATAAAACTATTGTAACATTAAATAATGTTAACTTATATTACACTTAACATTTAATAGAAAATAATTTAATTATTAACTATATTAAATTCAAGTTGTAAATATTGTCTCAGTGACTTGAAATTATGTTAAAGCAAAATTTATTAGTTGTTAAAGGGTGACAAAATCTCCTAATGCCACCAAAACATGTAGGTCCATTGTACTCACCTACCAAATTATATTACAGCAAGCAAAATTATATTTTTTAAAATTTTAGTAAGTTCCATCAAGAAATGTTTTCAACACAAATACATGAACTGTTAATTTTCTCAATTTAAAAATATTAAAATAATTTTGTTAAGTTTTCTAGTATAATGTAATAAGAGATGTAACATTGATATAATTATGCTGTTATGTTTTCTCTTCATATGTATGGATTATTTCTTAATAATCTTTTAAGTTTTTTCATCATATCAATAAAATTTTTTAAACTAAGATAAAGCTTAGATCTGCGGTTATGCAAACAGTAGTAACTGAAATTATTTTAATAAATTAATATTGTTTGATATATATATATATAAAAAATAGCATAGTGGTAATTTGGTATAGAAGGGGCAAAAATAAATGTTATCCGAATGTGATTAATGTTATTATCTTAAATCGCTTTGTTGCAGATCTGTTATATTTCACAATAATTTGTATATTTTTAATTTAATAATTTCTGTATTTTAAAATTTTACTCAAATGTAACATTCTTATTAAATATTTTGGTTGATTGGAAATAAAATATATAAATATTAGATTCTATGCCAAGCTGAGAATGTATTAATTCTACTAGATATGTTAGCTTCGATGCGAAGCGGAGAAGGTATTAGTTTTACTATGATGTGTTTTTTTTTTTTGTCTGTTGCCACTTTTTCTCAGCTCTCACTGGACCGATTTCTTTCAAAAATACGTCAAAAGATCACAAATCGTATCTAGTTGAAGACATTACCCTTAAAAATTGAAAAACATTCCCTCGTTCCCCGCAAATGGGGGAAATAATCCAAAAAAATTACAAATTTAAAAATCGCTAATTTTCGAAATTTTTTCACTTTTTTTTCTTAAAACTCCCATAACTTTTTAAAAAATCAACAAATCAACATAACTTTTTCTTATACTAAAACCTTAGATATTTTCCTTTCATTTGATATAATTTTTTTGAAAATTTAACACTTAACCTGCTCATTGGGGGGGATTTAAAATAGCAACTTTTTTACAAAAATTAACTTTTTCAACTTAATTTTTGAAAATGTTCCGGAAATACTGCGACCTTCAAATATATATCAAATTAAAGTTTTTTTTATGTACTTTAAAATGAAAAAAAAAAAATTTGTCCCGNTTTATCAAATTAAAGTTTTTTTTATGTACTTTAAAATGAAAAAAAAAAAATTTGTCCCGACACTTTTTCTTCTACATTTAAACAGCTGCCGTAGTTAAAAAAACACTATTTTTGTGTGTAAAATTTTAGATTTAAAATTTTCAACTTAAAAATGCTATAACTTTTTAAAAAATGTATATATCAGCACAAATTGTTTTTTTCAAAATACATTATAAGTACATCTTTCATTTGACATACTTTTTATTAAAATTGGACAATTTCCCTTTCTATAGGGGGCGTTCAAAACTTGAAATATTGTAAAAAACATAGTTCTTTTCAACTGAACTTTTGAAAATGTTCCGGAATACTGCGCCCTTTAAACATATATCAAATCAAAGTTATGTTATATACTATCAAATGAAAAAAAAAAAATTTGTCCCGACATCTTATCTTCTATGTGCAAATGGCTGTCGAAAATTAAAAATAAATGTAATGTTTGCAATAAAAATTACCTTTTATCAGGATGTTTTTTGTACATAAACTGCCATAACTTTTTCAAAAATGAACAAATAAAAATAATATTTTTTTGTATTGAAACCTTAGATATTTCCCTTTCATTTGATATAATTTTTTTTGAAAATATAACACTTATTCTCCTCACTGGGGGGATTTAAAATAGTAACTTTTTTACAAAAAATAACTTTTTCAACTTAATTTTTGAAATTGTTCCGGAAATACTGAGTCCTTCAAACATATATCAAATTAAAGCTTATTTTATGTACTATAAAATGAAAAAAAAAAAATTTGTCCCGACGACCTATCTTCCATGCGCAAATGGCTACCATATTCAAAAATATGCTATTTTAAGAAATTTTTTTTTTTTAATTAAACACTACCTACAGATTTGCATCGAAGCGTTTTTTATGATAGTGATTTTAATCACTGTCAGATATCATCTATACAGGACCCAACTATGCCACGACCCCACTGTGCTGGGTTTTTTTTTAGATTTATGTTGAAATATTGAAATTTTGGCATTTTTATTTATTTATTTTTTGTCTATCATTACTTTTGCTCAGCTATCACAGGACCAATTTTTCTTAACGATACGTTAAAAGATCACAAATCATATCTATTTGAAGATATTACCCTCAAATATTAAATAGTTTTCCCTTGTTCCCCGGAAATGGTGAAAATTTCCCAAAAAATTACGATTTTTAAAATCGGTCAATTTCAACATTTTTTTCTCTAAAAATTGCCATAACTTATTAAAAAATGAACGAATCAAAATAATTTTTTTTACATTAAAACCTTAGTTATTACTTTTTTATTTAATATAAATTTTATGACAATTGACACTTAACTTGCTTACAGGAGAGAAATTAAAATAGCAACTTTTGAAAATGTTCCGGAAATACGGTTTCTTAAAACATATGTTAAATTAAAGCTTGTTACGTACTATAATTTATAAAAAAAAAAATTGTCCCGGCGACTTATCTTTGATGTACAAATGGAAGTCGAATTTGAACAAAAAATAGAAGTTTACATTTTTAACTTTATAATGCTATAACTTATTGAAAAGTGTATGGATCAACACAATTTTTTTATGAGAAATAATATTTTTTAATAATCCCTCTTTCATTTGACATACTTTATCTTAATCAGGATATCTATAAGGAACTTGTAGATCATGTAGCTTATGAAATGATCCACCAATTTTTTAAAATTAAACACTATCTAGAGATTTGTTTCGAATCATTTCTTATGATAGCGATTTTAATCACTGTCAGATATCATCTATACCAGTCTCAACTGTGTCACGACCCACTGTGCTATCATTTTTTTAATTACTGTTTTTAGCTTTAATGTGTAGATGTGAAGCTATTGGTTTTACTTTGCCTAGTTTAACATTTCGGCGCTACAATTTTAAAAATAGATAAATGCTTCAAATTCTATATAGCGTAAGTACTCATGTTATTCATAAATAGCACACCAAAAAAATAAGCTTATTGTCTTTGGAATAGCCTACAAAAATTTTATTAGTATAATTGTTATTATAAATGTTAAAATACAGAAAAGAAATACGGAAAATGACATGGTTTGTTGTCATGTAATTTTGAGATATTCTTTTTAAATTTCTAAAATTAGAGAGTTTTATTTTAAAAAGATATAAAACAAAAAGCATCAAAGCTTTAGATAAAAGTCCTTATAATTTTAAAAGAAAACCAATGAAGTCATAATTTTACGGACAAGAGGGTGATTATTATTAATGTATAACTTTTCATACCCAGTTCACAAAAGAGTTGTAATGATAGAATAAAAAAAAACCACATAAAAAATTTTAAACTTTTTTTTATTGTTTTTTTTTAAATATTTTTTATTTAAATGTATTAAAAATAATTACATTCATTGAGGTGGAGCTCTTCCACGTCCAAATCCACCAAAAGCACCAGGTCCTCTCTGAAACAAATGAAATTTCAAATTAAAATTAGCTGAGATAAAAATAGTATAAGTTAAACAAATATTTAGACAAATAAATTAACAAAAATGAAGTTTTCTAACCTCAAAGAATATTTTAACAATATAAAATCTACTTTAGAAGTAATATTTTTATTATTCATTATAGATATTTATACTGGATATAAATAAATAAATAAATACAATATTATTTTAAATTATGATTGCATATTTCACATTTTAGTAAAAATTTTCTGTTTATACAAAATACATACAATTTTACAAATTAACAAAGGATTGTTCAGATATTATTAATAGTTATGCCATGAAAATTAAAAATAAAAATATTAACTTACAAAGTCTAACTCTGCAGTACCAGCACCAACTTCAGCTTTCTTATCAGTACCAGGAGCACCAGGTGCACGTCTGTAAGTTGCTCTGTCTTCTCCAGACCTACCTCCTTCTGGTCTAGCACCAGGAACAGCTCTTGGGCCTCTAGCATCTTGTCTTGCTTGTCTTTTCAATGTAGCTGGGACAATCTAACAAATTATACACATATTATATATCATAATAGTATGAATTTCCTACAGTAGAATTATTCTGGAAGTTATATTGAAATTACCTAATCTCTACAAGATAACAAATTTCAAATTTTTGTATCAATCAATATTCAATAAATTTAAATATTGATATAATACAAAATATTAAAAAAAATTAATTAAAATTACTTCTGTTGGTAAATGAAGATAATCTCTAAGATATTGAATTCCTTCGTTGGTTAAATACCAATAGTAATGACGCCAAGCAAATTGTTCTTTGACATAATCTCTAGATTTCAAGCTCTAAAAAACATTTTAAAACAAAAAATTTAGATAAAAACTGATATAACTATGGAATAATAGTAACATACCTGCATAGCTTTAATGACTTGTAAATTGGGAATACCTTCCAAATCAGGATGCACTGGTTTGTGAAAATCCTTTTCAGCTACCATTACACCTTCTTTGAATAAATATTCATATATGGCTCTGCGATTCTTTTTTGGCATCAACATTCTGCAAATAAGAATTGAAATTAGTTAAATGAGATGTATTTGTGAATAAATATAAACTATTATCAAATACAAAAAAATATTTGTTTCTTTTTTTAAACTTTCATGATCTGAGATCCAAATTAACATTTTTCCATAAAAACGGCTCATTTAAATATCAAAGAAAATGTTTAAATAGAATTAAAAATCTTTAGTTTGATACTTACTTGGATGTATTTAGATAAAATTTCTAAGTAGAGAAGTTTAACACTGTACGCTTACTAAAAAGAAGATAGTCAAAGAAGAACATTATCATAACTCAAAAGTATAACCCTAAAAATGAAATGTAAACATTTACTATAAACGTAACCATGGTATCTTAATATAATTTTGTATCTGTAATTGATAAAAAACACGTGTTGAATTCAATATGTGGATATCATATTATTGGTGGAGCGTATGAATCGGGACAATTATTCGGTTGGATGGATACTTTATGATAAAATATTTACCAATACTGAAATATTGGTTGGAATTGTATTTGATAGGAAAGTGTAATACCAGAAACCGAACTTGGGGGGATTATCTAGGAAAATACTAATAAGCACTATGGTCAGGGAGATATGGAGAATTGTAGTGGAATCGGTAATGGACCTATAAGGCTATTATTTTAGCTAAATTAGTGAGAATATATTTGATAACAAATAATAGCCGTTGAATAGAGATAGCAGAGTAATAATATTTCAATATCTACATTAATGGATATGAGTTAACCTGTGCCCAATTCAAATCACATTCTTAGGGGATTTTAAATATTATTTATTACACTTTTTGTTGAATTTTTACTATATTTTTGTAAAAAAAAAAACAAGTTTCTTACTATCTTTTATTTTTCCTCGATTTCAAATTAAAATTTACATATCATCTTGTTTTAAATTTTTACTATTTTAATTAATTTAAATGATTAATATATAACATGTCTGAAATAATATACTCTAATTTTTATGATGAACTTCCTGTTATTGAATCAATGTTAAGATCTTCTGCATTTGTCTGTATTGATATGGAATTTTCAAAATTACACGATGATAATGCAGTTCCTTTCACGTAAATTTTGAATACTATTATATTTATTTGCTTTCCTTTATTTATTTTTATATATTCATTCATCTAGTTCGTTATTAGACTTCATTAACTATATAGCAAGGTTTTAGAAATTATTTGACCAATTAGTAACCGCAAAAATTAATCATAATAATAAAAATTATGTCAGTTTTCAAATTTAGTATTAACTTATAATAAAAATATATAATATATATAATGAATGATAATTGGTTTGAACGAGGTATTTTATAAAGCAAGCAAATTGGCTAATTCTGGCATAATCCCACATAAATCTATGTTCAAATACTATTATAATAATAAATATGTTAAGAAATTTGTTTTCTAGTCTTATATATATTTCCTTATTTATAAGTCTTTAATTACTTTTCCGTTATACCTTTTAAAGGTTACAACCTTATTTTTTTAAACTTGCATATTTAACTAGCTTATAAAAAATGATCAAATTAAGAAAATGACTAGTCGATGACAACTTTTGGCCCATTATTTTGTAAATTATTACCGTTATAAAATATAGACTGGAGGTAAGATGTGGTTATGACAATATTTATCATTAGACGTTTCTTAGCCATATCCCTCATTCTGCCTTGGTATAAAAATATTAACAATTTGTGTTCCAAAAATTGTTTTTTTCCAATCAATTTCTTAATTTAATCATTATCTATTTATAAGCTAATTAAATATGTATATTATCATTTAAAAATGGTAATATAGTACCATCATTAAATCATTAACCTCCCTAATAATTCATCCTATTAGGGATGAATTAAACGAGTATTTAATAACTGAACTATGATAGTAAAAAGTATCTTTCAATAAATTTACTTTATGTCAAACTAATTTTTGTTGCCTTATTTTTTTAATATATTCAATATTTTAAAGGACTCTTAATAGTTTTCATAATATTTTTGGTTTTAATAGGTTTTTTGATACGTTAGAAGATCGATATCAAAAATTGCGTTTGAAAGTTAGTGATATTACTTGTATTCAACTTGGATTATCTTTTTTCATTTATGATGTAAAACATAAAACTTTTGATGCAAGTTCATATTCATTCTACACATTTCCTCAATCATACTTAAAATATGACAATATAATAAAGTTTCAGACATCATGTGTTGAATTTTTATGTAGGCATAAATTTGATTTCAATAAGGTAAATAATTGTAGTTATTTAGTGAGGATTATTTATACCTTATTACCTATAGAGTAGTTATACTCAACTTTTTTATACTTATGTTCTGCTAATATTTTAAACAATTTTCATATACCATTCAACTTTTTAATATTTTTCTCTAAAAAAATACTTGTATTCTTTTATATGTATGGAGTATTTTATGATAAGTTTTAAAATAAGAAAATATATGTTTTATTTATAAATTCAATCACTATAAATTATTAATAATTATAATTTTATCTTTTTATTTTCTTGTGAAAGGAACTTTTTTCACATATTATAAGTTGAAAAACTGACTAGTTTTTACTTATCTCATTGCCTATATCTATGGGTTACAATTTCAATAGAGTAGGGTAGGACAGGACGACACTGACTCTGATTTACTGTTTTAACTTTATCTTATTATTAATATACAGTCCCTTTTAAATGAAGAGTTTGTAGCAACCAATTAATAATTCCACTTTTGAACATTTTTTACAACATTTAATTAATTTATTTTATATTTAAACACAGCAATAAAACATTTGCCTTTTTTACTATAACTCAATGGCAAAATACCTTTACGTAAAGTAGTTTTAGCCATATATTAAATACCAAAAAGTAAACTTTTTAAAAAAGTGGAATTATTCAGTTGTTGTTCAATCAATATATTTTTGGATCAAGAAATTTTATTAAATTTTTTAGTTATTTCATCATAGTATTCCATATTTAACAAACACGCAAGAAATTGACATTCAGGTGCTAATATCAGATGACAACATCTTAGATGATCATTTTAAAAATAATGTTTTTCGTTCTGTAAAAGAAGAACTAATTGAACAGTTAAAATCAGTTAATGAATGGTATGACGGAGCAAAAGAAGGAGATTATTTGTTATTAAAAAAATATGAGTGTAACAGTCCACTTTTTACTTACTTACTGTTACATTATATTAAAAAGAAACATCAAAATGTGTGCTTAAAAGAGGTATATATTTATTGTTACTGTATATATATCTAAAAAATCATAATTATATTTTTTTCTCTATGCAAAATATTTGACTTGATATTGTAACTTAATATATTATAATTAATAGGTCTTGTTTTGTTAAAGTATATAGGATAAAAAAAGTTCTTCTGTAACCAAATTTGCCTGTATGAAGTCTATAAAAATTGAATAAAAAGCTATTTATATGATTTACTCTTTTGTAGTTATACCTGTTTTAAAATCTGGAAATAATTGGTTTTTAATGCAACTTTTAACTTAAAAATTATACAAAAAAAAAAACAACCTTCAAACTTTATGTATGTAATGAAGTCTTTTTATTTGATTTTTATAGCATAATGTGGTATTATTGGTTCTGATACAATTTTGATTAAGATTTTTGTTTAAGGAACATCAATATATTAATATTACTAAAATGTCATTTAGTGAAAAATCATTTCAAAAAAATGATGCTTATTATAAAAAGAAGTTCTATACTAAAATACTTGGCATTAAATATCTTTTAAATTTATTGTCAGAATTGAAAAAGCCTTTAATTGGACATAACTGTGCTATGGATATTTTAATATTATGTAACCAATTTTTCAAACCATTGCCAAGTAATTTTTTTTGTTTTCACTTTTTATTATTAACATGAGTTTGAAAAATAATAAAGACATTTGATAATTTTTTTTTAGATAATTTGAAAGATTATCAAAGTTTTGTTTCCAATACATTTGGCCCTATTTATGACACAAAATTAATGTGCAAGGAATTTAGACGATTACTTCCTAAAAATGGTAATTAAATAGCATTTTATTTTTCAAACATAAACATTAAAATGGTCAAAAATATAAAGTACAGGTTAATGGTTCTTTTAAAATTTTAGAAACTAAGTTTATGACCCATATACAGGTGGAACAGATCTAACTGACAATTCTTAAAACTTTTGATATAATTAATATTTCACTGTAATTTTTTTAAAAATAATTTGTGCTTGTTTAGAACACATTATAATTATATCTATATTAATAAAGAAAAATTAAAATTAATTTTTAACATTTTAAAATAGTCATTGAAAAGTAGTTTTTATTTATTTCTTTCTTAATATAATTGATCAGAAGTTAAAAGTGTTGTGAGTTTGAGATCTGTTCTATTCTTATATATGTATCCAAGACAAGAGATGACTCGGATTTAAATTTTTGATCCATTTTTATTTTACTAATTTTTTTTAAAACTACTTTTGAATTCTTAATTTATCTTAAAATATTTTCGTTTTTTAAAAGTATTTAATAAAACTGTTTGGCTCTTTGTTGTAAGGGGAGAATGGAAAATTATACTTTTCATATGAACACCACTAGTTTATTAATTCTTCAAAATAATATATATTCATCATTAATCATTTTAATTTATTAAAACTTTTTCTAGTAAGTTATAACTATTAATATTATTAAATTTAATTATATCTGTTAATTTTTAAACGTATTTATTATATAATTGTATAGTTAATGTAAACTAAATATTATATTAATGAAATTATATTTTAATGAAGTAAATTGGGATGGAAGCTCTCTTTCTGAAATTTATCTGTTTTTAAAAGACGGTGATGCTAAAATTTATTCAGATTCATTATTTATCAAACAATCTACCGAAGAATGTATGTAAATTTATGTTATAATATTTATAATTTTAAATTATTATCTTATAAATTATTAATGTTATCTAAATTACAGTTGAGGATTTGAAACTACATCATGCTGGATGGGATGCTTACTATACAGGCTATTGTTTTATCAAAATAGTTTATATTACTAAAAATTTTTCAAGTAATACGTAAGTTTAAACAATTATATATTTTATCAATATTATATTTTCATTTTGGAAGAAATAATTTGTTAATTACTTTTAGGAAAATATTGTAAACCCTATTCTGTATGCAAAATTAAACTTCACAATAGGATGAAAATTCATTATTATATTCATACATTTTTTTTAGTTATAAAAAAAAAATTATTAATTTTTTGTTTTTATCGCTTTTATAAAGTTTAATATACTTTATTACTTTATTTATAAGTGTATCTTAGTCTACAAAAGTAAAATTTTGATCATAGATAAAGAATGTAATTTTCATATAATCATTAAATTTTATTCAACTTTAAAGTTCTATAACTCGGTCAACTTTAATTTTTTTTTCAACAAATGGTACTTAATTTTTTTACTTTTAGCTTCGATGTGAAGATGAGAATTTTATGTTAAATATTTTGATACCATTAATTTTTTTTAACATACAATGTTTGTAACACTACTCAATAAAATTACATGAAATATAAGACTTCCACTTTAACACACTATATGCTATAATCTCAAAATTGTGTACTTACATATTAATAATACAATTGCACTGCATAGACTTCATCATTGCAACTATACCCTCTATTTAATTGTTGAGTTTTATGATCCATATTTATATAGTTTTAATGGTTTTATTTTAGACAAAATGTCAATCGAATGTATACACTAATAGAATTATTTAAATCTGTAGAATCCTTAAAAAATAAAGTTTTCACTAGCAGATTAATGACTAACTGTATTGTAAGTATAAAACAGTAATATAGAATCCAGTTTTTAATTAAGTCTTTATGAGAAAAGTTAATAAATATTATTATTGGCCCTAATTTCTTGCTTAAAAAAACTAGTACTTTTATCTTTTTCCATATAAAACCATTTAAATAAAAATGTTACTTATACCTCTAAAAACTAAATGTTTCAAATCTAATAGTCAAAATTAATTATTTTTATAATAAAAATAATCAGTTTTACATCCTTTTATTTCCTTAACTTAACATGCTACAGAGAATGATGGTCCTCTTTTTATATGTTGGGAGTTAAAGATGGTTTTTGGCTAAACCAATAATAGACAGAACGGGTATTATTGATGATTTGCACTAGAGGCCAGATATCACCATTGTAAAAATTTTGTTGACACCCTGTGGATTGAATTCGAGATCCTGTGCGCCGAAACATACATTTCTTCTCACTAGGCCAGACCTATTTTTATAAAGAGTTAATAATTATATCCTGAGAATGTTAAAAAATATTAATTTATTAATTATTAAATTTCGTGACTTTCATTTGAAATATTATATTATATTATTTTAAAAAAATGAAGACTTGAATTTTTATCATAGGTGAAAATAAAATAAAATTTTTAAATATGCTAATTATATTTCTTCTTATCATAAAAACATACTTTTATGCTACAATAAACTTAATTTTCTAAACTTTAATTAGTCAATTGTGGGGCTAAAACTCTATCTCACTAGTTTGTCCATAATTTTCATTTTTTTTAGCAAGTTTTTTTGGTGCCTAAGGAAAATACATATATACTTTTAATATTTCTTAAAAAAAATATCTCCATTTTCAGTTTTGCATTTTCATTGCCAATAATAGATTGGTAATAGCTATGAATCATACTATCATACTATCATACTACACTGAATGACTTATTCTCATTATTTGTTTAAAATCTTTTGTCTTAGGCACCACATCTTTACTATAGCTTTGTGTATGATTCAATTATTAATATTTTATTATTTGATTTAGGATTTACATTGTCACAATTCTATTTATAATCAACCTGAGTGTCTAGTAATAAAATCAAAAGGATTATTTTCAATGGCTTTAAACTTGAATGAAGTAATTATAATTATAATAAACAAATTTTTATAAACAATGAAGTTAATAGAAACATTACTTTTTCTTACTTAATAAACACTTAAATAGATTACAATTAAGGAGACTTAAAAATTTTATAATAACCTACTGACTATGAATATTTTTGGCCTCTAATTTTTTTAATGTAGAATTAGTGGCATATTTTCAAAAAAATTTATGGGGCTTTTAAAAATTTTGATTGGAATAGGTAGAGAAAAAAATTTTATATTACTACATCTCCTTCACAAAATAAGCAATTTTAAAATTTAAGGTAGTTTAAGAGTAAAAAAAAAAAAAGTCAGGTACTCAATACATTTATTTTACTGTAAAGCTTATGCTATGGGAGATTATTGACTCATGACTTCCCCAAATATTTCACTATCTATAACTGCAATTATATGAAAAATAGAATTTCTTATTGAATTATCAATAAAAAAAAATTTTTTTTTTTTTTTAGTTAAAAAATGATTTAAACTCGATGTGTAATTATGACATGAAATTAATTTCAAAATCAAGTGTACTTGTTGCAACTCCAATTTTGTAAGCTATTTATTTATTATTAATTTAAAGCTTCTTTTGAAACTTAACTCTTTGCTATTTTAATTATTTTATAATAAAATAAAATGTTCACTTAAAAATATAAAAATTAAAATTTATTTTCACATATTGCATATTTTTGTACAAAAGTTATTTATGAAATCGCAATTTTTGTAAAGAGTCAATGCATATCATAAAGTTATTAGTTTTATTCTTTAATTTTTTTTATCTCAATTTTATTCTTAAAAATTTTACTTACCAACTGGCTTGTTTTTTATAATTTATAGATTATTATTTATTTTAATTAGAATCTGTTTATACTAAATTAATTCTTAATATTTTCCATAATAACAGTATAAAATAAGAGTATTCTTAACTGTGTAATAACTTGTTAAACTTCACCTTAAATTCCTACAAAATCATTTTTTTACTTTAAAAATAAATTCTATGTATGGGTAAAAAAATAAAAAGAATTTTCTTTTTTTATACTACCCTAAATATACAGAGTGATTATGTTCTCATAAACCTTCAATTCTCTTCTTCTTTTCCTTTTTCTTCGCCTTAATCTCAACTACTTGGGGTCAGCCACCCTTATCCTAAACTTATATCATCTACGCTCATATCAGCCGTCCTCATATCGTATTCAGTTACATCCATCCATCTCTTTTTTGGTCTTCCTCTACCTCTTCTTCCTTCAACATTCATGTCTATAACTACATAAACCACTCAATTACTATTAAAATAAATACAATATCCATTCAAAGTACTAGTCCAAAAGTGTTATCAACCTATCATTTTCATAATTAGATTATATTCTATTTTATAAGTTAAATATTTTTGTTACCACTTAAAATAATAAAGTTGAAACACCTTTAAGTTATAAAAGATGAAATGTCACTAAAAAAATTTTTTAATTTTTAAATTAAAATATTTTTTTACAATGTTGAAATTATTTTGAAAGTAATTAAGTGGTATGTGATAAACCAATTACATTATTTATATATAATTGTAATAATAATAATTATAATTATTGAACTATGGTAAAAATTCTAACTTATTTGTTTTTTTTTATGAATATAATCATATTACACTTTTAAATATATTTAACACCTTAATACTGATAAATGTTAATAATCATTAAATAATTTCACAATTAATAAATAGATTATTAAAAACATATGATAACTATAAAATAACTTTATTTTTTATTTTTCTTATTAAACCATTAAATACTTTTTAATAGGAATAATAGAATTATCAAAGATATTCAAACCAAGTATGCTGTAGAGAAGTATAATGATTATAAAATCAGAAAGAAAAGGCAATATATATGTGTTGGATTCATGTAATGTTTATTCAATATTTATTATGATAGATCAAACTTGAAAATTCTTGTTTTTTAATTATTTCCAAATAAATAATTATTGGGATAGCAGATAGGTTAAAATAATGCAAAACTTCATAATTGTAAAATATTACATGTATTTTAACAATTATTAATAAATGAATGACTATTCAATTTTTGAAAAATGGATTAAGTAGTTCACTCTAGTCTCGAAGTATTGAAGTCTTTAATTTAATTACCATTTTTCATGTATTATTTTTAAATTTTCTTCTTTCTTTATCCATTTGGATAAAAAGGAAGATAACTCATATGTATAATTTACAACTAAACTAAAATTATTATAATTATTTACATCATTTTTATTTAGCTGTAAATTAAAATAAAACTAATTTGAAACTCTGTTAAAAAAATAAAATTAAAGAACCCTTATTAGCAAAAAAAATTCTCAGTTTTAATTTAAATTAGTTTTCATTTATTCAAATGTTGACCACAAAGGTAGTCTGCAGTTTTATTTTAATTTACATATTACTTAGTTAATTTAATACTCTCAATAAATTAAAAACATTATCATATGTAAGCTTTTTAATGTTATTGTTTAAAATTATTTTCAGAATATTATCTTCTTTAGCTATTACTATGGTATACCATAAAAAATGACAAGCTGAGTATGTGTTGACAGTATTATTTCATTTTATTATAAGAATAACCTAATTTAAGGTAACTATTAATTAATCAAGATAAAATTTACATTATAAACTCTTAAAAAATATATTTAATTACGTTATTAGTTATTTAAATATTATTGTTTTATTTTACTATTTGAAGGGATAAGTAGTTAAGGTGTTAACTATAATTCAGTTTTGTATTTAGAGGGGAGGTAACAAAGTACTATGTAAACATAATGCCGTGTTAGAAGTATGTGCTCCTTCGATTGGAAATGCTATGTTGACATAAAATATTTAATTTTGTTATTGTGTATAGCTCAAAATCAAAGTAAAAAAAATAGCTTGTAAACGTTTTATTGGTAGCTTATCTATTGAATATTTTTATATTGTCCTGTCTGCATAATATATTTTTAAATATGTCCTGCTAATATTTAAAAAAATTTTAATAACTTTTATCTTGAGAATATTTTAGTAGCAAGAAAACGTTTTTATAACATTACAATATTACAAATTTAATTATTGTGAATAAAGCACTGAATATTTATTTAATTAAGTATAAATTATTTATGTGGTGTATTAAATATTTAAACCTCGTTCTACTTTTTTATATTATTTGATTATATGTAAACATATTTATAATGTGCGGGTTGATTCCAAAATTCCCTTGCCCCTGATTACACAAGTGATTAATTTATTTCTAGTGATTGACCACTAGATTACTTTTAAAATTCTTATTATTAATATTCTGAGAAATTTTATTTTGACTTATTCAAGTAGTATTTGTTATTCAATTTATAAATGGTTCAATACTTTTAGAGTTTATCCCTTATAACTTAAAATGTATCAACTTTTTTTACTTACATACTTAATTAGCTTATAAAAAAGAAAATATTGTAATTAAAAAAATGACTGGTCGATAATAACTTACAAACCAGTATTTGACTTTGTGAATATACTTTGTTTATTAATTTAGTTTCAACTAAATTATAAGGATATGCTTTATCCTCAAGAAAAATGTATAGATCAAAATGTAATTTATAATACCAAAGACATTATAACCATACAATTTTTATTATATTTGTCCCACGACTTTCGTATTATTATCGATTTCAGTTATGTGTACAGAATTGTTTTATTAGTGTTTCTACGTAGAAACGTTTTTTATTACTTTTATCAATAACAATATATCATTAAAACAAAATTATTTTCATCATAGAATAGGTGACCCTTATCCTCCCCTTGTGCTCCATTGAATGTGTATAAATTCTGTTAGCGTCAATAAACCTTGACCTAGTGCAGCAAAGTGAGCTTTATTTTCCATGAAATTATAGTAGTGTATGTTATTGGATTGTTAAAGAAATACGACTGCGCATTACTCAATATACATAAATATGACTTGCCATTTCATTTTTTAACAAAAAACTTGATAACAATTTTACAAATATATGGGATAAAAAATGAAATAATCATTTATTTGATTCTACCTAATATAGTTTATAAACTATAATATAGAGCGGAACGGATCTAACTGACAATTCATATAACTTATGATCTACATAACATTTTATACTTTTTTTCTTTTAATCAATTTTTACAATATAGAACTATATTAGTAAAATAGGATATAAAGGGAGATTTAAAATATGTTTTATGTTATTTTTCGCAATTACAAAAAATATTTTTTAAATTATTTTTTTTTTTCGATTTTTTTTAAGATTTTAAGATAGCCATTTTATAGATAAGTTGTAAAGAAAAATTTTGATACCAAAAACTCTTATTTTAGTTCAGCAGTTGCGTTTGTACAGCATTTTGAAATTTTGATTTTTTTTTACAATTTTCCTATGGTATCAAATGTTAGTCCATGTTATGTAAAGTACAGAAGTAAACACTTATTACATTATTTACTGGTGACAGTACGCGATTTCTTTTCCATGGATAATAACATTTAACGCGCTTTATACAGAAATGATTATCTCTAATCTTTATTACAAAAGTTAGAAACATTATCGTATGTCAATTACGAGTGTTCCATGGATAGCCAAGTTAAAAGTGATTATTAGTTTGTGTAATTCTATCATTGTAATCATATTATTATAGGATATTCCTTGTTAGGAGATTTGATAATAAATGCACTTATTCACTTTCACGTTTCAATTTATGACATATGAAATTATTTAATTAAAAATTTAACATGTTTTAGACAATGTTTCTATAATTTTTTTTTAATTATTTGAATTATACTACTAATTGTTTCTTCATGTCAATTACAAATGCTTATTCAAATGTTAATAATTTTCATGGAAAAGAAATCACGTAATGTTACCAGTAAATAATGTAATAAGTGTTTACTTCTGTATTTTACATAATATGGACTAACATTTGATACCATAGGAAAATTGTAAAAAAAAATCAAAATTTAACAAACTTTAAAATGCTGTATAAACGTAACTACTGAATTAAAATAAGAGTTTTTTGGTATTAAAATTTTTTTTTAACTTGTCTATAAAATGGTTATCTCAAAATCTTAAAAAAATTAATTTTTAAAATATTTTTTATAATTGCGAAAAATAACATAAAACATATTTTAAATATAGTTCTATATTGTAAAAATTGATTAAAAGAAAAAAAAGTATAAAATTTTATGTAGATCATAAGTTATATGAAGTATGTAGTTTGCTGATGATATCGTGTATATAAAAGAAAGTTAACCAAAAACTTGATATGTGGAGATTGGCCATTGAAGGAAAGGGATTAAGAATTAATAGAAGTAAGATGGATTATATAGAGTATGAGTTTGACGAAAGAGAACACGAGGATGATGGAACGAGGAAATTAATGACAATAAACGAGGACTTATATTGAAACTATATTGCATGGGTCAGTGTTAGACGGTTGGCAGGAAAATAGAGCAGGTTGAGAATACTTAGATGAATGAGTGGAGTAGCAAAAGAAGATAGGAAAGGAATAAATATGTAAGAGGAAGCATAGAATTAGCGTCGATTATGGATACAATAAGAGAAAATAGGCTTAGATGGCTTGGTTATATTATGAGGAGAGAGAAATCAGAAGTTATAATAATGATTATAAAAATGCACGTTGGAGGAAGAAAAAGAAAAGGGAATCCAAAAAAAGGTAGTTAGATGTAATTGGGCATGATATGAGAACTGATGGTGTATGTACAGATGAAGTATAAGATCGTACCAAATAGAGACACTTATTGATTCTACCAATTAGATTATTATAATTATGCAGCGAATATTAATAAAATGATATTGTTTGACATTCGTAAAGAGGAATTAAAATAAAAATTTGATTATTTTAATAATCAATATTTTTTAAGTATTATCGCAACATTTTAACTTATATTAAAAATTTTTTACTCATTAATAGTTTTTATCTTTTCAGTATGATTTCTAATAAAACATTTTTCCTTTAGACCCTATAACACAGATGTAAAAGTGTCTTTCTTTTTTTCATTATCTTAATTTGCTTAGTGATTGAAATTTGTCAACTTTGATATTACTCATGTAATAAAAAATAATTAACTTAAAAGTTGATTTTTCGTATATAACAAATAATTTTTTAGTTGATTAGTATTTTATTCATTTGTATAATTGTTATTGAAAAATTTTTTTAAAATGCCCTACACTCACCTTAATATCAATTATTTTCAATAAATCTTATTTAATAATCATTTCTTTGGTTTCTAAATTTATATATTTCAATTTGCAAAAAATAAAATTACTTGAAAGATTACAGGAAAATTTGGCGACAAATTACATTTGATTTTTTTTTTTTGTAGCCAAATAAAAGTCGATTGTGCGCCGGTGTTGTGTACACGTGAAGATACACCGCAGCACCAACACACTTCATAACAAATCAATATGCTCACCCAAATGACCTAGTAAAAATGGCCGTGATCGCATTGTTCCTTCTATTCCATTTTAATATCTTACAGATTTTTAACATAGCCAGCTAAAATAATTTTTTTGTTAATTTGTACCGCGTTTTATTAAAATAACTATACTATTTAAAAAAAAAGTGTCAAAGAACTTAAAAAATGCCGTAGAAGAATTAAGTACCTATAAATCTTCACATTTGGTCTTGCGCATTACTAAAACTCTTTTTATTAATTCAAATATTTTATCTGTTAAGTGATTACTAATAAAGTATGTCTTATTTGGCACCTTAATTGTCTTTCATGAACCTTGGCGGAATTTAACGCATGTAGCCACTTTTTGAAATTGTTTTTTTGTTTAAATTTACAATTTTTGGAATTAAATTAAAATTAATTAAATTTTTCAGTATTTTTGCAATAGAAATTTACTACTACCTGCTAAAATGTCAATCAGAAATTATACATATAGGGTTTTTAGTAAGTAGGGAAAAGGGTTTCTATTATTCTCAATATTTGTAACAATTGACATGTTTCCTTTTATTTGAACACTGCACATAAAAGCATAATTCTTTTACTGTTTTTGTAATGAATAAAAATTAAAAATAAATTCAACTTTTTTTATAACTAAGAATAAGGTGAAGTGAAGATTATTAATGACAGCTGATTTTTTAAGAGATCGAGGAACAGAGGTGTACTAAAATAAAATTATATAACACAAATTTACTATTCGAAAGATATTTTGGAATCGCACAAATTGTTATTTACAGTCAAATAATTCCTCCTATACAATCAAGTAACGGATTGAAATAATGCTGGTATATAACTCGGATCTTTAATTTTAAAGTATATGCTATGTTGAAATGCCAAGAATAAAATTATTTGTTACTTTTGTTAAAAATTATTTTTAGATAAAAATATAATTTTTTTACAAAGTATCAAAATGCTATCACGCTAAAGACTATAGACTGGCACTGTTTAGATCCAATAAATGTTTACTATACTTATTACCAGAGCTAGATATAAAATATAAAATGTGCGATATCAATAAATGTAAAAAATCGTTAAACTTAATACAACTTATAAAATAAAACAATTCGTATTAAAATTAAAATAAATACTTTTCAAACAAAATATTTAAAAATATTCTAAGTGATAAAAAATTAGTCTAAATCCTGAATGATAATCTGAATGATTATATCCAATAAAAAAAAAAAAATGATCAAAAAGGTTTACATCAGATATGTAAACACAAAAAATTTGTATTCCCTCCTTTTATTGAAGTAGTCTAAAGATGGGTCTGCGGAAACATTAATGCAAATCAGAAGATAAGGAGTTATTATAACCTTACCTTTATTTAAGTAATTATTCTATGTAATTGGGTGAGTATCTTTTTGTCTTCGTAGACTAAAAAGATCCAAATCCTTTTTAATATAATTTTTTTTCGTCGTTTTTAGTAAACGGTGAGCCAAAATAACAATTACAAAATCAAAATTTATAGAAAATAAAATATGGTTATAGCACTTTATTGTAGTTTGAAATAAACCAGGGTTGTTACGTTTAAAACACCAAAAATGTAAAAATTTACATTTTTCTTATGGAATGTTTTAAATTGTTTATTTATATTTTAAATCGATTTTTTTTTAAACATGTTTTTAAAAACGCTGCAATAAATATGTAATTAATCGTATAAAAATCTTATGTTTGTCTACAGTACATGACTATACTTGATTTGCCTATATAATACGCCGTTGTACAAAAATATAAAACAATAATTCATCAATCATCTAACTTGACAATTTATTAACTTTTCTAATACTTTATAAAAATAAAGTGATGAACAAAAATTAAAGGTTTTTTGAGACATCGCATAAATACCTGCTGCATAAAATATGAATAGTTAACGCTTCTATTACAGGGGTCTTACATAAAGAAAACACATACAATCATTGGTAGAATCTTTGTTAATTTAATAAATAATTATTAGTATGAATATTCCTGTTCCTGTTTTTAAAAAGATGTTAATAAAAAAATATATGAAAAAATGATTGGCTCATTTGGAGCTAAATTATTTTGTTTTTATCTGAATCATATTTTTTTATTAACAAACGACTTTTTAGTTATGAACTACATTTTAAACATACATTTTTCTTAATTACTAGTACATTATTATAATTACTATATAAACCTTTATTTTTATTTTTTTGATGAATTAACTTTTCTATTAAACTATATTTCGTTAGTTTAAGATCATAGGAATGTATATATAGTATATCTCAATTTTTCTTAGAACTGAGTGTTATTATTAACTCTTAAAGATGGAAAAGTAACATTATTCTTAAATGAAATTAAAAAAAATTAGATATCAGTGTATTATTTATGAAAAGGTATTTGTGACATTATTAATGGAGCCACTCGAAAAAAGAAACCCTTGAAATATAATTATGGAGAAATTAAATTATAAATATAATTTATTATGATAGTAGATGATTGTTTTTTGGTTATTTAAATTCAATAAAAATTAATAATGAATAATATATACTAAATATAATAATATATAATAAAAATTATATAAAAAATAAATAATATATTAAAAATATTAATTGAAATAAAATACACTACTCTAAAGGCCACAAAAATATTCTGAATAAAAAACGGATTTTACTAAAAACTGATATTTTGTATTGTATTTAAAATACTCTGATAGCATTTAAAATAAAATTATAAAAATTCAATAATAATATATAAATTATATACTAAATAAAAGTATTTCCAGGTCATGACAACTTTAAGTTTAAAACCTTTATTCTTAGCACTTGCGCATTAGTTTTGTAAAATGGCCGTGACCTACTAACCTACAGTGAAAAAAAAAACGGGTAGTTACAAAATTATCTAGGGAAATTATAGAATTTAATTGTTTTGCAGTTAATTTAAATTGAATTTTTCTTATAAATATCCTGTATTTTTATGATAAATGAAATTGTAGAAGCCATCAATAATTATTATAAATTTCAAAAAAAATTAATTTGTAGTTTTTTATTTTCTTAGATAAAAACTATTCGTAATTTGAGCCGAATGAGTACAATAGTTATAAAATACGATTCTGTACTTTCACCCGTTAAATAAATGTAAATAATAATATTTTGCAAAATTTCTATATTTTCAATTAACGAAATTTTGCTTTACTATTTTTCTATCAAGATAAAAGATAATAATTATATTTTATAGATGTTCTTAATATAAAATTTTAACAGATCGGATAGCTATCGTTCGCCCATGAAAAAACAATATTTCCGACCTCATGGTTGTACTCAAATTATATTGATTTGATATATTATTTTTTAGTGTGGTTGCACTGTAAAGAAATAAATAATAAAGTAATTACTATGATCTATAATTTTTAAGTTATTTTAATTAAAGTTTAATTAAAAGGTGTTTAAACCATTAGTATGGTATATGTCTCGTTAGTATTTTGTTTCTCTTCAGAATAATTTAGTTATGGTGAATACATTAAGGTAAGATTTGATTGATATTATTCATATGTAATTGTATAATCATTACAAACTAAAATAGTAATTATGTCTCCATCTAAATACCAGCTTATATTCATGGGAGAATATCTTATACATTATCCTATGTTATATTTTTAAAATTTTATTATTTAATTGCAGTGTGACTGAATTTATTTGAATCTTATCAGTTTTAAATAATTTATGTCTTTTTCAACCAATATTGATGGTTAAATTAAAACATTTTACCACAAATAATGGTTCTAATATCACATTATAAATGAAAATGTTATTATGAAAAACGTTTTGTAATTTTAAAGTTTTTTATGACTAGAAATTGAATTCTTGGGTGAATTATAAAAATTATAATATTTTACCTTCATATAAGTATTTTTTGCAATAGTCTAATTTAAATATGATTACTAATCATTAAATATTGAAGTACTAACGGAAAGTTGAGGGTTTGAATCTCTTAATATATTAATAGATAGTTATATATATAAATTTAGTATATATTATTTTTAGAAGAACTTTGTAATTGTGAAGACTCAATAATTTGAAAATGGATATTATTTCAAATATTTATTTTGTTTGCTTCATTGATTTCTTAATTTATCAATCATTAAGTATTTATCATGGCTATCCCTTATGTTTTAAAAAATTACAAAATATGTTGTAGTATACATATTTTTGTAACTGTGTACTTCAGAACCAGTAATTCGGAAGTTATATATTTCATTATAAAATAATCTAAATGTTACTTGTAAGAATAATATTTATTTACATATTATAAAAATCCTAAAATAATGTGTTAAACAATTATTAAACATAACTTTTTATGAACATTTGTTTAAAAGTCTTTCATTGAATATAAAATTAATTCCTATAAATTATTACTCCTTTATATTATTAGAACTTTTTCATAGAGAACGAGCTCTTTCTTAATATTGTAAGTGAAATATTTTAAGTCTATTGTGTCATGTTTTTTCAATTTTTTATTTTATTTGATACAAGTCAGTGGCCTATATGGGACTTTAGCCACACCATTTTCTAATTAATATTATATTCAATGTATTACTTTGGAAATAATAAAAGAAGGTGAATAATTTAAAGAAAAGTCACATGAATTGAAAATTTTTTTGTACTTCACTGAAACAAGTTATTGAGAAAACAGAATCATTTATTTTATTATTTAATATTATTAGATTAAATACGAGATTAAGACGTATTAGAAAGTATTTCTAATACAAAATGGAACAATAACGTCTTTCTCAACTTAAATTAATAATTTAACACTATTAGTCATTTTATTATTGTATTATATTATTATTTTTTTCTAAATAATTTTTGCGTCCCTCGTAAAAATTATTGTGTGACCGAGTCGGTAACGCGGTAGTGCTTGACACGAACTTCCTCGGGTTCGAAACTGGTTCAGGGGCGGCTTCATTTGCAGAGCAAAAGATAAGTTCGGTAATTGGAGCATTCACTCCACTCTCCTACGATGGACAAAACGGAGTACCAGTGGAAAAGAAACCTCTCTTTTGGAGGAGTTTGCTTTTAATGGGCCTGGAAAAGCAATACAAAAAAAAAATAAATATTTTTTACAGTTTTGACTACGTTAAATGTATATTTTATTATTTGTCTCTAATAAAATATATATTGATATAAATTAATTTTTAAATTAAAAAATAAATGTTTGGGTTAACCCAATATTAAATAATTCCATCGGCTTCAATTGTATTAGTCACTATATTAACCATTTATATGGTTATTCTAACCGTATTTTTTTTTTTCGTGTAACCATACTCAGGTCAAACGCTTAATAAATAAATAACCATATTAAAATATGAATTTATTTAAATCTATAAAGAATTAGTTATGTCTTTACTTAGCAATTTAAAATTGAGTAGTTAAATTAAATAGCTTAGTAGTGTCAATTCTATGTTCCAATAGTGCATAGAAAAAATTAACGATTAATATGATGACAACTCTAACAAAAACAGTTGGAATAACTAAAGAAATAGTTGGGTTAACCAAATATAATATTCAATTAATCGTTATTCTAACTGTCTTAATTGTAGTTGTTCTTTTATTAATATTTATATGGTTATTCTAACCGTAATTTTTTTCTGTATGAAGCTGCCTAACTAACGATAGAAGTTTATGTTAGTTGATTGTCTGCTTTTATTTAATAATTATAAATAATTAAAACATAAAAAATAATTGAAGACCATAAGTGGAGTTAAAAGAAAATTTTATTTTATCCCTTCCTTGAAATATGTTTATTTAATATTTTCGCGAAATTTTTGGGGGACTAATTTTATTTTTAAGAAAAGGAATACTCGCTTTAAATAATGCGCATGATAAAGTCAACAAAAATTTCTTACTAATTATCTTTTCAAATATCTATATAACATTTCATAATAACTATACGAACTGCTCATTTTTATCGTGTATATTTTAAAATATTAGCGTTGGAGTGATGAATAAACAAGTAAATTTGATTTGATTAAAGTGTATCTTCTATACTAACTACCATTTCTAAAATTACTTTATAAAGTCTAATTTGAATTGGTAATTAATGAAAATGTATATTGTTGAAACTAGTAAAACAATAGACATATACGTTATACGGCATATATGTATTAAATGTTGCCAGAATACGATTATTGTGACAGTTTTTAGTTTAGTAACAACTGATAATTGTGCGCATATTCATTGATTACCAAAATGTTTCACCTTCATAACCTTTAGGAACATTAAGTAGTATGAGTGCTAGTAGTAGTATACACTCAAGAATATCGTAAGGTAAACTATGTTTTTTATTTTTCTAGATTCACTGAACTAAACAAAACTATTATGTTACTCATTTCATTAAAATCTATGAAAAGTTTTGACATTTTTTAGATATGTACCTAGAGCTCACATAGTGGGATTTAAAAAAAAAATTATACAGTATTGTGCACAATTTTGTACAAGGAAAAAGTTTTTTTGTATAGCATTCCTTACTCCTAAAACAGAGTAAAATATTATCAAGTGCCAGGGTAACATAATACTGCATAATTTTTTTCCGAAATCCCTCTATGTAAGTGCTAGCTTAACACACCTATATTATTTACTGTCGAATAAATTTGTTTACAATGTATATGAAAAAGTCCTTAAATTTGGAAGTAATAATTATTTAAAAAATACGATAATTTTTCAGTGAACAATTCGTACAATTGTAATTTTTTAATTAAATATTCTTTTATTTAATTCTTGAACTTGTGGTTTCTCAAAAAAAAATAACTACTGCTACGACCAAGTTAGCAGAGATCCGGAATAATAGGAAACTATAGTATAGATTAAAATCCTATAGAGCAATTGTTAATAAAAATATAAAATTGAAAAATTTAACAAATTTTGACTTTAATCACCAATTAAAGAAAGAAACTTGATTAACGGACACAGATGATTCAGACCATTATTTTAATTTGAATACAAAACAATATATTGTATTCGTTTATTGATGCTTTCAATAGGTTTTTATACTGAGGGTTTTAATTAAATTTTTATAACTTCAAATCAATTTGCCTTGAATATTAATAATATAAATTTTATTGAGATTTGTGTATTCATAAAATGTTTTTCTAAAATGAAAAAATTTGCCAAAATTTTACGGATATTAAGCAATTGATGCGTTTACACCTAATAAATCATAAAAAACAAATGGTCTGGACATTTATATTTTTTAATCTTATAGTATATTTAATAATATTTAAATTGACACTATTTTGAAGAATATAGGATCTATTTAAAATTTTTATTTTACTGTAGTAGTTATGCTAGATATTATTTTTAGTTTTGATGTGAAGCTTAATAAAAGATATTGTTTTTATTGTGATGTGCCTTTTTTTATGTCTTTTCAAGAAAATTCTCAGCTCTCACTATACTTATTTTATTAGTTTATACATTAAAAGAACCCGATTTTAATCTAGTTGAACTTTTAAGTGCCAACAATTTAATTTAAACCCCTCAATTTTATAAATTAAAATAAAATGTTTTCAAAATTATGTTACTATAAAAAATGGCATTTTCATAATTTTTTATGTATTTTACATATGCTATAACTTAAAAAACTGCTGATCCTAATGAAATATAAATAGCATATGTGTAAAAATAAAAAACTTTCATTTGTAACTATTTATTAAAAATTTAAGTACAGAAAAGGTTTGGAAGAGACCACTCACAGAAGTAATTTTATTTTTTGTTTCCCAACGTCTGATAACCACTGTCCTATATCAAATTAAAGCTATTTATGTCAACTAAAATATGAAAACAAATTCGTTCTGACGATTGTTTTACAAAAAAAAAAATTAGCTCTCAAAGTAAAGCATTATTTAAAAAAATATTACTTTATTTCCTTTTAAGTTTTCCGAGACGTTTGAAAAACTGAAAGGTATACTAAATTAAAAACTTTAAACGTACTTAATGATTGTAATGGAAAGCGTTTCGACGATATTTTTTCTATGAGTTATTTGACTTTAAGTTGCAACTATTTTTACAAAAAAATTAACAGATTTGCATCCAAGCGTTTTTAATAAAAATTATGTTAATTATTGTCTATACATCTATACTTAGTCCAATTATGCCGCATTCTATTTGTGCTGAGTTTTTTTGCTATAAATTTACTAAAAAAGAAAAGTTGTTTAGGAAATATTTAGTAAATATTGATCTCATATAATATTAATTGTGGTGATGAAGGCAGTGGAAAAAGGATAAGGTTATTCTTAAAATTTTCAAAATCCCCAATTTTTACCGGAAATTACATCATTTTTGGACAATATAAAATGAAAATAAATAATATCAAAATTGACGGTTTCATAAAAATTGTAATTTTTTGGCATATTTCTCTTTATTATGGTAATTGAGAGGATTATTTCAAACTATGGCGCTAATAAATACAATTAGATACGATTTGTGATCTTTTAATGTATCGTTGAGTATTGGTACCATATTCAGCGTATTTATATGGACAGACACATAAAAAAAGATATTCTTAAGACAATACCTTCTCGCTATGCACCAATACCCGATTAAAGAAGAGGTAAACGCCTTAGGGCTAATGAACTTAATTATAAATATTACAGGTCTGACATGATTAGTGAAATAAAGCTTTTCTGGTTTTGTTTTGCTCATTCTTTTTTATATTATCGATATTTTCTATAGGTGAGGTTCATATAGGTCTAAATTCACCCTTGCTACCCTACTTCAGCTAATAGTATTTTCAGAATCATAAATTGTTATAATTCAATAAAAAACAAGTACTACAATCATTATTGAGATTAATAAGTTATTCGATGTTTTTAATCTGTAATCGTGTTTGAAAATAGTTAAATCTTATTAACTTAATCAAAGTTAAAATACTTTTGTTAAATATATGCGAGATGCCTTATACAAATTAATTAAAATAAAATAATTAATAAAATGATTTACTCTCAAAATAGATTGCTCGTAAACTCTTAGTTGTTGCGTTATTCTAAATAGAAGTAATAATCAAGTCACAAATACAAACAACAAGTGGGAAAGTATACGTGGTGGGTTAATAGGTCACTAAGGTGAAACAATGAATTTAAAATAAAAATGTATTGAATAAAGCAGACAGTTTACCTACATAATAAAAGTTTTCATTAATACTTTAAATGTAGAAAAAAATTGTATTAATACTATGTAAATAATTTTTTATCACAACACTATAGCTAAATTATATAATAAAAGTAATATTTTTTTTACAATTAATTTTAATACATGTAGACACATTTACTGTAAGAAAAGCTTAATTGAAGATTTTTGCTTCCAATACATAAAATTGATCTTGTTCAAAATAGAAAAATCTTTTTTTTGTCCAACGATGATACGGCCATACATTAGTGCAATAAAAGAGAACTAAAAGGTTCTTGACAGAAGCACCTTTACATAAAATTTTCTCTACTAAAAACGAGTTTGTACAATTAATTTTGTTTTTAATTTGAATTTTTGAATCTACCTATTCAGAAATTTTATGATAATTAGTTTTTTAAAATATATTATAAAACTTCTAGTGAATTGTAACCCTGTACCCGTTAATCTTTTTTTCAATTGATGATAAGTCAAAAAAGATTCTTTAGTAGAAATAATTAATGCAAATTATCCCATCTCAATTACGCAATCGTTTTTCTTTTTAGATTTTAATCATCAAGTTATGAACCTGAAATGTTTATAAAATACACAGAAAACAATCAATCAATTGGCACTTTTATATTTTTAAATAGTATATGTACAAATATTAATTTGTTAAACAAATATTTTTAATGTGATTTAATTATGATACGTCATTTAGTGTAAACAATAAATAATTATTAAACTCGACCCGCCTAAAAATTGATAAAAACGGTCCTGTGAGCTGTACTGTTAATAAAGCTTCCACGGGAAAACATTTGACGTCATAGGATATATTCTTTACGGGACGTACACAAAACTCTTGTGATGAACTCGATTGTTGCATCTCGACGGGAGGATTTTTCTAGAACTGCCTCACCACCTCTTCGAAATAAAGTTACCCTGCCGAAAACGGTTCTGATTGGCAAATGGGAAACAGCCGTTGTAGCGTGTGAAAGCCCTGAAAGTTGTTTCGACGAAACACGGTATATTTATTGTATTATTACTATAGCTAAGAAAATACATTTCCATCCCCGGACCCTTTTGTTTATGTGCAAAATTTGCGTGTGTGTATTCGCCTACACATAAAACCCTCATGACGTCAGAACCCCCTAGCAACGGTGCTACTGTTTGTGACGTAGACCGCGTTCGTGACGTCAATCATCATATTGGACGTATCCCCGAACAGCGGCGCTCGCTGTGGCGACCGGCCGGGTCGCTTGGCATTCGGTCTGTCACACGCGTTCCGTACGCTCTGCCGTTCTGCTGTTCCTTTAGTTGTTAATAAGAAAGTTTTTTTATACGCACGTCAGGTGATTATTTTAAACGTGGATTTGAAAAAACTTACACGTTGAACGTTGTTTTCAAAATCTAACTCAGCTGATTTCACTTTATTAGTTATTGATATTATTTTAAATTTTATGATTTTTTTTTATCTTTAAAAAAAGCGGAATCCATTTTAAAAAGTATTAACAATAATAAATATCGAAGTAAATATCAGTTTTTTATTATTGGACGAGAACAAATAGGTTCCAAAACGGGATTTCAAACGACGTTTTTGGTAAGTATTTTAAGTCTCTGATTTCCATCATGTATTTGAATATTAGAACCAATATTTTTTATTTTTACTCATCAGTGTCCTAAGACAATTAATTACGCAAATAAAAATATTTATTGTGAAAAGAAGGTCGCGTACTTTATTCGTTTTAAAACTACTATTTTTGTGTTATTATTATATTCTTCTTATTACTACAAAATTGCTCGGAAACGCATTGAATAAGTGCGTGTGTTTCCGTGTAATTACTTTTGAAACGCTATACGTTGTGCAATGACAAATAGCGATTAACCGTTTATAGTTTTCGATTGGTTTGCCGGAAACAAGTATACATACATGCAAAATAACAATAATAGTATTACAGACGTATAATTAACCATCGCTGTCGTAAACAAATTAATATTGCGGCATTCTGCGGAACAATAATAATTATTTTTTAATTATTTTTATAGTATTAGGCCTTTCTGGAATTGATCATATATTGACGGTGTTAAATATTAAATCATATGAGATTTCTAAACAGTTTATTTACTTCAGATAGGCAGCCGCGGTAATTATCATACATTTTTTCGTTATCGACCAGGGATTCTCAAATATTACTATGTACGCAACAACAGTAAAAAATACAATTTATTACTTAGTTCATCACTAAGATCTATAGTGAAAATAAGACAACGACCGTATAAGAAAAATAATTTCCAAAGGGTCCTGTATAATTTTGATCGTTTAATTTAAACATTTATAATAACAATATAATTATTATCTTTGTTTATTAATCATATCCGTGTATCAATAATATCATTTGTCAGCAAAAGAAGACAAATAATAAAGTATAACTTTCACCTTCATTGTATTGAGTCATATAATATGAAACAACCTTAAGTTTGTCTACTATTGTTAATTATTTAATTAATTTAAACAACCATTCGCATTGGAAATCGATTACTTTCCTTAAACGAATGAAGACAAACAAATCGGTAATTTTTAGGGGAAATAGCAGAAGGAGAAATACGATGTGTTCATAAAATTTCACCTTGGGCGAATTACCGACCGTTAAAGGACATGTTCCCGTGGAATTCAGCAATTGTTTTTTTTAATGGTTAATTTATATCATACACAAATAAAAAAAAAATAGGCCAACTAGTCAAAGGAAAGATGCAACCTTTTAATTAAATTCAAATATGAAATTAAATGCGAAATAGCATTCAATTTGGCGATTTGTCGCTAAATATCATCAGTTGTTGAAAAATAGTTATTTGATAATAATCCTAATGAAGCGTACGAATAATCATTTATATGCACATATGTATATGTGTTTCATGTTAATTAATTAAAATAAAACTGTTATTTGAACATGGCCAATCAATTGTTTAAATAATTAAACGGGATGTGACGTTGTAATCTTGCAACCTTTTGATTATAAAGTGCAAATTATTAAAAATTCGCTTTCTTTTTTATTATTATTCAAAAAATTATAATCATAATGATGATTTTATATTGAATTTAACTGATCATTGCCAAATTTGAATTTCTTATGATATGATAGAAGTATAATTGTACTTAATACTTTAAACATCAAAAAGATTTTTTTTGCTTTTGTTGTTTTCTACTTTAATGTTTACTGTCGCCATATATAGAGTTTAAATAATTAATTCTTTCGATTTGGTTAAAATGTTATTATAAGACAATATTGTTTTGTACAAAAAAATGTTATTTCAGTTAATTTGTTATCATATTTATTGTCTTTACTTTGTTTTGTCAAACTACTCTAGACGTAGCTAAAAATTAATTTTGGAAGGTAGGTGTTAACCTTAAATCTATTTTTATTAGCAATTCATATAAAATTAATTTTATTTTTATTTAAAAAAAAATCATATATTTTGATGGTAGTTATCATAACATTTCACAGATTAATTCGATTGACATGCACCGTATACCAATAATATTGATATTGAAATTGATCTCAAATTCCTATTTGATTTATATAAATAAAATATTTTAATCAATTATCTAAAAATGTATACAAAAGTCGATTAACAGTTTTTAAAAGTGAAAAACATATTTAAGCATTTTACTCGCAACATAATTAGTGTTGAGAATATTTCTTTTTAAATGAAATTCGATCTCTCCCTAAAATATGAATTTGCTCCAGATACTTGTTCCTTTTAAGTTAAAAACATATTTAAAAACCTGCTATTATTATAATAATTTACAATATTAATAAGGTATGGTTATAATTTATAACTATAATTTAAAATTATTGTGTGGCTGTGGTATAATTAGAAGGGCTAATCCCTTTGGTCCCACAGATAACGCTTATGAACCTGTGCTTTTATGATATTACGTTTATAATATAATAATTTGTTTAAAATCTTTGAAAACTTTAATATCCGAATAGTAATATTGAAATCATAAAATGATGATAACACAAAGGCGATTTTGTACAGATACATGTATAATTAGGGCTATCAGATTTCACTTCAAAAAATATTGTTAGTATGACTATAAGCAATATTTCTTTAATTTTGTTAATTTATCACTCTAAATAATGTCTTATAAAATGATGCATTAAAAAAAATTAAGTTCAATAGCTTGACACATGTATTATAATATATACGTAGAGTTTAACATATATCCAGCTGGGAGTAGTGATTCTAACCTACTTTGCAGCTGCACAAGTGTTTAACATTTATTAACGTTACAGTACGCAAAAATAAAATAATGACTTAAATAAATTGTTGTTACACAATAAAATTATTAAATTTTTATTCATCAAAATTAAAACTCTTGCAAAAATATTTTTTGCGGTAGATATTTTCTGATTTATCCAAAGTCAAAAACTAGATTATATAATTACATTGGAGACAATAACTCATCCAAATACACTCAAAGCTCCTTTAATTTTAACACGAATTATGATATCAACTAAATTATTTGGATTTGACATTAGTCCGACCTTTGATCTCATGTAACAGTAAGATTAAAACCGATGTTGTTTCACCATAATATGATTTTTTATTTGGATAAATGCCTAGAGATTTCAAATAGCAGGATAAGAATAGGGTTTTTGAAATTAAATGGTCAAGATTTTTTCACAGGAATTAAAAAAAAAGTTTTATAGATATATCACATTAAGATTAAACCCTATTTATTAAGCTACTAAAAATTCAATCTAAACTAATTTGTTAACATAGTTTAATATGTCAATTTCTTTTTATCCTATACTTAAATTACCAGTTTAATAAGATAACAAGCATAGCGAAGGTTATAACAAAAACCTGTAATAATAAACAGTCCATATCGAAGGACATGTAGAGTAATCCTCATTGTGGTACCGATTGTAAATTAACGACGTTTTCACAAATTTCGCCGAGTTTTTTTGTTAAATATAAACTAAATTAAGACTAGTTTTAATGGTCAAGTTTTACTTAGATCTGTTTTGATAATTAACATTTTAATATTGCCTTAATTAGTGGATGACTGTCTTTTGTAGGAAATTCGTTGTTTTTCATTATTATATAACTGTGCGTCAACACGAAATTTTAATAACATGGAAATCTCATTATCAGTGAGTAACTGAGTAGATAACGCATCCATAGGTACACTTTGTTGTACTTGCATATACGCACGCCACCGCATTGTTACATTTGGAGAATCGTTCAGTCGACTTGTCAGATAAAACCATATTGTTAGTATAACATTCCATCCTTTTGGATTAGGCATTATATTATGCCAGCGCAAAATTTACAAAGACAACTTTTGAAATTTTTCAAAATATGCTTGAAATGTACTCTTCGACTTGATAATACATACTACAATTGTGGTTAATTAATTATTGATTATGATTATTGTAGGCAAGGCTATATCAATGGGTACTATTTATTGATATTCAGTTATTGCTGCTGCATATACTAAATATATATTTTTTTAATGAACGTTATTTCCCTCGATATCATTTTAAAAGAAGTCGTAAAAACAAATACAACATTCTAACTGGAAAGATTGTTTAGGACATGCGTCCAAATGATCGATAACTTACAGTTTAAATCTCAATTTTTTTTATGCATCAATAGCTTATAAAAAAGTTAATATCTTAAAGACATAATTTTTTTGACGTAATACTTATTAATGATTATTTACTGATAATTCACTTAGCCCTATAATTTAACTTGTTCATTAATTTTTAAAACTAAGTAATAAACAGTCCTTTTAAGTGTATTACCTTAATGTTTAATTTCCAGTTAACCTAAAAACAAAAGTTATGTGTGTGCATCAATTTGTCTATAACGCTTCGTATATGGAAGAGTATAAGTGCATATAGCTCTTAACACCTTTGTTTAAATAGTAACCAGTCAACAACTTCACTAAAAAGTGTGTTTTAATTAAACTGATTAGACATCACGCGTTCTAGAACACTCAAAGAAATTAATTATTGCTATTGAAACTATTTTTCGGTTATTTTTATTTAAATTAATGAACGAGTATAATAATAATACAAATTAAAAATAATAGTAAAATATAGTATTACTATATGCCTATTACTAGTGTATCGAAACACCATAGATTTTAGCATTTAAAACTATTATATTGTAAATTGTATACATCGTGTTTATTTTTACTTTTTTTGCACAGGACAAAAAAGTATTTGATTGTTTTAAAGTTTATCTGTAAGATGTTGTAAATACAATTTGTTCAAAATAATTTTAAACAAAATTGGAATGCTCAGAACTTTTCTTTGTATAATAATTTCGAATATATCACTTCTCACTGGGAGTTTTTAAAAATAAAAAGAGTAATTATAGAGGACATTGGTGTATTAGTTACTGAATTATGAATGTTTTTTGTTTGGACCCAAAAACTATGATAATTATAAAGACCTAGGGCACTTAAAAACTAGGGGTTCGGTAGCGTTGCCATTTCTGATAAACGAGCGCTTAGTTGTATTACTACTGTGTTGGCTTGAGGAATCGATAGGCAGAGTGCCGACGTGGTAGTTTGACCTAGATAAATACATCGTTGAATACCCTTAAAATTTACGGAGAGGATTTTCGCGTGGGCGTTAGAGTGTGTGTATTGTTTGTGTACGTTAGATCGCAACCTGCGTGTCTCAGTACACAATCGATTTGAACATTCTCTCGTGATACATGATAACACGTTGTATCATCAAATGAGGCGTATAGTTTCAAAACCAGCTATAAGTGAATTTTTTTAAAACGATTTTTTTATATTTTCTAAATGGTCACACTGTACTAAATGTCCTGTAAAAGTATTGTACTTAAAAACAGGCTATAACTGGTTTATATTAATCATGGAAAAATATGGTTGGTTTCAAAATCACCCATCTAACAATGTCAATTTCAAAACAATCCATAATCAATTACATTTTTTTTACGCGGTAAAATAATAGTTGATTATGATTATATTTTATGCTACAATATTAATACTGATTAATATTTTTATGTATTTAAATTTAAAAGTAAAGTTTTTATATTGATTAAAGAGTGCAGTAAAAAATATAATATTTAGTTTGTATTTCAATATTTGTTTCAAAACTGCCTATATCACATAGTCAATTTCAAAACCAGCCATCTGATGAAATTGGCAAGAAAACCAGTTATATGTAAATTATAAAACTAAATAACTTTTGTAAAAATATTTTGTTAAAGTAAATATTCACACACAATGTGTTTATACTTCCAAGCTTTAATATCATATATATTAAAAAATCTTTGAGTTAAATCTTAAACTCATTATCTTATTTTGTTGTTCCTGAAAATTTTCAAAAAATGGTTTTAGCTGGTTTTAAAACTATACGCCTCATATATTGTATTTGTACACATTTACAATATTTCGAATTACCTAATGAATAAATAAAATTAATCAGAAAGTTAATCATTTGTTTGACATTAAATAAAACTTTAGTCAATTATATTTAAAAAAATGTTTTCCGCTAATAAACTGAAATAAAATTAAAAACCTAGCATAGTGGAGATGAGTATAAATGATATCTGACAATAATTAGCATTGCTATCATAAAAAAGGCTTCGATGAGTATCATTTTCATAATTATTTATAAAATTACACTAAAATATTAAAGTAATTTTTTGTAAATAATGCGAAGTTTTTACTTTGAGAGCCAATTTTTATTTTTTTGTAAAACAATCGTCGGGACGAATTTTTGTTCAAAATATGAACAAAAATTTTATTTTAAATGGCATCAAGAGCTTTAATTTGATAAAGGTTATCAGACGTTGGGAAATATTTTCAAAATTTGGAAAAAAAAATTTACTTCCGTTGATGGTCTCTTTCAAACCTTTCCTGTACTTAGATTTTTTATAAATTGTATGACAAAAGAAAATTTATAATTTTTAAGTTCTTATTTATTTTAAGTTTTTATTTATTACTTTTAAGTTCAACTAGATTAAAAACGGGTTCTTTTAATGTATAAACTAATAAAATCGGTATGGTGAGAGCTAAGAATTTTCTTGAACAGACATAAAAAAAGGCACATTACAGTTAAAACAATATATTTGATTAAGCTTTACATCAAAACTATATACAACAATTCAAAAGTGTATTCTACTATTCAAATTAATGATTAATATCGATAATTTATATTATATGATCTTTATAAATAAATAAATAAATAGATTCCTTACTATTTGATCTTAGGATAACAATGGGGATACCCATAAAAACTGTATATACTCGATTCAACGCTTATTATTTTTATCATCAATACAAAATTAAGAACCAGATTTTATTCTGATAAAATTCTTATTCCAGATTTATAGAATAGATTTATTTTATTGAATGCTCAATGAATTTTATTAAAGAAAATTGAAGTATTTAGGCTAACGCAGAAATCAATCTAGACACAAAATTACTTCCAATTATTTCCTATATCATTCAATAGACTCATGTTTGCTCTTTTATCTTTTCAAATAAGATACAAACGATCTTTTATCAATTGTATTCAAGTATTAATCGGCGTTAATTTAAAAACAATTGTGGATAAAAGGACATCTCGATATAATCAATAATTAATAAATAGTTCAGTGCAATATAAACAGTTGATCATTGTTAGTTATTATACATTTATTTGAATAAATAATATGCTAATTAGTACTATTGTTGTAATAAGTTATGTGTAGTAATTTTAAAACAAATGGGTAACTATTTATTTTCAGTCCACTGACCGGTCTTTAAATATGATAAGTGGTACTCAGGTGGGTTTCTTCTAATCGTTCTTTTGTTCACCCACCTTCAATTAACTACAAATGGTTATGTGCCACATTATTTCAAATATAATTGTCAAAAATTACTATAGAAATAATTGATCTCATCTATGTCAATACTTAAAATTATAAAAATCTAAAATAGATTGATTTTCACTAACAATTTTTTTCCAATTTTCTTTAGTAAAATAATTGTATTAGAATATTTTATAATTATTAGTAATAAATAATTTTATGAGCATTCACTTGTTTTTTTTTTCTTCACTTATTACTATAAGACTTTAAATAATATGCTGTCCTCTCGGTTTTCGTTCAATAATTAACAATTCAAATCACACAATAAAGTAATTCATTTTTTGTGAAATCATCATATTAGTATTTATTTTATATATATTCTAGTATTCAGTTTCAATAAATCTCTTATTTAAGTAAGGTAACTTGTATGCATACGAGTAATATAAATAATATGTGTAATTCTCAAGTGACATTATTGAATATTTAGTTTTTGATTACGAAATAAGCAATATATAAAATGCTGATAGTGTTATTTTTTTATATGTATAAACTACGTCTTGTTGCTGTTTTATAGTATATCACTGTTCAAACAGACTCAAACTAATCATTTAATATTTTAGTTCTTCGAATAAAAATGTAGTTGTGATTTAATGGTTCTTTTATTTTAATGTTTTAAATTTTTAGAATCCAAAATTATATTTTCACGTGTATAATATATTTTTTAAATAATTATCACGGCTATTCGAAACTTAAATGTTCATAATCACATTCGTATTTTCTGTAGTTGAGAAATTCACACATAAATGTAATTTGATTTGAAAATAACAATCAAAATGCATGCGCTTAGAAGCATACTATGTATGTCCGTTTGGCACAGGTAAAGGTTGTCGGTTAATGAACACGTGGAGCGAAATACTTATACCTAAAAATAATAACACGGCCATGGCAGTACATAACTATCTGTACAAACAACATAGTATCTTTTTATTGCAATGCATACGCGTGCGCCGATTTTAAGTCGTTTAAAATGACATTGCCAAAAACCCTGCAAAAATAATTTACAAGCCGCTCCCGTTTTGTATTCACACTCTACTGTACTTTATTTACAGTCATCGAAAAAATGTCTCGTGATATATCATGGTATAAAGAGTTTCGTAAAAATTGCATGTGTTTAAATTTATATCATCCAAAGTTGGTGTAACTATAACTCGAATTTCTCGGCATTGATGTACCGAATATTACCCGTGACGTTTGTTGTTTTAAATATGTTTTGTTACACCGTAGACTTCGGTTCTAAATTCTTCTGAGAACCGTAAGATTTTAAAAATATCACTCGAAAAGAAAAAAATGTCACGGGTCGTTGTGATGTGTGAGCCAGTGATAATTATAAAACTTAAACGTATGTTTAAAACAGTCTCCTGCAATCGCCTCCCACACAGTTGTTAAATAGTATATTATTATTTTTTAAATAAAAAAATTAACCATTTATGAAATTTTAAAATGAAAATTTTTTTATAATTCATAATTATCAAACATAAGCTTTTTTAGTTTATTAAAGTAATAATACTTTATCCATGGAAATAAATTATATGAAAAATCCATAAACATAAAAATAAGATTATTGGTTAAATAGAATTATCTAAACTTTGTGAACATCGTAGAAGCTATAAATAAAAGTGTCAAATATTTTTATTCAACGAGATAAATTTACGTTTTCATTTAAATTTACATGAAGTTGTCGCGATTAATTAGATACATGGCTATGAATGAAATAATAGTGTATCTAAAATGTATTAAATTTTATTTGTAGTCTTTAAATAATTTTATTAATATATTAAATTATATTATAAATGTGATTTATAATGCGTTCTTCTCATCAAAATCTGTAGATTAATAACATGATGTAAAAATCATTTTTTTTTTTTGACATAATAAAATTTATTTTTCCAGAATTCTAAAGTTAGGAATCCTAAAGCCAAAGAATTGTGTTAGACAGAAATATAACATTGATCAACACGACGACTTGAACAATATTAAACTTACATCAATACTATTTTGGTAAGAATAATTCAGGTCTTAGTTTATAAGTGTGTTAAATTTTGTATTTGAAGGAGGGATAGCTGATTTAGAAATTCATATGACCATTTAAAATTGTGTATTCTATTTTGTTTTTAATTTCAAATTTTTTTTAATTGTTACTTCTTGATGTTTTCGTTAAATACTTAATACTTAGCGAATATGTTAAAATAATTTTCATTTCTAATTTCGCTTTACAATTGCCTTTTGTTATCAACGCATAAATTATAGTTGACAATATGCTGCTTTCTCTAGTTTAGACGTTCGAAATAATAACAAAAACGTATCCGCTTTTAGCGCTTTCGAAGTCTTATCATGACATTACATCTCAACTTTTTTACTTTTAGTTTTTTAAAAAATAATCTCGTATACAAAAATTTAAATGTCAAACAAACATATGTACATATTGAACAGTACGATTGCAACGCCATGACGCTCTGTCAGTAAAGTTATTATTTACCATCGACACCAATAAATATAATTGGTCGATTTAATAGAGTGTGACAATTTCTTGTTCTCTTGAATGTTATTAACTGTTTTTCACCTGTTTAAACTGTTTTATTTTTAACCTAAAATCTAATTATTTATATAATTTTCACGTTTGTCAACGACTAAATCGTTTCTGTAATCTTCTTCCGTTAAAACATTCTAAAATTTCCCACGGGGCGTGCCATTTGGTATACCGCCGATAACAATAATATTGTGTCCCAAGTTAATCAAAATATTTAAATTCTCTATGATTTGAGTAAGCAAAATGTTGTATACATTATGTGGTAAAGAACTTTTCGGTTAACTGTTTCGTTGGTCTACTAGTTCCCACATAATAAATATTCAAACGATAGATAATTATATAGTTGTTTTATTGTATGCATAAAACCTGCAGATCCTTGACCGAATAAAACATTTTTGAAGTTATTTAGATTGTATTACACGGATATCAAACGATTGTACTTGACTTATTATTATTATTGTCGTATCCCGGGAAGCTTCTGATTACTAGTTATAATATTTTATTAAGCGCAAACTTTTAATATAGTTTACTAATTTATGATAAAGTTTATCTTTTTAGTAATCAATTCATTACTTAATTAATATCGAAAATATAGATGATATACAAAGTAACTTATAGTAAATAGTGCAAGCTCCAGACTGATAATAAATAACGTGAAGTAAGTAGATTTTAGAAGTAAATTACCTTTCTTTTATGATAATACAATCACGCAGTTCAAAATCAGGTTAGAGTCCATAATTTGCGTAATTTATAAAGTATTCGGTAAAATTAGTATTAACATGTGTATTAAAATACGATGGTTCAAATAATATCTCATCATCTTTTCGATTAATTATTGTTTTATATTATAAAAAGTAGTTTTTATGTTGTAGCCGAAATTATTATTGCTATTATAAAGTTTATATTTTCAAAAATAATCACTTAACAAAGAAAGGACCTTGTGTTCGCAAATCAAATGAAAGTTGAAAGGTTAACCAACATCTTATTTTAATATTTAAAATGTCTCGTACATTATTTAACTAAAAGAAATTAAAATTTATTTTTGCATTCTCTGCGACTTTCAACGTTATAGACAACTGCGATGAATTGATTATTAAGTGTTATTAAACGGTATTATTAATATAAAAATTGATTATTTAATGACTACAATAAGGTCATCAGGTTCGCTTGATAATCTCTTATATCGCGGACGATGATTTTTAAATGCTGACCATTTTTTGCTACTGATTTTCTTTACGATCACATTCAATTATTAAGAACCATATGCTAACAGATGATTTTCTGTGGGGTTTATTGTAGCCAGCATTTTTTATTATTTGCATTGCTCCACGTGTGCTAAACACTATTAACGTAGTCGTTGAAAATTTCATATAATAATAATATGACAACATTCTTGTATATTTTATCTAATTAAAATACTATTTCTGTTGAAACCATCACTATTGAATAATCCCTGTGACTGACCTTTCTTAAAGAAATTGAGATTGAATTCCCCTCTAAATATAAGGCGCTGATCTTTCCGGAATGCATATCAAATATTCCTCCTTGAAAAAAGTACAAGTTGCAAAATACTCTTTTTTTTATTAAACCTTGATAAGCATTGAAACGCGTATTTTATATAAAATTTAATCGAATTGATCTCTCGCCTGTATATTGCATAATTAATAAGTATATCATAAAAAATTATTTTTCAACCGCAAGAAATTCATTTTGAAATGACCGACATGTTTCGTAACAAACACTTACGCCTGCCGTACATCTTTCATTAGCTTATCATATGTTTATGGGTAATCTGTATGCATGTGGTGTGCTAAAAAACTTGAATAATAATCTCCATAAGACTGAAAAGATTAATATAGTGAACTATAGTAAAATAGAAAATTGGAACTTTTCAAAAACCTTAATTTTATTTCGACTGTTATAAAGTAAATAAATAAATATTAAAAAACGGTTAATGATTATCTAAAAACTTATTATCACTCTCCAATTTATGCACAAGTATAAAAGAGAGATAAACGCTTTCTTTAATTTTTAATCATCCAACTTACACGTGATGAATGAATGTTACTGTGTAAATTATAGTGTTGTAAAAATTATTTCATAGATTCCATATCTCAATGAGCATATTGATAAAAAAATACCCGTATATTAGAATATAAGACTATTAGCAAAAACGTACGTACGACTTGATCATTTAGAAAATACAGTTGAATGAAAAAATCGTATTATTCAAAGAAAACAAAAAAAAACTTCATACCACTTTCTAATATTGACTGTATCTATTTTTTTTTTTTTTTTATTAATGTACTGTACATTGAGCTTTTCGTTGTAAATGTAATATAATGGATAACAAGTAATAATAAAACCCATCATAAAATACAATGAACCATTTCGTGTTACTTTGATATATTTAGTTAGAATAATTATATATGCGATTTCAAGAACAGTCTTGTATATTATATACTCACTAGTATTATTATAATGAACTAAAACAATAGTGTAAAATCTAAGGTCATACGCGATTTAAGTCAAAACAACATTTATAATAATTTTGAAGTAAAATATTCTGCCATATGATATAATATAAAATATTTCTTTTCAACTTCAACGATTATTGTTTGTAAAATAATGACATTTAATAATTTAATTGATTTTTGAACTTTTATTACTTTATGATGGTTTTTGGTATGTATGCATCATTTAGATTTATAGATTTCTTCTTTGCACGTGCATTAGCCTTTAATAAACGTTTACAGTTGAATTTGTTTGCCTATAAAACTTGACAATAAAAAAAAAACACACTATATAAGCAGTGGAATGTCTGCATTAGGGTCTTCTCAGGGCACTTGCTTCAGGGCGTAACTAAAAGAGTGCTGCTGAGACTTTAGGACGACTTATCTAATGAACTCCATAAAACTCGAGTACATGTATATAATTTTATTTATAATTTATATTCTTGCGTTAATGCATTTTCGAAGTTTTTAAAAACTGAGATATCTAAGCAGTGAGGTAGTCAAACAGTTTTTTCTCGACAAAAAATTTCATAGGGTATCAAATAAAACTACCCCAAGGCACTGTAAATATCTTAAAGATCCAGCTTGATTAAATGTTATTATATACATTTTAATAATTTATAATATTTGTACACTTTGCTTTCGTTGAAATGCTTCAACTAAATTATATTGTAGTAATTACAGAGAAATTTTAAAATAATTAGTGAATTTTACAAAAATTAGAACATAATTTAAGTGGTATTTAGTTACCAGAGAAGTATTTAAAAAACAATTTCAATTAATTGATTTGTTACACTAACTGCGACGTCCCTGTTTTCGGTCATCAGCCTTATGAATCCGATCCGAACGTTTTGGTTGCATTAAAACTATCGTTGATTGCAAGTGGAATAGTAGTTTGATAAAAACTTCAGGCCGTTTATGAGATACGAAAATAAAACAAGAAATCGCACGCAAATGTCGTTAGCAAGGTCAATGTATTTTTTAAACAGACAGTCTGAATTGCGAGTCCTCACGATTATTTCGTTAAAAAATGAATTGTTTACAACATTTTTACACTTATTTTTTAATGTGAAAACATTATTAATTTACAATTTTTTTATTATGGTAACGATCCAGTTTAATATATATTCATACATGCCGAAAAATAATCGAAATAATACAGTTTGCCTTGACTCAAATCCGACACACAAAGCGTATATAATATATGTTTTTTTATTAAAATACACACATTTGCCGTTGAAAAATATTAGTCAATAAAATATTGTTGACTAATTCAAGTATACTTGATCGAATTCAGTACTAATACCGACGAATGTGTATATTATCATCTTATTTCATAGTTGTAATTTTTGAACGCGCTAAAAATATTTAACAATATTCAGTCTTAATGCAACAAGTAATAACCCACGTTTAATAATAACTATTTTCCATTGGTTTTTAAGTGTTGATTTTATCTAATCGCAAACGTGTACACGACAATTACATTGAATATTATGGCGATATAAAATATTTGAAAACTAAAAAGTCGTACTAAACTATTAATTTTTCACTATTTAAATAATCATATATCACAATTAGTATGTTTAGATCTAAAATTTATAAGTTAGTACATATTAATTTTATTAGATATTTTGCTATGAATAGCATACTAATTACTTCTTATAAGACTTTGGAATTTTAGTTTTATTTCAACGATTTTGCCATTTAACAAAGTATTATATCAATTTTTTACAAGTTACATTTATTTGTATTAATTTATCACCTTATTCCATCAGAATATTTTATAATGGAAACTAGATCCGAATGATGATCAGTTTTGTATACTTGAAGTCGTATCGCAGAACGTGTGTAAATTGTTTAGCTTAAAAGTTTTTAGAAAAGTGTTTAAAATTTTAGCGAGTTATAAAGTGTACATTTATAGATAAGGAAATTCAGCAAACAAAATATTTGCTACAGTATTCGTTGTGAATTACTATTTCATTAAACGAGTACTGAACGATTTTATCTTAAATGTATGTATTTATAAATGTTTTTTTCATGTTAAACAATCCAATAAGGATAAAACTATTTTGTTACGAACCCATAACATTTTTAACCGCTGTTTCTGTATTATTTTTTTATTTAATTCTTGAGCTACTTGTTTAAATTTGCTAAAATTTAGTTTGACTATCATTCTGCTTAAATGTTAAATTAATAATTAAATTTATTATTTTAATATTGGTGTTAAAATTTTAAGGCTCTATTTGTACAAGATAGATTTATAGAGAGGGAATTCTCTATACAAACATTTTTAACATTAATGTTAAATAAGCTATTTTTGTACAAATATTCATTTGTTGTTGTTTTGTTACTTAAGTTATTAATAGGATATTTGCTCAAGAAGACATTGAATTGATCAAAGTAAAAGTTTCTTAGACATACGATACATAAAATGATTTGTTATATAGCTTTAATTTTTTTACTATTACATATATATCTCAACATTGTTAAATTATAATCATTCTAATGCATTTGACACTTAATTTCAAATAATTATAAATATAAATATCGTGTAGGAGAAATGCGGCCGGTAAAGTTTATTTTTGACTGTTGTGCACATGTCGCCGTTATTCGCACTCTTCTATCATATAATATCGTCGTTTTAGAACTGTCATATAAGATCAATGCACAAAAATAGCAAACTAAACGAATTCCATATTGTTAACGACGTACGTTTCAAATTACCAAAAATATTGCTAATTAAAATAACATTTTCTTTTTATTTGTTCGTCAAGAAATTCATTATTTATAGTTGTATGGCTGATTTAATATTAATGAACAATTATAAATATAAAAAAAAATCACGGTCAACTCATTTAGCATACTAAAAGTAGTGCACTGTTGTAAAGAAGTTTTCTAGATAACCGTGCGTGTTTTACGACAAAATAGGTATTGTTTATCAGCGGTCTATCGATTCTACAGAATACTTCTATAAGAATGTATACATGTCTAATTATTGCTTTGCTGTTGATTATTAAAAGTAACGACCGCTTTAGTTTCGTCCACCCGTTAGTGTAGTTAATGTAAATTAGTATCTGCTGATTGGAATTCGTCCAAGGCTTACTATGCCGCAGTTGTCATATCAGATCATTTCAGCCCCATGACCTACATAAATAGAATTTTTGTAATTGGTTAAAATTAACGTTTAATTTAATAACTTTCAACATTTTAATTATGGATTCCCAAAAATTGTTCATGTTTGAAAAAATATCTTTATTTTCTACACAGGTCGATTAGACGAGTAGCAATTTTCATCCAATTAAATGTATGTAGTTTATTTCAATAATATGTTTGACTAATACAAAAATTTTAGTGATATTTTGTCTAATTTCAAAAATTTTAAATAGACCAAAATATTAACTATATAAGAAATTAATGAAAATACATTAGTATGTATAGTTTTTTTAAATATTTATATGTTTTACTTAAAATTTTCATTGAGTTATACAAAGTAATCAATTAACCGTACTTCATACAGTTTTTTTTTAATTTAAAATATTATAATTTTTTCTTTTCAGAAGTTAATGGTATCCTATTTTCTATCATTTTCAAATGATAATTCAAAAGATATGATCACTTTTATACTAGAACAGAAGTAGTAGTGCAGTTGATAAATGCTTAAAAGATAAAAATAAACAGCTCCGTGTATCACCTCAAGTAATTTTAGTAATAACTTCATAATACTGGTTAAAAAGTTGTTAACGACCGGACGTTTTATTATTTTCAAACTAGTTAAACATATATGTTTCCATTTAAAAAACTTAGTTGATGCTATTTAAAAGGGGAGAGAAGAGAAATAGAAAGATTTTTTTTTCATTGAATGTTATAGAACATAGGATAGATACTATTAACTTTTGGAAAAAAAAATTATAATGTTTTATAATTTTAAGATCTTGCATAAGACATAGATAATGAATAATCTTGTGTATGTTTAAATATATTTTTATAAGTCATATATTTCTTCATTTGTTTTCAAACTTCATTTAAACATGTTTACCCTTAATTATATTTGCTTTATAGTCAATACTGATTTTCATGTTTAAATGCAAGTTAATTTCCATGGATTTCTTTAAAAACTTAAAATACATTAAATCATAATCGATAGGGTCAAGTTCTTGTTAGAATATTTCACTATTCATAATGTATTGTGAATAATCAAACGTTTTAAATCGAATATGAGCCAGTTAATTTTACCTAATGCATACATAACAAAATTCTGTTTTGGTATCCAATGACATGGATATATTGTAATTTATTAAAATAAACATGTTTATTGTAAGATATGTCTCTACCGCTGGAGAAATCTGCCCGTAAATAGTCTAGTCTATTTTTGACAAAACAGGGTGAATACATATATGTGTTTATACTTGTACGCACTCACACATTCATAGCGTGTCTTGGGCCAAGTATAAGATTTCTACAATGGCGTTCAGGAGGTATAGTTTATTTTTCATTTTCTATTCGGCGAGAGGTCAGTTTATTTATACAAAGTTTTGAATGTCCAACAACGACGTTGTCCTTTAGGTGTGCGTCGCTGCATTGCCTCGAGGTGTGGCATGGTTTCGGTATGTGTAATAAATGTTATATTTATAACATTCAGATAATATGTTTGTTTTTGCAACAACTGAAAACAAAACCTTTGACTTGCCAAAAAAATAATAATAAACATCGAAATAATGACATAATTGGCAATTGGAAATGATCACTTTGATTGTATTTGTCCTATGTATATAACAATATTTATTATTTTTTTTTAATATGGCTTTTTATTTCAGATTATAGTCAAGAATTCCGTCAATTATTTTAGTTTATTTACTTTATTATGAATATTTAACTTAACAGTGTACTTATATTTTAAATAAAGTTCAAACATATCAATTCTAATCAATAATTAAAATTAATAATTAAACATGAAAAATCATAATACTAATCTTTAAAAAAAATTAATTAAACAAGCGAGAAACAAGTAATAAAAAAGGTGATAGTAGAAATAATATTTTTTAGGCTTAAATAGTTCAGGTAACAAAATTTTGAACGATCCTAATTTAGACATTGTGTAGATTTATGTTTTTAGAGCTATTTATGTAGATTTATTTACAAAATCATCATTTTAATTAAAAAAATTATAGTAGTATAAAAAATACATTGTTTAAAAAAAAAACAAATAATTGCTTAAATAATTTTATTTTTAAATTAAAACATTCTTTGGTTAAAAATATTAAGCTGAAAATTCAGTTAAATTTTGCTTTTGTCTTGTAAACCTGTTGGTTCAAAAATCATTTGCAATTTAACAAATATTGAACTTTTATGTGAACACATGTGTTATTTTTCGTCAATATCTGATGTGCGTTTGCACCAAGTGGTGCTTGTACTGATGTCATTGTGTTTAAATGGAATTACTATTATTTTATATTTTATTACATACCTTTCTTAATTAAAAAAGAAAATTAAACTAATATAATAACCATATAATATTTTGATTATTTTCCAAGAAAACAAATTAAAATCAAAGTTTATATTAATAATAAAATATAACAATTTTCTATATCAAAAATATTAATTTTGCTTTTTTAATTATCTACTTTCTATTGACTATCACGTTGTATATTACTATCGATAATGTGTAACATGTAACAGATTACATTTTATCTTTTTATTGTTATTAATTAATATTTGATATTGTATCGTTAGTAATGTATTATTGGTTTTGGAACGGTTTTTGTCACTAGAGAATAAATCTATAAAATTGGTTTTCACATGAGATAAAAAATATTAACAGGGCATTACATTCTGATGTAGTTTATAAAATACACATCGTTATTTATACTGCAGTATTCAAGGTTTTTAGGATGATCAGAAAAACAAATTTGAATTATACTCTTTTTAATACAAGAGGTGATTTTATTTTTATAAAAATAACTACGAGCTCAGAAAAACTTATTTTATCATTATCAATAAAAAAAACTCATTTTGTAATTTTTGATACGTTCTGTTGCAGTATAAGAGACGATATTTCTTTACTATTTCTAAAATAAAATATTCTTATTTTCATCTTGGAATGTTTATATTTTACTTATAAAGATATCTGTGAGAAAAACTTATATAAACATCTATAGTATTTTATTTATATATAAATAAAATAATACATTTGTCAACATAAAATTAATACCAATATGATTACACTTTAGTGTACTCTCTACGCATAAAAGAAATATATTATTTCGACTTTTTAAATTCAGTATAATACGGTAGTAGTTCGTAAATATTATATAATCTAGTCGAATAAATTGTAATTATAAATAGCGTTTATTCTATTGTACTTCATTTGAGGAAACAATTGGTCAATACTACTAAAGTAAGACAATTTCGTTTTATTCAAAATATTAAAAAAAATGAATTAGTAACAAAAGGAACATAAATGATTACATTTGAAAAATCGATATTATTTTTCATAATTTAATTGTTAGTAATTCAAAGGAAATATGTCTTCTCTCTTCATTGGATATTCAGGTCAAGGGTAAAATTCGATTTGAAAAATATGTTTATTTAACCAATTAATTTTTTATTTTATATCAATTAATATAGTGCAAAAAATTTCTGTGGGGTATTTTTTTTATATATACTTTTTCACTCTAATCTTGATAATTTAAATTTTAACGATGAAGCTGATGATATAAAAAAAAAATGTTGTATGGTAGATTTCAAAGAAGTGAATATATATTTATATGTACAGAACTATTTGGAAAAGTGTCATTTTCTATGCTATGCAAACATAGAATCATTAAAATAAAGTGTAATTTAACGGGGTCAGATATATCCGGGAAAACCCTTGCTCGTTGTTGTTGTTGTTGTTAAGCTTAACATTAGCCCACATTGTGGAAACTAGGCCTCCCTCATGCCTCACCTACAATCGCGGTCACCCTCTAAAGAGTCGATAGAGCTCCGACTTGGCCTACTCCACATTCGGTTGTTGGTCGCTGCGACGTGACGTAACGCAGAGAATCGTATGACGTCACGTATCCAGCCGTTGCCAACGGTAACAACACTTACTATTTCAACCCATTCTCTTCGCCAGCCCTTATTTCGTTATAAGCTCGGCGGCCTCTGAAGTCATTCAACATTGTTTTTGTATCTATGCGAGGTAGGCGTACATATCTGTCAACTGTGTCATCTGAAACATTTAAATCTATGTCTAATAGTTGTAAATAAATAGGTACAAACGCGTTTCGTCTGCAACTGTGTAAATAATGCAAAGTTGTCCGAATCAAGTAAATACGACAATTATTAAAAAAATTCATGTACCTTTTTACCTATTCGAGTATATAAATTTACGAATAAAATGTACGTGTACTCTGTACAACAATGTTTACCAAAAAAACGGTCTAGAGAACTGCTGTTGGATACGTAAAAATAACACATTTTGTTTGTTTCGTAACATCTAATAAACAGAATTAAATTAATCACGCCACAGGAGACCTTGAATTATCGAGGGCAAGATGGCAGTAGAGGGTAAATCGATCGTGCAAAATGCAGTGCTTGTAAAAGACAGGCATGAATTTGTGTAGAAGTAAATCTACCCGCCGTTTACTATTTATGCAATCGATTTCAGTGTCCGCGAAACATATACAATTTAATTATAATTGCACATACACATCTTGTACAATATTTAATTTTTTCCAACATCATTCATGATAATTATTTTTTATTTCACGTCATATGACGTTATTTTACATAAATGATTCTGTTTTTACGGCTGCTTCACTATAGAATTTCGTTTCAACTTTGGCTGTTTGTTTGACAGCGGAAAATAAATATTTACAAAACTTTATTCTTTTAAATTTGATCGTCATTTGTTTTGTAGAATGTTCTGTAAATCAAATGAGATACACCAAAACAGTATTCAATTCGTCAGTTTTATAATTTAATTTTAATATTTAAAATTTTCAATCGAAAAATACATAACTTAGTTTATTTAGTTTGTAAGTACTGACCACAGTTAATTGGTTTCGCATTGCACATCATAAAAATAATTTATTTAATTATTTATTATTTTTATTTTTTGAAAAAAATACAAAAAGTACAACTTGAATGCATAATGCCGTATCGCAATGGACAATATGTACTATAATGAGCGTGACCTTGCTGAAGGTTAACTTGAAATTTCAAAATTTCACGTAAAGTTAAATACAATAGTGATATGATAATTATTGAAGCGTTCAAAACCCTACAAAATATGAGTCCGTACGTAGTTAATACGTCAAAAAAGTATATTTTAGTGTAACGAATCCTGTTTACTGTCTTAATTTTTTATTTCCAGTTTTAAATAATTAAGAAAGATTCTAAACGAAAACCTTCAAGAATAAATAACAATGAAAAAACAATAGGTTCTCGACAATTATGAAGTTAACCTACGTCATTTTTTATTTGCATTCAAGCGAGTTTCTTATTCAGAATGATTGGTTATTATCTATTCATGCCGTTGTAAAAAATTTGAACTATAGGTTTAATTCTTTCTCATTATCATGATCTTAAGTAGTCTTAAAATCATAATTTCATGAATTGATAATACTTAACTTTAAATGACAATTAAATTTTGATAATTTGTTTAATCGTTAAAAGCTATTTATCATTTATATTTTATACAAGTGTGGTGTCATTCTATTAACGGTTTTATCTATTTTTATTTGTTCTTCACTGTGTAATCTATCCATAAATCCTATTTCATATTTTAAGTTATTGCATAAATCGTTAAAAAAAACAGTTTTTGCTAAAATTTTATGATTTTTTTATTATTATTAATGAATAATAGAATTTATTATTCACTAATAGGAAAAAATGATTAATAATAATTGATTGTATATTATCTTTGAAAAAGAGTTATAAATAATTTTTCATTTTTCATTACATTTTAATATTAAGTTTAAAAAAAATTATATATATTTTTAAATCTGGGAGTGTGCAATTCAGTGCATTCAAAATACATTAAATGATCTTCTTTAATGTTATGTATTGAATTAAATTAATTTTCATAATATTTTTACTAATTTAATAGTGAAGTTGTATGTGTACCATATAAAGTTTTGATATTTTCTTGTTATTATTAGAATTATATTATATTGCTTTCAAAAAATCATTTTCTTTCAAAATGCTTTTAATATATATATTTTACTTAAAAAAACTTGAATAAATATTAAGAGACTTAATAGAATATAAAACTATTTTTAAGTTTTAAAAATAATATTTAGGTTAAGTTGATGTGCTATGTATTTTTTATCTATCAAATTTCGTTTATATCTTAAAAAGATTTATGACGTAGAGTCATATCGGACACAGTCGTGTCATTGAAAAGTGTTACTGAATAAAAAAATATCGTTGTTCGTGAAAATTACTTTAAAATTACATGGTGCGACGTTATACTCCTAAATTCATGCGCTTTAATGATTTTTCAGCAATACCATAGATTAATTTTTTATTATTTTTGTGGTTAAATTATATAATTCGTGTTTTGTTTACGCTGACTAACCGGTCCAATTCAACTGGGGTTTTTTCTCTTTTTAATAAATTATGATATTTTAGCAAAACGTTTAAAAATTATACTTATTATATGTATTGTTATTCGATTTAAATTCCTATATTTCTATTTGACTTTATTGCCTAATTTGGCACGAATGTGTTACGAATTTGTATGATTTGGACATTTAAAACTAGAGCTGGTTAATTAAATTAAATGTATTACATATATTATTCTTTAAAAAGACAAATTTAATTTGTATAATTCATAATTAAAAAATAGTTTCAAGAATAAATTCTTTCATCGTGTACGTCTATCTCTCCAAGAATTCATTGAAGTAGGCAATTATTTTAGATAGTGGCATCTCTTTCAAAGAAGGATGATAGTTAAATATTTATTTATTTTCTCATCACCTATGTAACTGACTCATACGTTGTGTTAGATTACAAAAATCGTTTATACATATCGGTCAATGCTATGCATTATTATTAGTATTTCATAATGACTAAATTAAAAGCGAATTACCGCCGTGAAACAACTCGATTTAGTAATCCTCGGGGCGATAATGACAACCAAGATGTAATGTATTCTTAAATACATTACATTCATATCATTTGGAATTCAACGGCTTGAAAAAGTTAATGTTTCAGATAAATCCGGTGGCATTGTTTTTTAAATAGTGTTTTGCATTTTTATTTGAATTATTGATCATTCTGTTGCTCGTTGAACTTTGAACCGATAATCCATACTACACAAGACAACCTAACCGAGGGACAAGTTTTAACGATCATTTTGAAGTAGGCAATTATTTTTAAAACGAAGAGTGTTTCTATTGTTATTTATTTGTTAGTTAATCGTAAAAGTATCTTCTAACGTTATTATTATAGTCGAAACCCTAGGGTTTGCGATTATAAATACCTAATTGTACTAATAACAATTGGATAATTAAAAATCATTAAAAACAGCATTCGATCGACCTATTTAAAACAGAATATAGTGTAGTAAACAATCAAGCTCCGTACCAAGGGACTAGAATTATCGTTACAATCATCCCTTTCTCAACCAAACCGATGATTTAAATGTTTACATAGTAATCTTACTGACAAATCAAACGATAAGCTACACAACGATAGACAAAATCTATTGTTAAGATATTTTAACATTCTAGAAAATTCACTGTTGTGTCTATTGTAAAATGATAAGGTTTAAGTCCTGTGTATTAATTCTGGAAACGATTTTTCGTTATGCCCATGGCCGCGCGTGTCTATCAATACAACTGTTTTAATTACCCAACCGAAGTACTGATTGTACGCAGTTTTGTAACCAAAATGTAATTTTTCAGTTGGTTTTTTAAATTTTAAGTTCATGACATGTGTACAATGTTTGTTACGTACTGTTGTCATATATTGTCGCATTTATTTTAGTATTTAATTTTACAAATAGATATTTTTAAAATGGATTCGAACACTAGTATTATATTTGCTTCTACGAACAATTTTATTTTTTCTCTCGATATGTTCAATGTGTCATATTTAATGCGTTGTTTGTTTTGTCCGTAAAATCGGTACTTGAATTTGAAAAAGTACTTCAAGTGTATGTACCGAGAAGTAAATAAATTTATCGCGTAATTGCAAATGTAAGTATTTTTCATATACCTAAAATATTATATTCATATTGGTATAAATAGAAATCACCTTGTGTCTTAACATTTTGATAAAATACAAATTTTTATATAAAAAATTCACTTAAAATTTTTAATTTAACATTTATAAACAAATATATCATATTCTATTACTTTATAATTACGATAAATATTATTTATGATTAATGTGTCTGAATTCATAAGTAAAATTTGTATAAACTATTCTACTGATACGTAATATAACTAAAATCGCTGTAAAATTATAAAAAATATGCTTAAATCTGTCTTATATAAAATTCAAGTGATAAATGATCTTCAGTATCATTAGTCAGATAATCCATGTTGGTCGACTCGGTGGTGGAGACTGTGTACGAAATGCGTAGGACGACTTCTATTGACCGCCCCTGTGTGTAGGTTACAGCAAAGGTCTCATGGATTAGGACTTTGAATAAAGCATTCCCTATCATAAGCCCATTATTTTTCGAAAAAATGTTCCTTAAAAGCGTCTAACTAGGGTTATTGTGTCATTGATTTTCAGGCTGACAGTTGTAAAAACACTGGCGCAAAACTCAAGCACAAGACTAAGTCCAGGCGTATATCGAAAGTCTTGTATAATTAATATTTTTGTCTCCACAAAACCATTCAATTATAATAATATAAATATCCACCGACTTGTACACGAACGTAGTAACGATTTTTAATTGTAAAAACAGCAACACAAAAATGAGCTTCGTTAATAGGTTATACGTGATATTGTCAAACGCAGAATCGCTGGACCGTTGCATAACTCGTAAAAAGTTTATTATTATGCACGGACGAGTCATGTTCACAATATAAATAATGATAGTCTCTTTACTTTTCTACCAACTTATTGAATATTATTTGTCCCAAAACGAATACAGCATTATAATAGTAATTCTTAAAAAATTAGTATTTGTTTGTGTTACGCTCTATGACCTTGGCGTATCGTTGCAAGATAACATTTCGGGAACGTAAAAAATCGAAGAAAAAAAAAACGCAGTCCATTGGTAACGGATCAATGTATATATGGTGAATGCACAAATTAACTGCTATAAAATTATAATTTGATAAAAAATAACTCTGGTATTTGGCAATTACATGTCGTTGTATCGGTCATCATGTCGTCAATAATAATTAAATTGAAGTATGAAATAGAAAAGAAATCAAAATGTTGATACGTTATTTGCGTCGTTGAGGCTTTTTCAATCCGGGAAAAAGAAGAATTTTTTAATTGTGTCGTGAACTATTGTTACGACCAATTTCTGTAATGTGTGCAAGTTGACGTTCATTTTAATCGTACCATGAAGTCAGTTTGATTTCGCTGTATTTGGACAGAACGGTGCAAATTAATGAAATATACGCATTTACACACACATGCGTTTCAACTAGCTGACTGTACACCGACTATTATTATTACCGCTGCAATTTATGTCATTATTATTGTATTATTATTATTAGTTCAACCTTCGGCTGTTGTACGAACAATAGCTGTACAATAACGACATCAAACATCCTGGTTAAGGCTGAACGGTTTCGTTCTAGATTATTTTAAAAGCATATTAATTACAATCGGAGTAAAATATTAACTTAATTATTGATTAGATCTTAATATTTTTATGTTCGCGTACGATTTGATTCTTCTTTTAACTCTGTCTGTTGGAGTCATCTTTGACATGAAACATCAATTTTCCTATTGGTTCATCCGAGTGTTGTTTTCGACAAAAATATCTAATATTTTTTATGTTAGAGTTAAATTGATACTATCATTTTTTATACACAGTTGATCTGTATTATGTGCTTAAACTTTAAAATCACCCAGTACTCAGATCTGTTATGGTCTAGAACTATTTAGCTGTAAAATCTATATGCTCGACCAAATATTTACTTATTATATTGATTTTTAATGATATTTTAATTTACCACCTCAATTAACCAATAATTTCACTGAACTACTTAAATGAAATTATAGATTATAGTATAGTATACTTCAATTGCTTTTTTCAGTCTTAAAAAATAACCTTTATTTTTATATATTAAGATTATTTATTGAGTTATTAATTCAATTTTGTCGATTTTTTAACTAATAATACTATTTTTTTTTTCTTTTTACAGAAACCGTATTTAAAGATGCATATTGAGGTAAGCGTAGCTCTAAATTTTGTCATCTCATACCTATACAATAAACTCCCCCGAAGACGTGTCAATATTTTTGGGGAGGAATTGGAAAAATGTTTGACAGAGAAGTTTGCTGGACATTGGTATCCCGAGAAGCCATATCGTGGCTCAGCTTACCGTTGCATTAAAACAGGATCTCCCATTGACCCGGTTTTTGAAAAAGCATCACGAGAGAGCGGCGTAGCCATTCAGGACGTTTTAGAAAACTTACCTCAAGATTTAGCCGTCTGGGTAGACCCTGGTGAAGTGAGTTATCGTATTGGCGAAAAAGGAGCTGTAAAAATATTGTATAACGAAAGCAGTGGTGGCTTACAGTTCGACGCTCATGATGATCGAAACGCCGACAGAGAGGTAATTACAAATCTATTTATAATAATTTAATCTCACTATTTACATTTCTTGAGGTAATACTTCAAATAATTTATTGGGGTTATTTGAAATTAAGTTTAAGTTATGAACTTTAGAGATTATTTTACTGAACTTATAAAAATATTTGTATAACACAGAATACATTTGTTACAGGTCGTAAAGACATTCAACCCTGAAGCTCAATGTTTCCGACCGATCGACTCCGTGGCGTCCAGTTTGAGCTCCCTAAGCATTTCTCCACCCGACAAATGCTTATCTGGTTCGCCACCGTTAGCCAGCAGTGGTTCGGACAATTCTTCTCCTACTCATCACCACTATCAACAACCATTGCAGCAGCAACACAACCCGTTGTTCGGCAAATCATGTCAACAACCCCAACAACCTCGCAGTCCAAGTGGTCCATCGTCATACGGCAGACAACCATCAGCTCCGTTAACGTTCACCACCGCCTCGTTTGCTCAGACCAAATTCGGCAGCACCAAGTTGAAGTCCAATAACAAAAGAGCCAACAGGTTTCTGTTAACTGAATTTTTAGACAAGTAGGCAAACTCGTTTAACACTAATATAGGAGGTGGAAGCTCCTGGGAGAACTTTTTTTTAGAATCAATCAAATTGGCGTTTTCAATCATCTTTTGATTTTATTCATTTAGCTTGCGTTTTTACAAATCATTATTAATTGTCATTATATTGTGCGACTTTAGTAAATTGTTGTCACGTTAGTGTTCGAAACAACTGATCACACATTTTGTGTACGCAAATGAAATTTAATGTGGTACCATTTTTTGGAGGCCACTGTGTTCGTTTTGTTGCAAATAATCAACATAGTCTATACACCATATAACTCATAGGTGTCAAACAAAATCGAAAGAACAACAGCAGTAGTAATTAGTGACAAGTGTCAGACAAACAAACTCATATTGCGAACCCATTTCTATTTTTCATTTCTCCAGATACGATTTATGTTTAGCCAATTTTTTGGCACGGCTCATTCCGATAGCAAATTCATATCTGTCTTTTTGTATTTATGCCACAATTTTTTTTTAGTCGCTTTTATTTCTCGGCAGTTGAAAATTTGTTAGCAATGTAAAAATTGTTTACAACTTATTTGTAAAATATTAAACTGTAGATAGTTATTGTCGTTTATATCTCTAATACACATGCTCCAGCAGATAAATTTAATAAATTAAAACATTCATCGAATCAATGGATGGTTGATATTAACTGTAGTGTTAAATACAGGAAATTTAAAATGACAATAAGTTGAGATAATAACTATTCTGTAAGCGCAGCGGGTAGTTTTAGCTTTCAATCAAATATTTCAAAAGTTTAGACTTTGTAGAAAGCAAGGCGATAATCTACTCACTATTTATTTATTTTTTTCAATTAATTTTCGATTGATTTTATTAAATCTAATATTATATTTTGTTTAGAATTACTGGATTTTATTTCTTATATGTTGTTCCGAAGCTATTGTTTGTATTTTAAGGATAATTTCAAATTACTAACTAATTTTTTAGATAATCAAATTTTAATTAAAATTATTAACAATTGTTTGTAATTTCAACACAATGATCCATAATGATAATATACTACAATAATGTGTAAATTAATTAAAAATAAAAATTATCAATAAAAAACAGACTAATAAATATCAAATTTAAATAATTTATCTGATGTATAAAAAACGTCTGAACTAATCAAACCTTTTTATCTCTTCCAGAATGTCCCCGACTGAGTTTGCTAACTATATCAAGCAACGAGCTGCTATGCAACAGCAACAGATTGGCGGTGCAGGTGGTCAGAGATCAGTGTCTCCGCCACAGCAACAGCACCACCGCGGAGGACAAATTAGTGAGACGGCGTCCAACTACTTCTTCCAGCAGCAGCAACAACAACACCAATATAACAGTTACAGACCCCGCCAATCAAACGCTTTCCGAAATAGTGGAGGCTTGACGGATTACTCGTTGCCGCAGCTTCAGCTCCCCAACAACAACAGTAGTGGTGGTTGGTCTAGCTACAGCGAATTCGGTCCCCAAAATTTTGGCTCTCCGATGGGCCCTTTGTCACCGTCTAACTATGGTGGGGTACAACAGTCATCTCCACATCAACAACCGATGTCGCAACAAAAAATGGACAGTTTTAACAATATGAGCTTAGGTTCTTCGTCGTATAGGTCTAGTCCATACCAGCACCTTTTGGTAGCAAATTAACAAGGTGTCCATTTAATGTATAATAACTAGTACATTATCGTGCTCGTTTGCCCACCTTTTTCAAAACATCAATATTATTAACCCCTCAACCCTCCCGACTTTGATACTTTAGACGCGCTATTTTTTAAACATGACTAGAGAACTATTGCTCCTTCCTTTCCGCTCTTCATTCCTTAAGACCTAACTACCGCCCAATAAAGGGCTTTTCTTATTTCATAACAAATATGCTTGTATACATATAAAATTTAAGTTATATTTTATATCAGACGCTTTAATTCTTTACTTCTCTTTAAATAATATGTATATTAATTCAAATCAATGTGATTCATCACCTTAAGTATTATTAATTTTTTTTACAATTATCTTTTTTTTTTTTGTTAAAACTTTTTAATAATATTTGGATTAACATAAAAATATTATTTTTTTTTAAGTAATTAATGACTCATATTATCGTTCAGGCTTTCTATGTTTATAATTATATAAATATATAGAAGCTATAGTTTTTATTTAATTATTATTAATAATTTTACCAATGGAGGATTAGACCTTATTTTAACAAAACGTGTATAGTTTGTTGGTAAAACATATTTTATAATTCTTTTTTTAAATTGTATTATTCATTACATTAATGTTTTTATTATTTTTTTTTTTTTTTACTAATGAGTGTTCTGTGAACAACAAATATAATTAATGACCCTCATTGATCATAGTAAATTAGACAAAGTTATAGTTTTTTTTTTTTTTATATAAATTTAATAGAATCTCCGACATTCTTTATAGTTAATTCATCCTCCCATTCTAAGTAAGGGAATCAACATTTTCGAATATTTGCATGCTATTTATAAAATTTCAAGTATATCTAACTGATACAATCTAATTGCAATAATTACGACAATTGGTAGGTGTTTATTTTTTAATAGTTTTAATTGGTCTAAGTAATAAAATAAATCTTATAATATTGTGTTAAAATTTAATATTTAGTTAGATAAAAAATAAATTATGACAAATCAAAAAAAAAAAAATCATGAAAAGTTACACTGAAAAATGTATCGATGGATCTCGTCAGTTAATAAAAATTGTTCTTGCATTTCGCAATCTATATCGAGGTTTACTTAAAATAATTAATGATGATTAATCATTAATTTGTTTTCATCGTTATTATATAGTTAATATTATAAAATAAAAATTGCACTTGCTTTAATACTATGATGATAATTTTTTTTATTTCGAAGCTTTAAATTAAAGGTTTATTTAGAAAATATTTTATTATATTTATTTTTTAACTTATTTGGTATTTTTTTACTCTTTATATAATTACTTATATATAAATGTATATGAATGTTATTAAATATTTTTGGGTTTTTTTAGAAACTATTATTTTCTAAGTAGTCAGATTAAACTATCTTGTTTTTTTATTAATATATAACAAAATACCTATATTTTTTGTGATTACAGTATAAGTAATAGGTCATTTTTTTATGTACCTAATAATAAAATGTGTTTTATAAATATATATTATATTGTATTTGAAAAATGTTATTTTTTAATAAGCACTTTTGGGAGTGAGTAATTTTATATTTTTACTCGTTTGTTCCGAAAAGAAATTTAAGCTTGTAAACCGTGAAATTAGCTACATTTAATGGCATGATTACCTATATACTATTTTTACTTTAATTAGTGTGTTAATAAAAAAAAACAAATCCCCTTTTTATATAATTAATGATGGTTTATAAGAATATTTTTATTATATTAATAATACTCTAAAATCACTGAAAACTTTTTTAATTTATACCTTAAACACTTGTTAATTTTTTTTTAATTTCGTATCATTTCTCTAACCAAAAATAGAAATATACTAAGAACTGTTATTTATTTAGGTTTAAGCAAATTTATTTTTGGTCCCGTTGTCTTCCAAAGAGAATACCTTTATTGAATGTACAACTCTCCTTCAGTATGAAATGTTAAATAATTACTAGATTACATATAAAATTCATACAAAGACTGTTAATTATGTAACCATAATGTTAGTTGACCGACATGTAGAATATAAGAAGCCTAAGCGACTGACAATTACTCCTCTATGAAATATAATATTTTATAATTTTTGGTATTTTCTTAGACAATCTTATTCGGCAATACACAAATGTTATGTTTTTACAGAAGCTTATACCTAGTGTTTTAAAAGTCCACTCTAACTTCCCTTGTTTACTTAATATATTTACTCCTGTGATGTATAAAACATAGACCTTCTTTTGATATTGACAATATTTTTATAAATAGATATGTTAAAATTGAATTTAGTATGATTATCTAAGAAAATCTATTTGAGCGTTTGTGTGTAAAAAATTTTTTTTTACTTAATATACCATAAATTGCTTGTACTTTTTTGAACTGTTGATTAAATAGAATTATTTGAAAGTTAACTAATATATAATTAAATTGTTCATGTTTTTAATTGACATATACCAAATTTTTTTTTTTTAGTTAAATTTAGACATTAATTTTTTTTTACAATCACACCAATTAAACATTTACAATAAACAAACTTTCAAAATAATTTTAAAAATTTAATGTTTTATACCTTAATAATACTAAAATATGCAATTAATAAAACAATGTATATATTACTTTAATTGAAGTGAAATTGTTATAAATGTATTTGTAAAATATTGGTTATGACCAATTATTTCTCGGTGTTACAAGTTACCTATATAGTATATTGAAATATATAACTGTAATGAAACATTTGTTGTTTAAACAGTTTTAAGACTAGGTAGGTTTTTTTGTTGCTTTTTTGATATATTTTAAATATAATATATTAGAAAATTTTAATATAAATATATATTCATATATATATTTATATCTACATAAATTTTAACCATAAAATGTATACTTTAAAATTAAGTGTGTATTTTCCAATTTTGTTTATACAATATATAAAATGGTATAATTATTTAAAATAAAATAATAAATGAATAATAACATTCTTATTTTAGATGTTTAATTTTTTTTTGATTGTGGATATCAAACCATAAGATAATATTTTATTATGATGATAATGATTTGTTATATGATGAAATTTTAATTATTAATAATAAATTAAGTTATTTGAAATATATTGTTTGTTTGATTGAATTACATCCATTTGCAGTGATCATATGTAAAGTGAACACAAAAATAAATCAAGTTGTTTGAAAAATTAAAATTAGTTGATACCAATGATACTTAAAACTTAATCAAATTGAAAAATAAACTTATTAAAATAAATTGGTGTACAAAAGAAATAAAATTACATAATTAAAAAAAAAATTCCACATAATATCAGGGATTTTTTTTTAATATAATTTATATTATTAATTATTTATTTACAAAACAAAAAATCATTTCAGCAAAGATATAAGTAAAATTGCCAAATTCTAGAAAACTGAAAATATATAGAAATACATTAAAAATATTCATATTTCTATATTTAAAAAATAAGTATTTAATTTATATTCTAATATAAAAACTATATTTTTATTTATAATGCAGTAATAAAAAGTTATCAAAACTATATAATATATATATATATATAATCTATACATATAGATTATATATATATTTATTCAGTAATAAAATCTTAAGTTACATACAATGAAAATGTTATTACAATAAAATGTAATTTTTTAAATTATTACATGTTATACTTAATTTTTAAAGGTTTAATAGAAACAAAAAAAAATATTTTGAACACAATTACCTATTAAGATACTTCGAATACACAATTAACATCAATGCTATTATTTTATATACCATGCATATTTTCCATTAAAATATGACCTAAATCTGGTTTATCTTCAATATCATCTATTAAATTATCATCATCCATTGTTACGTTATTTTGATCATTAAAGTTATCCAAAATTATATGGTTTATTTTACTTATACTATTAATTTGATTACCATTAATGAAAACTTCATCTAAAATTACATCTTGCTCAAGACACTTAGATTCCATATCACAATCCTGTATGTCTTCCATTTTAATCAATGTGTCAGTCTCTGCATTAATTGGTACAGCTGTTGGCACTCCAGCTTGTAGTTCATGAATTGTAGAATGATTATTCAGCTCAACTTCAGAATCAAAACTTGTCCAACAAGTGCCGCATTGCCAACTTCTTAAAATCTGATCTTGACTTGTTCCTTTATGTCTTAGTATATGATTTTGATACAAGGTTTGATTAAAAAAACGTGATTTACATTGTGTACAAAAGAAGAAACAAGGCTTTGACTTAGATTTCTGAATAGTACTTAAGGATGCTGCCATTGAGCATCTTTTCCAATGCTCAACAGCTTCTTTGTAGGATAAAAATTTTTGGGGACAGTTTTTACAGGATAACTTGCCATTAATAGATGGAAAATCTTCTTTACACTCAACAATTATTTTAGCTTCTTTCAGTAAATTTTCACGCTCTTCCACTTTTAATTTCTCATCAGGTCCCATTGCATACTTCATTTTTAATTGGAAGTATATACAAAATGATGTTGCATGCCCTAGGGTAGCAGAATGTTCTCTAGTTCTGAATGTACAGTTGAGACAACAATAATAATTTATGCCATTTTCAACTTTTTCTTCAAATGATTTACAATATAATAAGTGAGCTCGAAATTGACTAGGTGCTAAATCTTCAAAGATAAAATTACAATATACACATTTAAAACAATTTTTGAGCATATCTTCTATTTTCATGCTATTAGTGCATTGTTCAATATGAGCTACAAAATCATTACTTAAGAAATTTTGATCACATAATGGACACAATTTAATACCATTTTCTTTTAACATTATATACATTTTATGTTCTTTTTTAGCATGTTCAACATATTCAAGTACACTAAAGCAGGAAAGTCCACACATTTTGCAAACATAACTACTTATATCTTCTTTAGTTTTTGCTTTTCGTGATACAAAACTGTTTACAGATGAATTTATTTTGACATCAGATAGTTTTATTATATCTTCATTTTTCTTAGTTAGGCATACTAGATAGTGTTTATATGTATCAATGTCGTTTTCAAATTCAATATTACAAACTGGACAACCAGGGAATAAATTGGGTGAGCATAATATAACTGAATTATGTTTAAAAAGTCTATGTTCAGCTAAATTATGAATAGATTCAAATTCAACATTACAAATGCTACATTTTATTGATGGGGATTTATGTATACCGTGTTTAACATAATTTATTTCTAAACATGAGTACAAACAAATACTACAAGTAGAAAATTTTTCTGATATGTTTGCATGTTGTACATAATGTCGATAATTTGTTGATTTAACATTGTACACATTATTGCAGTTAGGCACTAGACACGTAAATAATTCACAGTTAACGCACTCAAAATCTGTATTGAGTTTTGAAAATGTATTAATAGGGGTTATAAAATCTAACGCAAATTGTTTGTATTGAGCATTACTATGAATTATTTTACCAGAATGTTTCTGTATCTTATGTAAAACAAAATCTGACATTGTTAAAAATTTAGTTGAACAACAAACCAAAAAAATTGATATATCTTGATGTGAATGTCCTAATTTTGATTTTCTAGGACTTTCTAAAACTTTGAAACATTGGCGGCACAAATAAGTGTTTGTTTTGAGATTAATATGTCTACGGTAGTGTTTTATAAATAATTCTAAAGTAGCAAATATGTAATAACAATTTGGTACTAGACATGTAAATGCATTTGTATGCTTGGAACACAACTCATGAGTATTATACTGCAAGTGTTTATCATTAAAATTGATGCACAATGGACAAGAGTTAGCCAATGGTTTATGATTTTTAGAAAATATCAACTTTTTATAGTCTTGTGTCATGATTTTTCGTTCAAATGAACAGGTAGTTTGAAATCTACGAGAACTAACATTGTTTTTTCCAAATGATGATGAAAATTGTTTTTCATTAATATTTTGAGATGAATCATGTGCCTGTAAAGTTATACAAGAAGAAATAAAACTAAGTAAAAAAAAAATGTTCTGTAATTAATGATATAACAATTATGAACCAGGGTTAAGCCAGTCTAAATGATATATTTCTAGCTCAATTTGTAATCCCTGATTGTCTCTTTCAATTTTATAAATAGTCATAATTTTAAAAATATAGTGATAATGATTAGCTCATAACTAGAATATGCAACATATATGGAACAATGGACAAGTTGGTAATAATTTGACTAATTATTACTCAGTTTAGTTTCTTTATCTAATCTGTAAAAAATACTTTCAATTAAAAGATTTCAAATTGACTTATTGATAAGTATTATAAGATTGAAAGTAGATAAACATGATATGATCAAATTTTGTGCCAGTCTACTACACACTGTTTGATCACCACAAACAATAGCAAGTTCTTATTTTCTCAAAAATTTCTAAGAAAACATTTTTTTTTTTTATTTGGTTAATTTATTAATTTTTGTATCGAAAAAAGTCATTCAAATTTCAACATTTTTATATATGTAAAAAATTAATTTAATTGATATATTAATTTTAAGAAATATAATTTTTTTATACTTAAATATTTAATACCTTTTTTGCAATATAATCAATAATAAACTGTGCATCTGCTGCTTTTTTGACATGTTCCCGCCAAAGGTCAATATTTCTAATACAGTTTTTACACACCATTTTTGATTTTCCATCATCACCATTTATCTAAAATCAATTAAATGTATTTATTTTAAAAAGAATAAAATAGTTATCTTATAAAAAAGGTATATCAGGACAATTACCACCTGATATAGTGATTTAATAAAGAGATTAAATAAATTTTCATGGTTATAGCTTAAATATAATTGTTTCATTATTCAGTGATTTGTAACAAATCAAAGTTAAACAAAATCAAGTATTATGCTATAATACATAAAAGTTGGCGAGTTATAGATAAATGAAATTTAACTACAGATACCCAAAAAAAGCTTAAGGAGGTTAAAACTATAAAACTTCATTGGGGTAAATAATAATTGTTAATTAATATATTTTAATAAAATAAAATTTATAAAACTTCTACAAATAAATCAATTGTTATCATCGATCGTTAAACTCTTCTCACCAATCTAAAATTGGAATATTACTACTCACTTGAACATTGTAATACGAGTAAATGTCTTTAATTAAATTGCGATCAGTATTAACTGTTTCGAGTACATCTACAAGTTTTTCATTTTCAGTTAAACAAATTCGGCACAATGCTACATTTATAACTATTGATGATGCCATTGTAAAATCACAAACAAATGAATAAATTAATAGTTATATTATATATAGTAATAAAAAACTACAGTTAAAAATTTATTGATGTATGAATGATTCACAGACATCTCAGTAACAAATTTTTAATACAAAAAATTAATTTTGTAACAATAAAATTTGGGCAATTGTATACAAAACGGCGTACACATAACTGATAAGAAATAGAGAGACAATGGTCAAATCATTACAACTGATAGTAGTTGTCTGAGAACATCTTTAAGCTGTTTGATGGCCATTTTAAATGTAGTTGAGATTTTAATTTTGTAATTTTAATATTATGTTATAATTAGTACCAGGATGTACATATAGTACAACTGTTACATTAGTAACATTTGCATCGTTTTCTTAATTTTTTATAGCATAACTCATTAAGTACATAATCCGATTCAAAGTTTATAGAGTTCAAATACAATTTTTTTAATGATTTCATGAATAATAACATTTTTTATACTTTTGGGTTATTTTAATAGCACTTTTGTTATTTCTTTTTAGTAATAATAAAAATGTTTGGTAATTTTTCTAATTGTATTATTTCGTATTTTTATACATTTTTTAATTTTAACGCAGATTTTCCGCATACTAACTTCAAATTTTTTTATTAAAATTTTCTAAAAAATTATTCATAATTTACATCACACATAATTGTTTACATACAAAGTGAATTACTAGTTAATCGATAAATAAAAAAAATTGAAAAAATGTTTTTGGTTTATTTTAACTAAAAGAAATTATTGGTTAAAATAAGAAAAGATAAAACTAGTTGTGTTAGATTATTAGTATTGAATTATTATTATTGGCATAAAAGTAAGGGACAATAGGGGCCTATTTAAATTAGCCCCTCTAATATGAAGTTCTAGGTTAACCTTTTAAATTATTATACTGTACTTGATTATTCCAACTCTCATTAAAATGTTACCAAACGTTAAATAATATATTATATATAAGTATAAGAAAAGTTTTAATGAGTATCTTACTTAAATATATATATATATACACATGATCAAATTTCTCTTTTTACTTAAATCAGCAGTAGAAAATCAAAATATGCCTAAACTTTTGAAAGACCTTTGAACTAAATCCTCTACATCCACAATTACAGTATGAAAAATAAAACATTCAATAAAGTTTTAAATTATCGATTGGGCACATCTTAGTCTATAATTCTCATTTAAATACAAAATAACAACATGGAATGGAATAGAAAATAATTTGATTCATTTTTGAATTAAACTCCTAATACAGTTGTCTCGATTTATTTTACAAAATAACTATTTTAAATATGCAAAAGAAACATATAAAAAATTAATTTCAAATACTTTACAAAGTATATTAATAATATATATGAATAAAACAGATAAATTAAATTACACTTAAAACTTCAACATACTTATTACACGTTTATAAGTCTTAGTATAAAATAATAATAAATACATCTAAATAAATTCTTAAGTCTAAATTATATTTATTTGTTTAAGGGCTATTAAAAATTTCAATACACAATATTTAAAAAAAAAAAAAAGTGGATAAAAAACATTTTAGATGGTATACATAGGTTTTGGAAACAATTATGAAATAAAAATAAAACCTTTCATGAATTATAAATGTAACAATATTCATAAAGAGTGAATGCTGTGCTATTAATTTAAGTAATGAATAATTGATCATACAGTACCATAATATTGACAAAAAGTTATTTAAACAAATAGAAATAATATTTCTACTATATTTTTTTGTACATATGGTTTTAGATGAATTTTTTTTCTAAAATTTAAAGATTCAGGTTCAAATATATATAAATTTAATTTATACTTATTAGCTAAACTTCTACAGACATTTCACTTTGATCAACTTCAACCACTAAATTGTTATCATTAACTAAGTCACCCTGGTTACAAATTTCCTTATAAGATGATTCTTCTTCATTTTGATTTTCAATATTATCTACTACATCATGTATATTATCCAGTAATATTTCATCATGTTGTGAATGTATTATTACTTCATTTAAGCTGGATTCATCCATCTCAGTATCGTCAACTATAACTTCTTCAACCAAACTGTTTCCATCAAATAATTGATCTGGCTGAGTTGTTATTGCATTATTACATGATTCATGATTAACAAATAGCTCACCATCTTTATCAATATTATCTTTTAAGTGAGTTATATTACATTTTTCATTAATGATTGGATCTTTAACTGCATTTTCTTGTTTTTCATTAATGTGATCTTTATGAAAAGTAGTATCTACATTAACTTCTTTTTCATCAACTAGTGAATCAGAATCTGATTGATCAACAAGCATCGTATTTTCAATATTGTTGGCAGCCAAAGATGTAGTTTGGGATATAATAGGAAGCATTACCACACAATCAACAGTTTTTTTTTCTGTAATGTTAGAAATACTTTCTTCATTATGTTCATGTTCTTTGTGCATAGCTAAAGCAATTTTATACTTAAACTGACTAGGACAATATCTACATGAGTAACGTTTATACTTGTTAGAAACAAGTTTTTTACCATGTTTAATTTTCCAATGTTGACCAAATTCTAAGCATGAATAATATTCTTTACACTTAGTGCAATAATAATTAAGAGGATATTTATTTTTAATAGGCTTAGCTCTTTTTATCCCAACATTAGAACAATGAATCCAATGTTCAGTTAATCCAGCTTGTGATACAAATTTCTTAGGACATTTAATACAAAAATATAAATTATTTATAAAAGGAAACATTTCAATATTAACTAGTTTATTTTTATTATTAGCTGAAATTTTTCTAGAAGAATCGATTATTTTTTCTGGAAAATTTGTCGTCTCTGTAACATCAATGCTAGAAGTAACTGATTTATTATTTGAAATAGTTGAATCACAATTTGACTTAATACTTAAAGAATTAATTGTTTTTAATCTTTCATGTTTTTTCAAGTGATTAACTAAAGCAGCTTGTGTTTGACATATTTTTTTACAATACTTACATTTAAAATTTGTCCTTTTTTCAATTAGTTTAGTCTTTGTTTGATTAGATATTACTTTTTTCTTCTGTTTATTTTGACATGTAGTTAAATGGTTTCTAAATACATTAATGTTATGCTCAGTCTTACAAAACGGACAAATCATTGTTTTTCTATTCTTTGATACAATAGTGCATTCATGAACAATCAATTTATGTACACTTAATCCTTGAATATCGTCATATTTGGTAGAACATTCAAAACATTCAAACATCCCAGGTTTTTGGCAATTCCCTTGAGTTTGATGATTACGAAGAGCAGTAACATCAGGAAAATCGGAAACACACTGCCAGCACATAACATTATTTCCTATATTTAAATGATCGCGGCAATGTGTTTTAAAATTTTGAAAATTTTGAGAAATAATATTACATGATGGTTTTAAACACGTAAACAGAACCTGATCAGCAGTTCGTACAGGGAGCTTACAAGGAATAGCAGCAGTAGTAGTAGTAGTTTTAAGCCTCTCTTTTTTCAAATCAACATCATTCTTTTTTATAGTAATTCTGTTAGTAGATTTAGAAATTGGATCTATTTTAGGAATAGAATATGTTTCAGGCTTATTTTGTTGGTTTTTAACTAACTGATTGTTTTTGCAATATTTAATGTGATCATTAATTTTAGCCAAATCTGGAGAAGATTTTTCACAATAATAACATAAGTAATTACCTGAAGAATTGATAATACGGCTATTATGCTGTGTAAGCTTGTGTTGAGCAATATCTAACATTGAATTAAATGAAATATTACAAGTGTAGCATTTAAATAAGTTGGTCATATCACTGTGAATATGTTCACCATTGTCATCTCTACTAGATTTTTTATTTTCTTTGTAACACTGACGACATAAAATGGATCCAGGAGACATACCAATGTGTTGCCTGTAATGAGGAAAAAAATCTCTAACTGCTCTGAATATTATATTACAGTTAGGTACTAAACAGGTAGAGAACTCTTTATTGAACTGTGAACAATCATGATTATATTGTTGTTTTTTACAAATTGAACAATAATGTGACTCCTCATTTGATTTAATATTTTGAGAGATATTTTCAACATCAACTGATTCTTCACTATCTGATATACAAATTATATCATTTGTCTCAGTTATTTCACTCATAGGATTTTCATAAATATCATCATTTTCACTAGATGTTGATAATGATCTCTTTGATGGTAGAATGGGATTTTCATAACTTTGTGACGAATTTATTTTGATATTAGATATTTCATTTTTTGTGCATATTTTTTTATTAAATGATGACGCATGAGGATTGATGTTATTTCCAAATTCAAACGATGAATCTGGTTCACTTGAATTAACAACACACTTTTTGGATGAATTATTTGTAAACTAAAAAAATAATTAAGATTACTCGAATAAAATTAAAAAAAAACATAAAAAAAAATTCAAAACAACAATGAATTAAAGTGTGCTTTAATAAACACTATGGTAATTTTTAAATTATATCTTATAAACATTGGGAAATTATTCAATATATAATAATCATTTTCTATCAAGTACAATATTAAGATAAAAGTCTCTTTATTACTTTTATGACTTCATAAGTTCAAAAATACAAAAAAAATTACTGCATTTTAATTACTACAGAAGTAATAGTTAAAAATAAACCTAATAAATAGACAAGATAATTAACTATGCCTTAAGCAAAATCATTAAAAATATAAAAAAAATAATATATTTTTTTTTAGAAGTTAATAGTATTCTATGTTCTATAATTTTGAAAAAAAAAGTGTTTGTTTCCCTTTGTGAGTATTAATTTAAATTGTTTTAATTGATACATATATGTTTAAGTGGTTTAAAAAATAAAAAAATTATTTAACTAAGAAAATTACTAGTCTATATCTTTTAAAATAATAGTTTAAAAGTTATTGTCATCAAGTCATTTTCTTAATTTTAAACTAATTAAACATATACATTTCTATTAAAAACTTAAATTATACTTTAAGAAACTACCTAAAAGGGGACATTAAATTTCGCTTTCAAATATAAATAACATAATTTTTATCATACAGTTATTTTCACCAATAAAATGTTAAAAACTAGGATGAATGTCATACAATCAAATTGGGATGTTATTCTAGAGGTAATATATATATTTTATTATTTAATATTCTAACATGTTATTACTATCGATAGTTATTTTATACCTATAATAATATATTCAATTATGATACACAAATAATTTATACATCCTTTATTGATGTATTCAACTTTTATAAATATTTATTTGATTGATATCAAACCTTTTTGGCAATATAATTTATCACTATTTGTGACTCAGTAGCTTTTTTTTTCATTTCAACCCAACTAAGCAATGATTTATGGCAATTTTCACATATAATCTTGGGTTTGATATCATCTTTTTCCACCTGAAATCAAATTTATACAAATACACTAAATAATTTTTAGAAGTAATTTTACTTTACTTTAACACCCAACAATTCAAACATATGCTGGTTTAATCCATTATCATTGTTTGATATCATAAATATGTTTAAAAATTTAATTTTTCTATTTGATTCTGGTTCCAATAAACATATCCTACACAGATCAAAATTTTCACTGTGCAAATTTATTTGCGAGTTATCCATCATAAATGTACAAATTGCAATACGATCAGAATTTCTTAGTGTTTTAGGTTTTGTAATTTTCGAGAGAGAATAATTAGTTTTTTAATTTATTAGTCATTTTGCCCTGTTAATTTAATTACAGTGTCGAGTGATATAGATTTGAAATTTATTATTTATTAGTTAATTTCATAAATATTGACAACTAAATAAAAAAATTGAAAGAAAAAAACAAAAAATTATTTATGTGAAAATGTCTTAGGATTTTAAACAATCAATTCTACTAAAAATGATAATTTCAATTGATGATACTGATTTAATTATGATATCTATTGTTAAAAAACATGAGTATTAGAATATTGTAATATTATGAACATATAATCACATGATAATTATAAATATACAAAACTATAATATACAGTTTAATAAATCCAAAACACCGATTAATTTTAAAGACCAATCTTGTTAACTTGAAGCATGAAAAAATGTATGGTAGATAACGATAATATCTCAGAGTTCGGTTGTTGTGGTTCATAACAATCTACTCTTACAAATACAGGTTTACCATTTTATTTTTTTGGGGATAATAAAAGTTATACAAGTGATTTGTTAATAACACTACCACTCCATTATTTCGATAAATAATTATTTTTTCATGAAAATGTCAGATAAAAATTAATTTTTAAAAACTATAATAAAAATATCAAATTTGTTGCAAAGAAAAATTGTTTCTTTAGATAAATTTTGGGGTTAACTTTCGAAAGTTAAATAAAAACCTATTATTTTTTACTATTAGATGGAAAACAATCTAAATAAAACTATCTGGTCCATTACTAGTTCTGTAACATGCTCTTTAAGATATTAACATTTAAAAATAAAAAAAAACGGTAGCACAGTGGTGTCGCGGCACAGTATGGAAGTGGCATAGTTGGGACATGTATAGATGATATCTGACAGTGATTAGAATCACTATCTTAAGACATGCTTCGATGCAAATCTGTAGATAGGGTTTAATTTTAAGAAATTGGTAGATTATTTCAAAAGCAACAATAACTCTTATTCCCTTAATTTTATCCCGATCTGTTATTTGATTTATAATTATAATATATGAATAAATAATAACTATAGTAATTAAATTTAGTATGAAATTGATATTAAATAATTTAAATAATTTTTTGAAAGGGAAAATGAAAAAGAGTTTGTCAAGACAGTAAAAGAGAGGACAGTGTGGAATGTCGAGGGAGACATAAATGATGTGTGGAATAGATTTGCTAGTTGTGTAAAGAATACTGCAAAAGAGATTGTAGGAGTAGAATGCTAGGAAACAATGAAACCTGGTGGTGGGACGAGGACGTTAAAAAAATCATAGAAAGTAAGAAAAAGCAATTCAAAGTATGGCAGAAGAGCAAAAAGAGAAAAGACTGAATGGAGTATAAACGCTTGTGCAAAGAAGCCAAGTGTGCAATAAGTAAGGCGAAGTTTAAGAGGTATGATAGGCTAAGAACAAAGGAAGGCTAGAAAGAAATCTATAGATTTGCAAAAGTAAGAGAGAAAAAGACTAAAGATTATCATTATATAAGGTGTATAAAAAGTGTTGATAATAAGGTACTCTCGAGTGATGTTGACATCAAAAAAAGGTGGAATTAGTATTTTGAAAAATTACTTGTACTTCAGTATTTCCGGAACTTTTTCAAAAGTTAATTTTTGGTGAATAAGTTGTCATTTTAAATTCCCCCTGTGGACAGGTAAAGGGCTAGATAAAGCCATTATGCTTTAACCCTTTAACCCTGGTAAAGGGTTAAATTTATAAAAAATATATACCAAATGATGGGTAAAGACATCAAGCATCTATAAAAAAAAAATTATATTGATATGTTCATTTTTGAAAAAGTTATGGCAATTTTAAGTTAAAAAAATTTAAAAAATTTCGAAAATTAGCGATTTTTAAATTTGTAATTTTTTTGGATGTTTCCCCCATTTACGGGGAACGAGGGAAATTTTTTCAATTTTTGAGGGTAATGTCTTCGACTAGATACGATTTTTGATCTTTTGACGTATTGTTCATCAAAATCGATCCAGCGAGAGCTGAGACTCAGCGTTCACAAACACAAAAAAAAATTTTAAAAAAACACATCATAGTAAAATTAATACCTTCTCAGCGTCGCTCCTTAGCTAAAAGTGAGGAGCGGGGTAATGTTCAGCGAGACTCTATTTTTACCATGGCACACAAATAATAATTCTAAGTTGAGCATCCCATTCAAATACAATTAAAAATAATAATTCCAAAAGTAANAACAACATACAACATACAACATACATGTGAAACTAATAAAAGCGTATTAAAAACTAGTATTGTTTAGTCAAATTTTTTTTACAACATACATAATATTCTAAATTTTAGCATTAACTCTTCACCTATTTACTCGACCAATGAATTCGATAAGTATTTTAAGTTAGAATGTGAACAATAAAAAAAAAGAAGTAGGTATTTTTTATCGAATAACTTTTTAATGAATTGCTCATTATTTAATACATTAATAATTTTTACCGTAATAGATCACTTAAATAGAAATCAAAGTAATCATTTCTAGTTGAAACTTATTACCATTTCAAACCTAATTTGGCAATATTTAAAAATATTAGAAATTAATAATTTGAATTGTTTGTATGGAGAAAGCTGGTTGAACAACTTTGATAAAAGGAATTTTTTTTTGTAATTTTTAGGATAATATCTTTAACTAGAGACTAGTTGTGATTTTTTGACGCATCGTTAAAAAATATAGGTCAAGTGAGTGCTGAAAAAATAAATGACAGCCACAATAACAAACCACATTAAAATAATTTTAATATGAATAAATAATTTTTTCTCACGAGGGGAGACTACAATGATAGGGTTGTTGATATTTATTGAATCTAAATGAGATAAAAATCAAATAAGTTTAAAATTATTTCTAACTCAAAATGAATCAAGAAATAATTCAAAATAATCCAATAGTAATTAGGGTTCGAACTATCAATTCAATCATACGTTACATTTCTTCGGTGGATAAAAATGGCAATTTAAGCAAGATTCATGTAATATATTTTAAAATCATTGTGCTCCCCTTGTAAGTTATTATAAAATAAAATAAAATACAAAACCAAGAATTTGAACACAAAAATATCATATTTTTGAATACGGCAGTCATTTTCATCACGAATACAAAATAAATTACGAATTTTTTTTTTTCATTAAAGTATATTATATATGTTTTAACTTAAGATATATACATGTCAGTATTTCCAGAATATTTTCAAAAGTTAATTTTTTGTGGAAAAGTTATCATTTTGATAACCCCTTATGGTCAGGTAAAGAGTCAGATTTTCAAAAAAAAGTATACCAAATGATAGGTAAATATTTAAAGTATTATAAGTTTAATATTTATAATACTATACTACGATTTTTAAAGTTGTAATTTTATTGGGGATTTCCCCCATTTACGGAGAACGAGGGAATTCTTTTCAATTGTTGAGGGTACTCTCTTTGACTAGAAATAATTTGTGATTTTTTGACGTAATGTTCACCATAATCGATCCAGTAAGAGCTGAGAATAAGTGGTAACAGACACAAAAAAAGAATAATAATAAAAAGTAAAAACATCATAGTAAAATTAATACTTTCTCAGCTTCGCATAGAAGCTAAAAAAAAAAAGTGTATAACAATAATTTATATATATAATATAATATAATAATAACGTATAACAAAAGTTTCATCATAAATCAAAATCAAACATAAATAATTGATTTCTTTAAAAACATTTTTTACAAATAAAAACTAAAATATAATAATTAAAAATATCTACTTTGGTATAGTCTTAAATTTATACACTAAAATTAAACACATATTATTAGAAAAATGTTCACGACTTTTAATATTTGTTTACTTGTATCAACATTTATGTTTAAAACTTTTATATAAAACGCTTTGTTAAGATGTTTTTTAGAGTTATAACTCAGGGGAGTAAATGTATAACGTGTGTTGCAATTTAAGGGTTCAGTACAATAACTAAAAATCTTCACCTTTTTTAGAAATTCACTTTTCTATGTTTTCTGATAAACAATATTATTTTTTTATTATATTGGTTTTATCACTGGACTTGTCCGTGCGCTAGATAAGTTAATATTTTAATCATAGAAATGCCTACAACACCAGGTTATTTTACTGAACCTTTCAATATCAATAATTAATACATTAAAAAGTTAATTTTGTATGTATTTGAAAAATATAAACTATTAGATTATTATTCGTTTTTATTAAAACTTTGAAAATAAGTCTAAGAGAACTGAAAAACAAGAATTTTGCTGGCTTTCATATTAATTAGCCATTTATTAAATAATAATTAATCTGATAAAACATATCCATCTTATTATGAACAGTGATTTGATAAGTTTTAGATTCTTGTTTGTTATAGATAATAATAAAAAGTATTTAGTTTTAAATTACTATAATACAAGAATTTGATGTTCTTATTGGATTTACACCCCCCAATTACAATTAAAGGATATTCCTTAAGAATTTTATTTGTTAGTAAACAAAATTAACATAAAAAATATTTTCACATATAAGCATTCCGTATATAGATGTAAATAATATAATTAGTAGATTTTTTTAATTTACAAGAATAATATTTAACCAATACTTAGTAGCTCTCAAAATATATGATGTCGAGATAGAACTTAAGGTTTCAATTTTATTTACTACGCAGGAGAGCATGATGGACAATTTGTTTTTGTTTGTTCTCTTACATAATCTTGAACGTTGAACGATCCTTTATTAACTTCTACTCCAGTTTTTTTGAATAATAATTCTCTGAAAAAAAAGCCAATAAAAACAAAAATACAAGAAAATTGTAGTTTGTTAGGAAAAATTCCCAGCTACAAAGTTGGTCCAGAGTCATTTCAATGCAATTTCACAATTAAATAAACCAAAAATTAGGTTGTTTACATTTTAATAGATACACTTGACTAATACATAGTTTTAGAGCTGTTCCTCAGAGGGGTATAACTCGCGCCTCTTTAATTAATAATCATCATATTATTATCAAGAAAATAATAACTGTACCTGAGAAATGGTTGATCTCATTCTATTGGACAATATTTCATCATTTTGTCAACAATTTTTTGTTTTGTAGGATTGCTACAAAAAAACTTAAAAAATATCACACACAGACCCTTGTATTGGTTTTAATCATGCCCTGATCACACAATTAAAAAAAAAATTATACAGTTGGAAAAAATCATTTTTCCCCCCTTCCCACCGTCATATTTTTTTTTTTGTTACGGCACTGAAGAAAAAAAATGTCCAGTGAAAATAAAACTTATCTTCACAATGTAATAATTTTTTGTCTGTTCGGAATTATTTCAATCAACTCTTTTTTACTTACATCTGTAAATTGTATAACTATAAGCAAATACAGTGATATTCATGCAATTGGTTACACGATAGAGTGTACGGAGGTATAAAAATATACCCATCGATTAATTAGCGTATATTTTTTTTTTTTTTTTTATTAGAAATATACAATCTGTACAATGAGCACAATAAGCATATATGATAAAAGTAACAAAAAAAAATTTACATGAATACATTTTGATGGAAGAAACCACTCATTAGTGATACTTCCCATGATTTTTTTAATTTTTTATTTTCTTAGAATTTTTATTTTATATTTCCAATGACTTAATTATATTATTATTAATTGATATTGGTAGAAAGAAGATCACGGCACCACTTACGTTTTAAACGTCTGGGTGGGTCTCCAGGTATGGACAAGGTTGAGAGGTTTTTTATTAGGGGATTTGAGTGGGAGAGTAATTTACTGTGGAATCTTTTATAGTAGGAAATGGCTTCTTCATGAACTGTTTTTAAGTTGAGATCGTTATGAAGTGTATAATTAGAGATATAAGGAGGTGCATTGATTAGTTTTCTTAAGACAATATTCTGAAAGCATTGAATTTTATTGGTATTGGATTTTTTAGCATTTCCCCATAACTGAAGGCCGTAAGTCCATATGGGTTTTAAAAGGGATTTATAAATTAAAAGTTTAACATTAAAGTTTGAAAATTTATTGTTTGTGATTAATGATTTGAGTAACCGCAGACGGCTATTTAACAACGAGCGTTTATTTTTAATGTGCTGAGCCCACGTGAGCCGACTATCTAGTGTAAGTATATCTTGTGATTATTTATAAATATATAGAATACATTTTTATAATAAACTAAATTAATTTATTTATTTATTTTTGTCAATGTAATTACGTTAAAAATCATTTAATTATTATATTTATTTTATCATTTTAGATTATTAACAAAGCAAACATTACAAATTCTCGAGAAAAAATTTATTTAATAATTTATTGTAGTTATTTGTTAATTGTTAATGATCATGGGAAAATCATAAATAATTAATGAAAACCGTTTTTCATTAAAAGCTATAACTGAAATTTATTTCTTATCTGTTTTAAAAAATACCTAGCAACAGCCATGAATGCTACGTCAACATTTAACCCAGATTTCGCAGATGTCTCCATAAATGTGACTGAATATTCTTGTGCTAATTTCTCACCTTCTTCTTTTTTAATTATTCTATCACTGGTGCTACAGTCTGCTTTATTACCTGATCAAACATTTTATAAGCTGATGTTTAATTATAAAAACTAAAATAACAATATAAATTTTAGGAATTATACCTATTAACATTATAACCACTTGGTCATTCGCGTAATCTCGAATTTCACTTAGCCAGGCTCTTATATTATCAAAGCTTGTTCTATTCGTAACATCGTATAGAAGTAAAAGAGCTATAAACAGAAATATTTTTCAAGATTCATGTAGAACTGTGAAAATAAATTACATAATTATCAACATTAAATTAATGGGCAAAAATTCGTTTCAAATTAATAATGCTACAGACGCGGATTTAGAAACATTTCTTTGATTTATTAATTTTCGATAGCATGATACTTTGTTTTATAGTCATCTTGTAACCAATGTTAGTGAATTGTTAATTTTTTGAGTCATTTCTTCTATGTATACCTTCTTTAGCGTAATTTTTATGGGGACTGTGAGGATTTCAATCCCTATGATAACATTTGTATTCCCCACAAATAAATTTAATTTTAAAATGGAGATAAAGCAGTAATGTAAAGAAGCTTTCTTAAGTTTTCTTATTTATTCATAATATTATGAGAAATATTATTTTTGATGAATTTGTTTTTTTTTTCAAAATTTTTCTAAAAGTAACAATTTTAGTCAAAAAATTGTTTGTTGTATTAATTTAGAAGGAGGAAGGATTTTACGATGATTATAAAAAGTATTGACTATTAACATATCCTCCATGTCTTTATGGTTTACAAAAAAGTTTTTTAAATTATAACTTGTTAAATTATTTGCGAATTGTATTAAATAATTTAAATAATCTTAAATTAGAAAATTCTATTTTTTTTAAATTTGTAAAATGCTATTCAAATTTATTTGTACAGATAATTGACGAGGGACTTAAAATATTTTTTGAATACCATGAGCATCTCTATAGTATGCATGTGTGACGCTTCTAAATCGTTCCTGACCTGCTGTATCCCAAATTTGCAATTTCACTTTTGAGTCTTCCACAGATATAACTTTATTCTGAAAAAATGTGTCATATTATAAATTAAAAATTAAATTAAAAAACTATTTAAAAATTATAATAAAATTGATATCAATTATATTTCAATAAGGAATCATAATTTAATTAAATACTGATAAATAGCTGATTTGTTAGTCTCCTTAAATGTGAGTCGTAGTTAATTTGTATACAAATAGTAATTTAAACATATTTTTAAGAAGTTTTAATTAATACAAGGTGATTATTTTAATCACCAGTTAATTTCTCTTCACATAATAAGTCTTATGTAAACTTTGTTAGTTATATAAGTACTTTCATTTATCTGTTATAAAATAATTTTTATATCCTTTCATTATATCTTATTGGGGTATCAAATTAATTTTTATAAATAGTAACATAGATATTAAACTCTCTTATAAAATAGAAAATGATATAGTTAAGAGTAATGACTAGGGGCAAGATATGGGTGTTGCTATTTTTATCATTTCAGAGTCGTACTCCTCGTTCAATCTATGTATAAAAATAAGAATAACTTCCGAAATACTGGTCCAAAAGTTGTTACCGACCAATCATTTTCTTAATTAGATAACTTTTTACTTTTTAAGTTAATTAAATATGTATGTTAACATTTATAAAAATAAAGTTGATACACCAATAAGTTATAAAGGATGGACATAAAAATTATTTTATAACAGATAAATGTAAATACATATGTAACTAACAAAAATAAAAAAATAAAAAATGTTCAAAATACTTATTATTTGAAGAGAATTTGAGTGGATAGTGTTAAAAGAATTATTACGCATAAATTTGTTTTTTATTTAAGAAAAATATTTATTAAAAACTAAAATTCAATAATTGAACTTTAATGTAATTTAATGTAATTAAATAAAAGAGGTGTGTATAAAAAAAGTGTACAAATTCTTATATTAGTAAATAATAAGTGTTTTGCTATAATATTATTTTATTTTTATCTGAACAAGATCAGTTTTTCTAATAGCGCCAACGGTTAAAATTAAAGTTAATGTACTATCCAACTAGGAAATTAGCATAGTAATAAACATATTGCGTTCTTCGTATAAACATTTTAATTATTGTGTTACAAATGTACTTAATTTACATACAAATAGAGAAATCATAATTACTTTTAGAGTTTAATTGGTCAATAATACTTATGGTACCTAATTTATAAAACGAGGTGTATATTATAGAAATTGCAACTATACATCTTTTGATTAATTTTTTAAGATTAATTTTTTACATAAAAAAAAGTTGTACTCAAAAAATGTGATAATGCGGTGTTGAAATAAAAATAAAAAAATTAATATTGACTTAAATTATTTTAATTATAATCTGATAATTTTCAAGGTTGATCTTGAGTTCATGATTTTTCGTAATAGTAGTTACACTTTTTGATAACTAGAATTTAGTCATAATCATTTTTATAAGGTTTTCGCCATCAATGTTATTGCAAAAATAATTTAGTAAATAATTGTAGTAGTTATTTTTTAATTATTTTACTAGGTATAAATGCGAGTTAATAATACACATGTTGCGACACTTGTTTAAATATTACTGTCTACTTGTTTATAATACATCATGTCTACCAATTTTGATTATACTCAATTTCTATTAGTTACATTTCAAATATTGTGTACAAATTTAGTAGATTAATTTATTAAACTCAATTTTCAATATTTAGGACAAGTGTAAAAGTATTTGTTTACAATTTTAGTAACGAGTTAAAAACAATATTACAATTTTTTTTCTAATATAACATACGTAATAAATTATAAGATAATAAAATTTGGTGTGTTATTCATAATTCATATTACACATTTCACAATTATATTAAAAAATCTATGTATCAATATTTGTTCATTGATCACTAGATAGTTATTCTCACCCTGAAGTCGACACCGACTGTGGAAATATAATTTCCGCTTAAAAACATGTCATCTCTGAAACGAACTAATAAACAAGTCTTCCCAACACCTGAATCACCAAGAACCATAACCTAAACATAATTAAGTTTACTTAAAGTAATTTAAATTATATTCTCGTATGAATGTATCAAATTTTATTGTCTCCTGTTTTCTTCTCATTTGTAAAAGAAAATATAGGACTTATTTTTATAAGCGTTCCATTGCCTCATTCAAAATAATGTAATAGTGTATAATGTATAACTGTATATACATTTTTCAATAGATAAAATATTATATACCACTAAAAAAAATCAGTCTTTAGTTTTCTGTTTCTTTTCATGAGACACATTTTTAGACATGAATGGTTTAAAATATTATTAAAAAATAAAAGTATTTATCTAACATTACATCATAAAAAAACATCTGCATTTTAGTAAGTACACAATTATAGTGTAAAAAAAGAGCCTTATCTTTTTGACATTTTAATTAAAAAAGACGCTTTGACATTTTAAGAAATATTGAGTGCGTCTGCAATCATTCTATATATTATGTATGTACAGGTGTACATTGAACATCTGAAAATTGTATCATGTTTTTTCAAAACATCATTATATTCTAACTTGTATATTATTATTTGAAATTCTTACACATTTAATATTTATAAATAATGTTAAATATTTGTAGTGTATGTGTATTTCAAATAATTGAAGTTATTCCACAAAAAATTCATTTTATTTGTTACAATAAAATGTAATAAACTTTTCTTGAAGAATACGGAGTGATTGTTTATATATGTCACATGCAATATCTTTAAAAGTATAAAATATAATAAAAATTTTTTTTTTTTCAGAACTTTTTGATACCATTAACAACGTTTTATAATTTCAGAAAACAATTTAATCCTATCTCCCTCTTTCCAACTTAAAATTTTATCAAAATTACTTTTTTAAGTGGAAACATTTATATTTAATCAACTTACCATAATTTTTTGAGGGGCTAAATTCATTTTTCCTACTCTAAAAAATAATTTTTGTATAACAAATTAATAGAATTTTGTTCAATTTTTTTTTTTTTTGAAGGGGCTGAATTGTAAACTGGGTGATTAAATCTTTTACCTTACACTTATGCAACGTACAAACTAAAAAAGGTTCTGTCTAAGAAGATAATAGGTCGATAAGGGGGAAGGAGTAGTATGGTTCATTAATGCCTAGAAATAAAAATAAACAGAACCATGTTACACCTACAATCATTATAGTAAGTATGCATGTTAGATAATTTCTAAAATACAGAACCATAAGCTGTTAACGATCAGTAATTTTATAAAATAGCACTTTTTCTAGTTTTTAAATTGGCTAATAAACTTAAGTTGATAAAATTTTGAAATTATAGAACGTAAGATACTATTGACTTCCAAAAAACAAAAATTTTATTTTATATTTTTTAAGATATTGTGTGAGTTATAGTTATTCTTTTTATTTTTTTAAAAACTTGAAGTAAAAAATAAATAATGTAAATTATTTTTATGTCTCGATTATAAACAAAATTTTGTATTCTATTTTATATCAAATTATATTATATGAAAACTATTTGGATATGGTTTAAGATTAGAACTTATGATTCAATCAATATTAATGTCACTAATATATTCTGTTTACACTACGGACTTTATCCTTACCTTAAAAAACCAATCACAATTATTGTCAGGATGAAGTTGATGAAACTGTGTTCTCTTATTTTGATGGCAAATATTTTTATTGCAAATACTATTGCCACTGGTTTTAGAACAAGGAGTTGAAGATACAAAATCACTGACACTATAAAACACTTTACTGTCTATCGACGATGTTTCGGGTATTTGTATGGCTTGATTTGGCTTTACAGACGTCCTTCGTTTTGATACAATTTTTCGCTCGAATATTCGTTCCGAAGACATTTCAATAACAGTCTGAAGTCTATTTGTAATTTTAACTTTAACACTACACTAATGTTTAATTCACATTTTTTTAAGTAAAAATAAATAAATAATAAAAACACATTCAGTAAAAATATGATCGATCGTGATTCACGACAAGGTTCACTTGTTCAGCGACACGCGCGTCGTTATTGTGTAGCATAACACTTGTGGCATTTATAATATCTTCCAAACCTCACCTCCATTCCTGATCACTACAGTAATACACAAAGTATATCGTGTGTATGCGTTTTTGCATCCGACGGAAGCGTAACGCTGCGTCGGCAGGTGCCTGGCATTTTCCCGGGCGTATCCATAGTTACCATGTTGAGCTACTGATAATGATGTGTCACAAGAAATCCTTTGTATTTTATAATGTCTATATGTAAGTAGTTTGAAAATGTGTTAAACTTTTAAAGTTATAACGAAGTACTACATTAAATATTTTCAAAATAAAAATTATCTATTCGTTGTTTTTCAAAAAAAATTTTAGAGTCGTTCAAATAATTTTTTTGTAGAAAATTCCATTGAACTTATATTTAATATATATACTTTACACAAATTAATACGATGTATAAACTGTATTTTCTCTTAAATTTTGAAAAGTAATTTTATATAATAATTACTGTAATTAATAAATTTGATGAAGAATGGGTAGACAGTAAGTTTTTAATATCACTCTGATTTTGTTGAACTATTGCTTCATAACATCAATTAATTCAGTTATTATTTTTATTGTAAAACAAAATTATGACATGTTATAAAAATCAGTATACTTAAGTATAACTGCTTATAAAAAATTTTAAAATACATACCGTAAAACCTATGCCAACAGTGGCAGAAAAATTTCCAGTTTGAAATTGTCCAGTATCAAAACGAACTAACAGTGAAGTTTTTCCTACTCCACTGTCACCAAGTAAAATTGTCTGTAAATATAATTTTATAATTATAAAATATGAATAAAAGTTATCATTAATAAAGTCAATAGACTCCACAAAGACTATATCACAATATACATTATTTTTATTGACTTTCGGAGTCCTAAGCCTTTCAAGTCATCCTAATTGCACTTGCAAATTTAAGTTGAGTAAAAAGTGCAACTATAGTTTTAGAGCATAGTAGAAGTTTGGGAGCTTAATTCCTCCAAAAATACAGACAATTTTATACATATTATCAAAATATTTTTAGGTGGAGGAATATTATTGTAAGGCTATCAATATTTTTCCCTAACTCCGTTTATTATTTTAAGAAAGAAATGTGCTAACAGTTCAGTCTGTGAACTTAAATTAGTTTTCACATATCGTAAAATTTTATATTTTTATAAAATACGTAAAAAAGTTATTGATTACTGACCAATATTTAAAACAGTAAAATGTTATAACCTTTAAAACTAAAATATATAAAACGGTAATTAAATAAAATAAAAAAATTAGTATATAATCAATTGTTTGTTCTTATTTTATTGATGTAAAGATATGTAGGAGATGGTTATAATGCTGGAAAATCACCAAACTGTAATATAAATTTTAATTTTAGGTAAAGCCACTTTTCATATTTTTGATCAATTTTTTTTGTTTTTCATATATTTTGAATGAAATGACTGGAAAATTGAAAATTTCGCCCTGAGGAGTTATTTTACTTGCCTATGCATAAAGACGACCCAAGTTTCTCCACAATAAAAATAAAATTAATTACTTTGATGATACACTCCCAGCAAACTATACATAGTAAGAAAATAGTAATCTAAATGTTTGAATAGTGTCTATGATAAAGCTGTGTAGGCGTAATCTAGGGGTATAGAGGGATATAGCCCTCCTAATTCTGTTGCAATCCCACATTAAAAAAAAAAAAAGTTGCATGCAAATTACATGTAAATTTATACAGAAATATTTTTATAAGGGGAGAAATTAAGTTAGAGCACCTAACATTTTGTTCAAATTGTGTCTATACATAGTAAGATCAGCTATAATGTATAGTTCAAAGTATTGAGCGGTTGGCAAGAGAATAGAGCAGTAAATTAGTGTAGCAGAAATGAAAATGCTTAGATGGACAAGTGGAGTGACTGAAGAAGATAGGACAAGGAACGAATATATAAGAGTAAGTAAAGGTATACACCGTCAGTCGTGGATAACACGTGAGAAAATAGACTTAGATGGTTTGATTATGTTATGAGGAGAGAGGAATCTGAAACTGTAAGAAGAGTTATGGAAATTGTTGAAGGGAGAAGAGGTAGAGGAAGACAAAAAAAGTGATGGAAGGAGTTTTTAATGTGATATGAGGATGGGTGATGTGAGAGTTGTGTCAAGGGGAAGTTTAGAATAAGGGTGGTCGACCCCAAGTAGTTGGGATAAAGCCAAGGAAAAAGAAGATAAAGATCTTATTGGTTGATAGAAGTAATTTGAATTTCTACTTATTTTCTATAAATTTGTTAATGTATATATAAATTCTGAATAATTGGTTACCCAAAATTACTCCATTTAAATAGATTAAAAAATTCTCTTTAAGTAATTTCAAAAATTAAAGCATATTTATAATAGGTATTTTTCTTCTTCTTCCTCGCCTTAATCCCAACTACTTGGGATCGCCCATCCTTATCCTAAACTTCCACTTAACACGATCTCCAACATCATCTACGCTCACATCAGCTGTCCTCATATCGCATTCATTAGCATCCTTCCATCTCTTTTTTGGTCTTCCTCTACCTCTTCTTCCTTCAACATTCATTGCTATAACTGTTCTTATAGCTTCCAATTCTTCTCTCCTCATAACATGACCAAACCATCTAAGTCTATTTTCTCTCATCTTATCCACTATTGACGTTACATCTATACTCNCAATCTAAGTCTATTTTCTGTCATCTTATCCACGATTGACGCAACACCTATACTTCCTCTTATATGCTCGTTCCTTATCCTATCTTCTCTAGTCACTCCACTCATCCAACTAAGCATTCTCATCTCTGCTACACTTATTCTCTGCTCTACTTTCTTATCAACCGCCCAACACTATTAACCATACATCATAGCTGGCCTCACAATTTCATACTAAATTTAAAAACTATAATTAGTATTTATTCATATATTATATTTTAAAATCAAAGAACTACTATTATATGCTCATTCCATTTATAATATGTATTATGTAACAAAAAAAAATTAAAATTCTGAATAAGATAAGTTTTTTTTTAGGAACCAACTCTTTATACAATTAAAGGAATGGCTATTTTAGATAATGATGGAAACCGTATTTTAGCTAAGTATTATTAAGTAAGGGAGGTCGACCCCAAGTAGCTGGGATAAAGCCTAGAAAAAATAAAAAAGAAGAAGACATATTTACCTTGTGAATAATTTTTAAAGATGGATCTGATGGCTTCCTAAGATTTGTTTTTGGTTTATAGTCCCTATATCCTGTAGATGAAAGATTTTTGTTATGTTTCATCACATTAGGTATCTGTTTATTTGTGTTTTCTTCCGCTTCTTCTACACTTTCAAACACGTCATCACTCATAATATCATCCGTCGAAAACATTGCTATTACAGGAGTCTTTATCTAAATTAAAAAAAAAATCAATTTATTTTTACCTTATTTTAACAAATTTGATTAAAAATTATATCTAGTAAATGTTTAATGTTAAAGTCAATAATAAATGATGATCCCAAGGAAGATGGTATTTTTACGTGATCTGATAAGTACATTGATTTTATAGTACTCAAATAAATTTTATACTGAAATTAATTCGCTTAACTTTATTCATTTGCCTTATAAAATATTTTACTTTTGATACAGACGAAAAATAAATTTAATAAGCGTTAATAAAAATCTCAATGATAGGTATAATAAAATACAAACTTATCGTATTAAAACCTTAAACATAAAACCATGCTTCTTTTCTTAAAATAAATTTTAAATATTCTTACTTTTTGCTATTGTTACTACAAAAATATTCACGATCAAGTGCTATGTGATAAATTTTTATAAGATGTTATATGGATATGAATATCTAATATGTTGAACGTAATGGGAATTACATTAACATATATTTCTAAAAATTAGACTAATATTTTTACAAATCTAGTAAAATTAGATTAGTCTACAGTGGCGTAAGTTTACAAATTTGGCCTTTGCTTTTTATGAAGTGGATCTAGAAAATATTTTTGGAGGAGATCAACCCATATTATTGTGATGGTGTCACGTTACCATTATTGTGAGAATTTATTATAATAAAATACAGACAACACATTCGCTTCCTGAAACTGATGAATTAACATTTATTGCTAAATTGACAATAGTCCAAATTATTATAAAAACCCAAAAGACCTGACCATCTTGGTTAGTCGACTTCAGTGCCTTGTGTCATTCATCAGTCTCAGTACTCGGTTGTCACTGTCCGGCTTACTGCTTAATGTAAAGTCTTTGTTTTTTCCTTTTTAACCTATCTACTTTCTTCCACAACATTTCAGAGTACTTGTGTCTTGCATTTCGATTGCACCTCATACTCGGCTACCCCGTTCTCTCTTTGAAGTACTTGTGTCTTGCACTTCGTCAGCGCCTCACACCTAGGTGTTAACCTTATTTCCTTCCTATAACAACAGCATTTTTCTCAGCTTTCACCGAACCGATTTTTTTCAACGATACGTCAAAATATCACAAATTATATCTAGTCGAAGACATTACCCTCAAAAATTAAAAAATTTCCCTCGTTCCCCATATGAGGCAAATCTTCAAAAAAATTACATATTTAAAAATCGCTAATATTTAAAATTTTTTTTTACTTAAAACTGCCATAACTTTTTTAAAAATAAACAAATGAATTTAATTTTTTTTTTATAAATACATGTGGTATTTAACTATAAATTTTATAAATCTAACCCTTTACCTGCTCACAAAGCGGATTCAAAATGACAACTTTTTCACAAGAAATTAACTTTTTCAACTTTTTAAATTAAAGCTAAAGTAATATACTTATTATGTAAAAAAAAATGTTGGACTTTATTATGGAAAAAAAATTTTGGACTTTATTTTGTTTTCATGGTAAAAATATTTTTAACTATATAATGCTATAATTTTTTAAAAAATGTATGGATCATTATAATCTGATCCTTTAACTGTCCACAGGGGGGGATTCAAAATGACAACTTTTTTACAAAAAATTAACTTTTTCAACTTAACTTTTGAAAATGTTCCGGAAGGTCTGACACTTTTATATATATCTTAAATTAAAGCTAATGTAATATACTTTATTATGGTAAAAAAAAATTTCGGACTTTATTTTATCTTCATGGTAAAACAGACATCAAAGTGGATAAAAAAAATACGATTTTTGTAAAAAAATTCTTTTTTATATTTTTAACTTTATAATGCTATAACTTTTTGAAAGATGTATGGATCAATATAATTCTTTTTTTATGGATGCATGATGTCTTTAACTATCATTTGGTATAATTTTTTTATAAATCTGACTTTTTACCTACCCAAAGGGGGGATTCAAAATGACAACTTTTTTACAAAAAATTAACTTTTTCAACTTAACTTTTGAAAATGTTCCGGAAAGTCTGACACTTTTATATATATCTTAAATTAAAGCTAATGTAATATACTTTTTTATGGTAAAAAAAATTCGTACTTTATTTTGTCTTCAGGGTGAAATTGGCTACCGAATGCTATTTTTGTGTGAAAATTCTCGATTTTATTTTTTTATTTTTAACTTTATAATGCTATAACTTATTGAAAAGTGTATGGATCAACATAATTTTTTTATGAGAAATAATAATTTTTAATAATCCTGCTGGGTTTTTTTTTCATGTCATCATCACTTGAGAGTAGAAGTTTTAATACTATAGGTGTTTTAATCAAGCAGTGTTCAAAACGTAACAACTCTGAGCAAAGCTGCATTTATACCAAAAGATGAACAAATCAAGTAACATTTATTAAATATTAAAATAAAAATTGAATGAGAAATAGAACATTTAAGTTGAAAAAAAGAGTACATTGAATTCAATTTTAGGAAGTACACAGAAAAAAATGATACAATTGTATAATAATATAATTCTAAAACGAAATACCGACGATAAAACAATTTATTTTATTGCTTGTGGTCGATAGTTCAAATAATGAATAATAATAAAAATCTATTTTAATATGTTTTGTGGTATTTATGTGAAGTGGTATGGTCGTTTTCATTACTTAGTCGCAACAAAAATAAAGGGATAATATTACCTTACAACATTATATATATTATTATTGGGTAACCAAACATCAATATAAACTAAAGATATATTATTAAAATGAGCGTAGTAGAACAAAATACATATTAGCGAAACGCTTTTTTTTTTTATTAAGTGATGGCATCTTTAATATATTAAAGATAAGTTAATCTCCCCATAGACTACAACAAATATGTCACATATCTAAAGTCTTAAGTTAATTTACTTATTTAATAATTTACTCGGTTGATTTATAAGCCATCCAATCAAATAAAATTCAATGACTATTTTTCCATTGGAGTACAAATTTTGAACTTAGATTAATTTCTTTTTTTTAATTTCTTTAAAATATCATAATTTTTTATGTTGTATAGATTTCACTTAATATAGAGTAAAAAAATATCAAGACATTGTTAGTGATTTTTAAAAGTATTTTTTGACTCTTCAAAAGAACTATAACGACATTAAACTTATAGCTATATGTAGAATTAATTTATTCAAATTCAATAACACTTTTTTCTAATATTACAGTTTTAAATAAAAAATAATTGCAATACCTTTTTCATAGTTTAAGCTGTATTTTAAAACTTCCAATTAACTATTAATCTATCCACATCTTATTTCGTGTTGATTGTTTTTCTACATACTCTTAAATTTTCGTCTCCTCAAGAGTTGATAAAAAAATAACTTTTGCATGTTTATATAATTTTAGAAACTGTATTACCTATTAGAAAAACATTAGTTAAATTAAAAGTAATATCCTGGAGGAAAATTATAGAACTGGGGCGAGAACAATCAATTTTGGGAGTTTCCCGTTCTGTTAGCGCATGTCCCCTTATTCTTTAACCTGATACGTACGCATTGATAAAATGATAAAAGAATGCAATTTTTAAAACATTTCATTATGTCCATGATAACTTTCATCGGTGTTCATTCAATGTAATAATAAATAATATGAAATAATAAACAGCAATGGTAATGAAATCTTAATTTTTTTTTCGATAATAGTTGCATTGATAATTCTTGATATTATATCTAGTAAATTAGTTCACATATATATGTATATTTATATATATCAAAATTATTTTTAGTACATATTGACAAAATTATTACAGAACCCAAAAATATTATAAGATCGCATTTGAAACCTTAATTGAAATTAAAATTAACTCTAAAAGTTAAAAAACCAAAATTTACCAAAACTCTCGTTAAAAGTTAAAATTAACTAATTAATTTTAGATAAAATATTTAAAAATAAAATGTTGTGAGACTCCAAGTTCAGCTTAAGTTATTTGAATTAAGATTTTACTTCTCTTAAAATTATTCCATTAAAATATGAATTTTTTTTAATGAGATTTAAAATGCATAGAAAAGCATGCAAAGTTTGGGAAAATAAATTAAAATTTTTTTTTTTTGACCTATCTAATTATGACTGCTTGGCCATTATTTTAATTTTTATCTCACGAAAAAGACTATATTGCCTCATTAGCTTCACATAATTATAAGATATATAGAGGAGAAAATTAAGTTGTTGCGCGTTTTTCTGGTTGCTTATAACAAAAAAAAGTAAAACACTTCTAATTTGTGTTTTGTTTTATACAAAATCATTATAATTTTAATTACATTTATTAAACACGGACACATGAGAAATATACAGACGCGTTAGCAGATGTTTTAGCACGTGAGCAGCTTGCGTTTTGTCTATGTTCACACAGAACCTGCTAAAACGGTTTCGGTGGTTGTTGCAATCACTGATATGCATTTTGAAAAACAACCAATACTTTTATCGTGCCACGAAGTGATGTCGTTCTCTCTACATACCGTTATAAGAAAGTCGTTAAAATTATATCCCTCTTTTTGAAGTATTCTGCATGAGAGGGATAGTTGTAAAGAACAATATAAAACGTCTTGTGGTGCAACAATGATTGTAATGCGTGTAGAACGTACCCTTCGAAGTAGGTTGTTTTGATACCTTTACTAAGCATAAAAGACGATGCCGCGGTTGTTTCATCTGCCTACCTACATCTAACACCGGCCCTGTAATAATACAATGATAGCTTAAAAGGGGTCTTGTTGGATCTACTAAAACATAGCTGCATTCATTTGCACGCTAAACCTCTGTAGTCTACAGTACGTCATACATCTGCTCTTAACTTCTGTCCTTGATACCATTTTAAGTTATGCTAGGACTTTATAACCTCCAACAGTTGGTTATTAGTCGCAAATAAGAGTTAACAGTTTTATAATTTTATGTTTAAGATCTTTTTTATAATAATTAAATTATTTTGCTATACTAAATACAAAATACTTTTATCAATGTTTAAATAATTTTTAGTAAAACTTCCCGTATATACTACGTTATTAGGTATTGACCTGAAAACACATTTAATGAAAGTTGCGATTCGTGAACATATAATTTTCGTACTTGCTATCTTAAAACTAATCTGTGCTAAAATAAATAATTGCTAGTTTAACAAAAATTAAAAAAATATATTGCTCATCATCAAATCCTGTATAATAAAACGGTCAGGAAAGGACTTTCCGGTTACAGTTGGTCACACTATATTTCACATTTGATTCGCGTGCGTGTGCGTCCACCGTCCGACGTAAATATTTGTTGTGTTTACATGTTGTTAGTGTTTTCTAGATTTTTAATATGAAATTGCTGTTATTAAAAATGCTTGGTAATTAATTAATTATTAAGTCTATTTTGGCATATACTTTTGATATTCTCGTGATCACTTGAAAGTTTAATTTGGACCCAGCAAGTTGTTCAATTTGTTGTTGAAATATATTGTTTATCTTGTTTAATTGTAACTGAACAATAAAAGATTAGAAATGGGCGACCGAGTGTATGCAGCCGAAAAACTGATGAAAAAACGAGTTAGAAAGGTATTTATTAATTTACTTTTATAAACATTTTTAATTGTAATTGACAATGGTTTTAAGTTTAATTTTAATTTTGTAAAGCATGAAAATTTAAATTATTATGTTTTGTATAATACTTTTATCTTTGGTCTCAAGTAAATAAGGCTTATGTCATTATTTCATTGTTCTTTTTTTAATGATAAATTGAAGCTTACATTTTTTTAAATATTTTGATTCAGTTAGCTTAATTCTGAGGTGAGTTTTCTTTAACTTATTAAAAAATTGATAATTTCCCTATTATATGTGTGCGTTTTTAAATATTTTAAAAGCATTCTTGTAATTTGTTCAAATTTACTTCAGTTTTTTTGTGAGATCCTAGTCATGTACAATTTGAATTTACATATTTATTGTTAATGCTATTATTTTTTGTTATCATCATTTATTGATTTTCCTACATTTATAAAATTATGTATTTATTCTTCTTATGAGCATTTTAAAACAAGAGAATAAATATTTACAATAATTATTACAGTTGAAATAACTCATACTAATGATGAATTGGAAATCTAATAAAAATGTTCCTTTTATTAAGCAAATATTTGATTTAGGAAAACAGGTACAATCTGTGGGTCTAGAGAAGCTCGGCCCTACCCTTCAAATGCTATTGTTTCCCAAAAATGTATGTAAATCTACTTAAAAGAAAAAAAACATTAAGGAGTGAAGTAATTGAGGTAGATTCCCTAACTAGGAAGATTTTGTTCTTCTGTATAGTAAAAGATACTGTACTTCAGTAGTAATTTTATCTTAAAATTTGTAACTCTCCAGGAAAACCGTTTATATTTTTTCATCCTAATTTACATTATTATAAAGAGTTGCAATTAATCATTAGTATTTAGAATTTTTCTTTTATAAAATTACTTATTCTATAATATATAAAAAAAATTTCATCAAAAATAATAATAAAAAAAAAAAAAACCCAGCACAGGGGGGTCGCGGCACAGTTGTGACGTGGTATAGTTGGATCAAGTATAATGATATCTGACAGTGATTAAAATCACTATCAAAAATAAACGCTTCGATGCAAATCTTTAGATAGTGCTTAATTTAAAAAAAATTGGTGTTTTATTCCAAAAGCTACTTGATCTGCTGGTTCCTTATTAATATCTCGATAAAGATAAAGTATGTCAAATGAAAAAGGGTTTATTAAAAAATATTATTTCTCATAAAAAAATTGTGTGGATCCATAAACTTTTCAATAAGTTATAGCATTATAAA
>NW_026099574.1:22180254-22180479 GCF_025091365.1 Daktulosphaira vitifoliae | reverse complement strand
CATTTTCACCATGAAGACAAGTCCAGAGGTCAAATTTTTTTTTTTCAAATTAAAGTATATTACATTAGCTTTAATATAAGATATATATAAAAGTGTCAGACCTTCTGGAACATTTTCAAAAGTTATGTTGAAAAGGTAAATTTTTTGTGAAAAAGTTGTCATTTTAAATCCCCCCCTGTGGGCAGGTTAAGTGTCAGATTTACAAAAAAAATATACCAAATGATA
>NW_026099574.1:22146749-22179905 GCF_025091365.1 Daktulosphaira vitifoliae | reverse complement strand
AAAAAAAAAAAAAAAAAAAAAAACACATCATAGTAAAACCAATACCTTCTCAGCTTCGCATCGAAGCTAAAACGTGATACTAACCTTTTAACTGTGCATTTCAAATGATGTACTAAATTTTAATTTACATATATTAGTATATTTATTTTTGCAATAGATAATTATATCTTTATTCATTAGATTTTAATTAAATATCCTCGTGAGATTTAATTTCTAATTGTTTTTCTTCATTAGTTATAACATAATATTAATTTTAAGAAAAAATATAAGCTTCTATTTTAACTTTTGACTGAAGCTCTAAAAACAAATTTACAGTTTGATAAATTACATAATGAAATAATATAAAAAATTTGAATAAGTTAATATATTTAACCTTCGTGTGTATTTTCTCCCTTGTTACCATATTTATAGTTTTAGGGTATTAAATAAGGAGGGACTAAATGTAAGTTTTCCTCATTCTAATTATATGTTTATATAATAACACATAATCATTCAAAAAATTTTTTTAGGACTAAGATCTTTCTGCCCTGCCTTATACACTTACTCAGTTTTTTTATACTCTATTGTCTTATTTTAGCTTCGGTGCGAAGCTGAGAAGTTATTAATTATACTATGATCTTTTTTTTTTTTTTTTTAATTATTTTACTTTTTTGTATCTGTTACCACTTTTTCTCATTTCTCACCGAACCGATTTCTTTCATCTATACGTCAAAAGATCACAAATTTTATCTAGTCGAAGACATTATCCTTGCAAAAATTAAAAAAATTTCCCTTGTTCTCCTAAATGGGAGAAATCTTCAAAAAAATTAGAAATTTAAAAATCACTAATTTTTGCAATTTTTTTTTTTAGTTGCTTGATGGCTTTACCTATCATTTGATATATATTTTTTTATAAATCTAACCCTTTACCTGCCCACAGAAAGGATTCAAAATGACAACTTTTTCACAAAAAATTAACTGTTGAAAATCTGACACTTAATATATCTTAAATCAAACCTAATGTAATGTACTTTATTATGGAAAAAAAAAAATTTGGACTTGATTATGGGGTAAAAAATTTTGGACTTTATTTTGTTTTCATGGTAAAAATGAACATCAAAGTTAATTAAAAAAATACGATTTTTGTAAAAAAATTTGTTTTTATATTTTTAACTATATAATGCTATAACTTTTTGAAAAATATATGGATCAATACAATTTTTTTATAATAAATACTATTTATATACCTCTTTCATTCAATATACTTTTTTTTTAAATAAAACCCTTTCCATTTAAATATTTATATATTTATTTATTTATTCATATATTACACTTATAAATCAGAAAACTTGTAATCAGGTTATAAATAAAGAAATAGGAGATCATGTAGCTTTTGGACTAATCCACCATTTTTTTAAAATTAAACACTATCAACAGATTTGCATCGAAGCGTTTTTTATGATAGTGATTTTAATCACTGTCAGATATCATTATACTTGACCCAACTATACCATGTCCCCACTGTGCTGGGTTTTTATTATTAAGTTGATGAAAAATGATCGATTAATCATAATGTAGTAATAAGAAATTTTTTTTTATTTTAGGGACGGGTTGAATATCATGTCAAATGGAAAGGTTGGGGTCCTAAGTATGTAAAAATTCGTAGTACTAATTTTTTTAATTAATCATTCATATATATTTGTAATTGTACAATTATTAAATATTTTTATTTTTAGGCATAATACCTGGGAACCTGAAGAAAATATTATTGATACAAGACTTATTGATATTTTTGAGCAAAGGTATAAATAATATAATTATAACATTTTTTATTGAATAAGATAGGGTTCAAAGTACCTTGGTCCAACTAATTAAAGTCTTATAAGACTGAAATCTTATTAATTTAGCCTTTAAAATTTACAAAAAAGTTGATTTCTTTTTTATCTTTTGGCAGGGGCATCTTTTATGAATTAAAAAAAAATACATATATATTAATAATTTAATGTGGAAATATTAGTTTTTTAAATTAAGAATAACACTAAAATTTATTTACAAAATTTATATTAAAATGAGTGAACCATGGTAGATTTGGATTTTTATGAACTTAACATAAATATTTATTAACTGTAATTGTCATAGAACATAATTAATGAATAAATAAGTAATTAAAAATGAAAAAAAATTTTCCAGCCAAACTCGTACAGAAACCAACCATAAACGTGGTCCTAAAAGAAAAGTACAAAATGTAAAGTATTTATATTATACAAGATAATTTTTTTATGCTATGTCTTCTTAAAAACATTGACTAATTTATTTGTTACTTTAGTCACATATAGAAACACCAACTGCTGATCCAATAAGAAGTGATTATGAAGATGAAATAGCTGATGGTGATTATACAAGCCAAGATGAGTCTGAAATTTCAACAGAGCCAAATAATAGTGCTCCTTTACTACCAAGGCATGATGATGAAACTGAGGAAGAAAAACCAAGTACATTATTATTTTATAACTTTTAGAAGTCAAATTTTTACTAAAATTAATTTTAATATCAAATTTAAAATTTATATTTATTTATCTTATATTTAGAATTAGTATAAAATCAATGAAGTTCAGATCATTTATAGTTTAGATCAGTAAATATTGAAATTTGAAATTGATTAATGCAAAAATGCATTTTACTACCTCTCACAAATTTCTAATTCGTTTTTTCTTTTTAAATACAAATGTATTATGTTTTTCTGTGAAAACTATTAAAAAATTACAAACATTAGTTCTATGATAAAATTACCATCATAAATCATGCGTAGATCCAGAATTGTTTTTTTGACAATTTTAAAAATGTTTCAAATTTATGTAATTAGCATAAAAATCTAATAAAATGACACCAATTTCAAAATAGCTATATAATTATAGCATACATTTAAATTTCTTGCCTTTGTATGCACTAAATTTATTATCTAGTATTAAATTAAAAAGCTTTAAAATAATATAATTTCAAAAGATTTCTGAAACACGGTAAAAATTTAAGTAAAATTAAATTCATAATATGTACAAATTCTCTGTTCAACCCAAACATATAAATATTAAATATATGCACTAGTTCTTGCCCATTTTTAAAAATACATGTATTATTTAATTTCTTTTAGATGATGAAGACTCACTAACAGAAATGCCCAAGTTAAATGCAGCTATTAAAGTTGATGTAAAAGTGGAAAAAGTAATTGATGATAAAAAAATTCAAAGTGAAGAAGTAAATGTAGTTCAAGAAGAAGAAAATTCAACTAACAAATCTACATCCAACATATCTATCCCTAAACCATCTAAGTCACCTTCTCCTTTATCTAAACCACATAAAGTTAAACGTAAAGCTGAAGTATTGTCTAAAGAATCAGGAAAAGTTGGTGTAACCATAACGACCAGCCCTCCTATATCTGAATCTAAAGTGCCTAAATTACAATCATCAAGTATTCAAAATTCTAATAACACTATAGTGTCACAAAGTACTCAAGATAGTGGAAGAACACCTAAAAGAAAATCTTCTGACCATGTATCTCCAGTTGTTTTACCCAGTCAGAAATCTACAGGTCCAGAAAATCAACACTTAACAATCACTGCAATACTCCAGAGTACTTCAACTAGTGTTAAATCAAGAGATACTCTAGCTGCAGCTGCGCCTATTAGCTCTAGAACATCTGATGAACCAGCTAGGCCTCAAGAAGATGCAGCAACTGCTGTAACCCAAGGGGCTAGTGGTCAACACCAAGTTCTAGATACAGCATCCATTGCTGAAACACCTACTCATCGAATTCAGTATAAAACAATATTAGCTAATCCCGGGCCTGAATATTGGCTTGCACGTAATCCAGTAGTTGATAATGTATTTATAACTGATGTTACTGTTAATTTAAATACTGTTACAATAAGGGAGTGCAAAACTGAAAAAGGGTTTTTTAAGTCTAATGTTGAAGCTAGGCTTTAATTTAATTTATGTTAAATTTATATAATAAAATCATTTAAATAGTTTTATATAAGCAATATATTTTTTATGCTTGAAAAAATATTAGTATATATATATAGGGTGATATGAGGTATTATATAGTTATAATTTATTATGTTGACGTAATTGTAACTTAGTCAAATATTACATAAATGTATACCTTGAAGTATAGTACAGAATCATGTTTAAAATACTTTTTACTGATAATATTCAATTTAAAACTAAAATTTAATTATGTTAGAAATGTATCTAAATTTCAAATTATTAAAAAAGGAAATCCACATATAAAAAAATCACTCTATATAAAATTAAGGATGTTTAAATAAATATTTTATAGCTATATTATATGGTGGATGTTAATATTTTAAATCAAAACTTAAATACTTTTAGCATTTTTAACAGCATCTAAACTTTATTTAACCAATAAAAATTTCCGTAACTTATTACAGACCTTTATCATTGAATTCCATATTAATTTAGGTTTTCTATAAAACAATATTTTTTTACTACAAATTCAATGTTTAAATTAAAAGCTCTCTTGATATAAACTTAAGATGAATTGCTGTATCTAAATCAAATAATATACTTTTCATACAAAAGTAGATGGTCAAATGATCTCTATTCTCGCTTTAATTCTTTATTAAATAATAGTCTATAAGACATGCAAAATATGTTCATAAAATTATATCATTATTTTTATGTACAGTAAAAAGTTAGCTGGGTGATATTGGTCATTGAAAAACAACAATGTATGAATAACAAAAAAGAGATTATTAAACAATTATTATCATCATTTTTATTATTATAAATAATATCATCATATTTATTGATTGTTAAAGAAAACTTAGATAGCTTTTGTGACTATGCCATAAATATGAACAACTATGAGTATGCATGTACATTTTCTATTATTTATTTTATGTTATAAATATTTCTAATAATTAAGTGTAAGTGTTATTTGTTATTTAGACTATGTTTCTCTTCAATCCTTTTGTCTTTATTCTTATTAATTTATTATTTAAATCTAATGTATTATATTATTATTATTTATTTTATTATTACTATTATTGCACTTAAATAAACTTAATTACTAAGCACACATAAAGAAACTGATGTAATTCCCAATGTCTTAGCTTTAAAATTCTGTTTTTTTTTTTATCAGTTATATTATAATCGGTATTTTTTTAATTTATATAATATTAAATGTAATTAATATTTTTAGAATATTGAGCTTAACATTAAGTATTATATTTTATAATATAACTGTTAAGTTTTAATGACAATTTCTGAAACTCCAAAAAATTAGTTACTAGGTGGAAAAAATTTAAATGTTAACAATTTTTTTTTACTAAATTTCAGTTTATTGGTGAAGATCAAATTTAATAATTCCTTATTAAAGTTTTTAATTGTGTAATAATACTATCTAATATACCTGTATTTCTAGTCATGGCCGGACTTTTTCTGTTCAAAATCAACAACTATATTTTTCTTAATTTTAAAAATTATTTTTACTTTTATTATGTAACATTTTGTTATTGTTTATTATGAACTTTGATAAGAAATAAGTATTGAATAAAAAAATACTTCATTAATTATGATTATTGTATTACAATTTAATTAATATTCAATTGTTTAGCAGTTGAAAATAAGGTGATGCAATAATACATTGTAGAAATTTACTAGTTATATGTGCCTTTGAAATAAATGACATAAATATTGAAGTAACAAATTATGTTTATTATTTTGCTTACAAGAAAATAATTTGCAATGTTAAATTCTAGTTTTTGTGTAGTGTATTAAAAATAAGCAATATACAATATTAAGCACTTCAGCTTAATTAATCACAACAGAAGATAAAGCTCTAAAAAGATTAACTTGTAATAAAATGTTTTATTACCTCTTTTATATTTTTAAGTTAAATAATAATAACGATTAGCAAACAAACCACAAATTTAGATGATCCAACTATTAAACCTTATAAATATTAAAGTTGAATAACATACAAAATGTCACTTACCAACTCATAAAATAAAAATGAGAGTCGGTTGCATTCTACTTAATCATTATATTTTATACCCAAAAGTCATAGGTAGTAAGATTAAATAAACCCAATTGGGTTCCGGGCATAGTTACATTGAAATTTGTTGATTGTTATTATAATTAAATTTATTAAAGTGATAGAATTTCGGAATGTTTATATTAGAATCATTCTTATCAAACATAAGAGATTCCGGATTAAATATTTTAGATTTTTACGTATATCAAAGTCAGAATAAAATTTATGCAGATTTAGTGTTTAGAATGATTAAGCAACGATCTTATTTTTTAATTTTAAATCTTACATTTTTAAAGCCTTGATTATTAACTTTTTTATTATGATACCTTTATTAAAGAAAAGGTTACAGGAACAAAGTTTGTCTGTTATTGAGCATTATTCTAAAACTTTAAAAGTTATTGATAGCAAATCAGAATATAATGCATTTATTCATGTCAATAAACGAGGAATCAATGATGCAATACAATGTCAAGAAAAGATAAATATGGGTTGTAAATTTTTTATTTTATCTGAATATTAGTATGATATTGTTTTTTAATTTCTAGATAAGCCAAGACTTTTAGAAGGTATTCCTATTGCAATTAAGGATAACTTTTGTACAAAAAATATAACTACAACATGTGCATCAATGTTTTTAAAAAATTTTGTTCCGACATACAATGCAGCAATTGTTGAAACTCTAAAAAATGCTGGTGCTATAATTCTCGGAAAAACTAATATGGACGAATTTGGAATGGGGTTAGCTAATTTTTTATTTTTATTTTTTTGGAAGGTATAACACCAATAAATTTAATAGTTCTGGAACTGTAGATTCAGCATTTGGACCATCAAAAAATATTTGGCATTCTAAACCTGATAAATGGCACATTGCTGGTGGCAGTTCTGGTGGAAGTTGTGTTGCAGTTGCTTCAGGAATATGTGAAGTGTAATTTTTATTGTATAAAAACTATAAAGATATGCAATTATTATATTTAATATATTTTAGTGCATTAGGTTCTGATACTGGTGGTTCAATTAGAAATCCAGCTTCTTACTGCGGAGTAGTTGGCTATAAACCTACTTATGGTTTGTTATCTCGTCATGGCCTTATACCTCTAGTTAACTCCATGGATTGTCCTGGAATCATAGCTAAAACTGTTGAAGATGTATTTATAATACTAAGTATTATTGTAAATTCAAAAGTGTTTGATTCAACATGTTTAGATGTTTGTTTGGATACTAAAAAATTTTATAAGAAATTTTCAATAGAAAAATGTCTTATTGGTATTCCAGAAGAGTATAATTGTAATAGTCTATCAGATGAAGTTAAAAATGCTTGGAATTATGTAGCTAATATTATTAATGATTCTAATGCTAGTGTTAAAAAGGTAATATTTTTCTAGACCTTGTATCTCAAATTTTGAATAAATTACAGAAAAAAATAAAATTTAATGTAACTTGTTTCTAAAATAGTACTTATTTTATATAAGATGCTCATTATAATACTATCCCAGTGTCTATGGATGTTGTCAGAGTTTTTTTTTAAGAGAATATACATCCTTTTTTTTTATCCCCTTCAATATATATTTTTACCATACTATGGTAAATTAATAAAAATTAATATAATGTACTAATTTTCATAACAGTAATTTCTATTCTCCATACACCTCCGTAAAAAATGTTCATGTAGGTGTTTCATGCATTTATATAAATAATAATAAGTTTTCAATAAAATTATATAGATTGTTTTTATTATTTCAAATTAATAATGCTTATTTAAATGTTATATTTATATAGGCATATAGAATGATTGACATTTCTGTTCTTCAAATGAAGAAAATATATTTATTAGACATTCAAAATCTAAATTTAATTATATGAAGAATAACTTTCTATTATTTAAAATACTGTATTAATATATTTATTTATCTAGCAAAGCTTTACATGTAGAGTTCTAATTAACAAATGTTTATTTTTTATTATAATACAATTTTAAATATAATGTTTGAACTTAATTGTAAATATATAGAAAAATTATGATACACATTTTTATTAATATGTTTTACTAATTTTTTTTATATTTATATTGTAAAGTTTTTGTGTTGAGAAAAAATAACTTTTCTCACTAAAAATGTTTGTCATTTTTAATTATCATACATTTTTATCAACTTTCAGGTTTCTATGCCATACACCAATGCTTCAATTGCTACTTATTCAGTTTTAAATGCATGTGAAGTTGCAAGTAATATGTCACGATATACAGGAATTATTTATGGTTACCGATCATCAAAAAAATATGAAAATCTTCAGTCTTTGATATCTGAGAATCGCCTTGAAAGTTTAGGGGAAGTAGTAAGATCAAGAATTTTAAGTGGAAATTATTTTCTTTTAAAAAAGTAATTTTAATAAAATTATTTTTTTTACCTATTTAGAGTTATGTTTATATTAATTACAAATAAATTGATGTCTACAATCAGTGGGTTTCAGTGAATCAGAATTTTTTTGATAAGGGTTTTTAGTTAAAATTGAATAATTATTATTCACTTTATTTTAATTTTGCAGTGGTCAATTGTAATTTAGAACTTTTAATTTAGTTAAAAAAGTAATTTTATCTTCAATAATATGATTCATATATATTTTTTAGGAATTATGAAAAGTATTATTCTCAAGCATTAAAAGTTCGAAGATTAATATCTAATGATTTTAATAATCTGTGGCGATCAGACTTTGATTTTTTGATTACACCTACTACTTTAACTACAGCTCCATTACTATCAGATTTTAAATCTTTAGACAATAGAACACAGTGTGCTACTCAAGATTATTGCACCCAACCAGCAAATATGTGTGGTGAGTATTTAATATTCATTTTAGATAGATAATTTCACGTTTTGTTTATTGTACTATTTTTAACATAATGAATAAACTCTCCACTAAAATAAGTTACTCCTTATTTCAATAACAAATTTCTGTTTTAAGTTTATATATTGTATTTTCTTCATTCTCAGTTCTTAGACTAACATAATTCACTATATATTATTTTCTCTATAAAATGAAATATTTTAAATCATAGACATATAATTAAATAGACTTTAAATGATAGAAGTTTAACATTTAATGATGTCAACATATGTTGTGTTCAGCAAAGTTTTTTTATAAAAGAAAGAGTAACGCTTTTCTCATTATATGTATTACATAAAAAATAAATAATACAAATAAATTTTTATGATTAAATGTAGAATTTTTGGATTAAAACCTCAGATTTATTAACTTTGCATATTTATACTCATTTCTGATCTATTAATTTATATACTTACAATTAAAATAGTATTATTGTGAATATGCCACTCATTATTTATTAGTGACAGAATTGTATGTAGATGATTTATATGAAATTTTAAACTGTTCTAAAAAATGTATATTTATATCTAACATATTTTGAGTAATTTAATAATTAAAGAATTTATTTTGATTTTATCAAGGATGTCCAGCTATAACTATACCAGTGAAGTTATCAAGTGACCAATTACCAATTGGTATTCAAATTATGGCACCAAACTTCGATGATATAAAACTTTTACAATTTGCTAGTTGGTTAGAAACAAGATTACAGTTTTCTCAATATTATTCTTGTATTTTATAGAATTAGCAATAAGTGAAATAATTTATTATACAATAAAATAATTATAAATTTAATTCCCAATAACTTTTATTTTAACAAAGACCATTTTAATTGTTCTTTTGCTGATTGAAAAACCTAAAATAATAATTAGTTTAAATAATAAATAATTGCCAAAAATATACATCGGTAAAATAATATTTTTTACTAACTTGAGCAACTGTTTGCTCCCCTATTGGAATGTCATCAGCTCTTAATGCAACTCTTTGAACAACAGCACCAGAATCGGCTTCCAAAATAATCCTTAAAAAAAATTTATCATTATTATTATTTTTTTAATTAAATTAAGAAAAAATATTACCCATTATCACATATTTCATCTAAAGCCAGCATTACAACATCTAAATTATCAAGAACTACACGTTTTTCTACATTTTTCCTGAGAATCTGACTTATGGAATCATACATACATTGGAGGACACTCATTAAAAGTAACTGATGAGTTTAAGAAAAGATATAAATTTTTAAAAACAAAGCAACATTTTATTATTAATTTAAATAAAAATTAATGTACAAAAGCTTATATATTCTAACAAATACAATAAAACTTAATTGATTCAATGTTTAGCCTAAATTATTTTTTTATTGATTATTTTATGATTATTATTTTAGGGATTTTAGATTATTATTTTTGTTAATAAATATTAAATTACAAATAGTTAATAAAAATTGAAGCAATGATATGGAAAAAGTTAATTATGTACTACTCTTTCTATATCAACAAAAATTCATTTTTCATTTTTCCATGGAAAATTTAGTAAATATATAAAAACCATTTAACTTCTCTATACTTAAAAAATTATATCGAAAACAAAGTGTGGACAAATGTTTTTTTTTTCTCCTTTAGAATTTAGTTTTTGTGGCTTTTTTCATCTCAGTTGTTGGAAAAGCTTTTCTTATTTATCGGTCTTGAAAGAAGAAATTTGAAGTAGATGTGTAATCAAAGAAATTATCTTAATTTTTTGATGAATTTATTTACAATGGTAATTAATGTCTAACTACTAGGGTAAATTTTAATTAAGCATAATAGATACTGGGTGGTGGTAAGAATAATCAATAGATTATTAAATGTATTTTTGTATTTAATTATATGGAATAAAATAAAAGAAATTAATATTAATGAAATAAATATTTAATATAAACTAATTCAATTCTATAGTGATGTTCAATATTAAATAAGTAAGTTTGTTTATCAATTATTTTAATATTTTATACATTTGAGTGTAATTATTAATATGTTAATATGAGGAATTATTAATATGTTAAAATAAAACTATATTTAAGAATATTGGTTATTACTTATCACATTTGGAACTCTATGATTACTAAAAATAGTTTAAATTAAATTAACACAATAAAAAAATTATTTGATACAAGCTTTAAAGCTTTCCATTATAACTAATTTTTCAATAGTTTTTTTGTTGGTTAGTTCCTGTAATTTATACTAAGTAAAATAAATTGAAGACAAAATATGAACACACCTCATTTTCATGACAACTTCCCATTACATAGAAAAATAAATCTACATTGCTCTTATATAAACATGTTATACCATCCAACATAATAATTTCTGCATTTGCTCTGTGTGTTCTATTAAATAAATTTTTCTCAAATTCTTTTTGTTCTTTCATAGTAGGAAAAATATTGTTATCATAATACTTAGCTAAAATACGGTTTCCATCATTATCTAAAATAGCCATTCCTTTAATTGTATAAAGAGTTGGTTCCTAAAAAAAAACTTATCTTATTCAGAATTTTAATTTTTTTTTGTTACATAATACATATTATAAATGGAATGAGCATATAATAGGGAGTATAGTATATGTCTTCCTCTACCTCTTCTCCCTTCAACAATTTCCATAACTCTTCTTACAGTTTCAGATTCCTCTCTCCTCATAACATAATCAAACCATCTAAGTCTATTTTCTCACGTGTTATCCACGACTGACGGTGTATACCTTTACTTACTCTTATATATTCGTTCCTTGTCCTATCTTCTTCAGTCACTCCACTTGTCCATCTAAGCATTTTCATTTCTGCTACACTAATTTACTGCTCTATTCTCTTGCCAACCGCTCAATACTTTGAACTATACATTATAGCTGATCTTACTATGTATAGACACAATTTGAACAAAATGTTAGGTGCTCTAACTTAATTTCTCCCCTTATAAAAATATTTCTGTATAAATTTACATGTAATTTGCATGCAACTTTTTTTTTTTTTAATGTGGGATTGCAACAGAATTAGGAGGGCTATATCCCTCTATACCCCTAGATTACGCCTACACAGCTTTATCATAGACACTATTCAAACATTTAGATTACTATTTTCTTACTATGTATAGTTTGCTGGGAGTGTATCATCAAAGTAATTAATTTTATTTTTATTGTGGAGAAACTTGGGTCGTCTTTATGCATAGGCAAGTAAAATAACTCCTCAGGGCGAAATTTTCAATTTTCCAGTCATTTCATTCAAAATATATGAAAAACAAAAAAAATTGATCAAAAATATGAAAAGTGGCTTTACCTAAAATTAAAATTTATATTACAGTTTGGTGATTTTCCAGCATTATAACCATCTCCTACATATCTTTACATCAATAAAATAAGAACAAACAATTGATTATATACTAATTTTTTTATTTTATTTAATTACCGTTTTATATATTTTAGTTTTAAAGGTTATAACATTTTACTGTTTTAAATATTGGTCAGTAATCAATAACTTTTTTACGTATTTTATAAAAATATAAAATTTTACGATATGTGAAAACTAATTTAAGTTCACAGACTGAACTGTTAGCACATTTCTTTCTTAAAATAATAAACGGAGTTAGGGAAAAATATTGATAGCCTTACAATAATATTCCTCCACCTAAAAATATTTTGATAATATGTATAAAATTGTCTGTATTTTTGGAGGAATTCAGCTTGATGAAAAACAAAAAAAATTTATCAATTGAGTACAACCTTGTACTCTATATATTTTGTCTTACTCTTATTTATTCTTAATCCCTTTTTTCAAAAGCTGATCTCTACATTCCTTCTTTCGATTAATTTTTAATTAACTCTCATCAACAATCTCGTTTGCAATGGTCTTTGCTCAACTATCAAATCTATTCCACAAAATTCCTCATTTTTGCTGTCTTAAAAACTCTTTTTCTCCTTATAATTTCTACTGATGGATTCTGCCCTGTATTCATTTTGATTTTGCATACTCTCTTCCCATTACGCCACAACTTCATTACGATCATTCTATGATGTGTTGTATTGATCTTACCTGAGTATATTATTTTATAACCCTTACCTATTTTCCTTGCCTTCTCTCCCTTCCACTTAGCTTCCTGCACACAACAAACATTACCTTTTCTCCTCTTCAATACTTCTACTAATTCTCTATAGTTAATGTTCCAACTTTCCATGCATCTATTCTTACTTTGTATCTATCTTTCTCATTTATACACAAGTCCTGTCTAAAATTTTAATGATGTCTCTTCGCCATTAGGTAGGCCTTTACACATAACTAGTAAAACAGCTACTGCACAAGGTGTCCAGCTTGTATCAAACACTTTATTCTTTATTCTTTATACTTCATTTCCTCTTACCTGTTATCCCCGCACACATTCGAGATGGATCAATCTACCTAATTTCTACTCAAGTATCTTCTCATTAGTCATTAATAGGGCCGTAGTAGTATTCTTATCAGCTTCCATATAGAAAACGTTTCTAATATAAGTTAATTATTAAATATATATTAAATAAAAAATCAAATATTTTACAAACCAGTAACGCACAATCCATGACTTATATTAAATTACTCAAATTTAGACAAATATTGAAACAATTAGAATTGATGGCTAATAAGATTTTTTTAATGTATAATAATATTGTATTAGATTACCAAACTATCATTATTCTTCGAAAAATTCATATAAATTTAAAATATAAAATAAAAAATTATCTATTCTTATCAACAGTTATAGTTGATAAGTTATCTACTAACTGTATCCGTGGCGTATTATTACCATCTATAACCTACAACCTCACTTATTACGTTGTTATTTACCTAATGAAAAATATTTTATAAAAAGATAGACAAGGAGTAACCGAATAGTTTTGACCATGTTTTTCCTGGTAAATTTGAAATGTGTTTGACGCTTGCGCATGTTAACACTGATCAACATAATCGACAAGAGGTCCCCGGTAAGCCCACTGCTTCATCACCTAATTTGTTATTGTACTAAAAAAAAATTCTTTATTGAACATTTTCTGTCGAATGTTACTTTGCTATTAATGGGTTTAACTTTGTAAGTTTTTGTTCATTCAAATTTATGAATTGTGTGATGTACACACATATCTATAGTATTTGATTGTATGGTTTGCTTCTATATCTTTCAAGGTAAATATCAACCAAAATATTTGCCGGTAAAGAAGCCATCTTGTGATAAAACATAAAGACAATGTAAATATTGTCCTATTCTTGTTAGAATTGAACTATTCAAACATCCTGGAAAGGTGCACTAAGTAGTAATTTTATATTTTATGTGGTGTTTGTCCAGATATTAATGAATGGAATTTGAAGTTATTAATTTAACTTATTTCAAATGACATTTTTAATATTTGTTGTCATTTTCTATGTTTTATAATTTGTTATGAAGTTTATTTTATTTATTCTAAAGAAATATGTACAAATTACGTTGAACATATCTATTATACTAGATGATTTATTTTATGCCAACTATAGCATTACCGAATTATGAATACCAATAATGATCATGTTTAATGTACTTCCATTTTTTGGAAATATATTTATCATGTAATGTTTTAAAAATTAATTATTGAGCTATTATTGTATTTTTAGATAATTCTTTAAAATGGGCGTAGAAAAACTTTTAGAATACTTGGATAGTGGTAAAATAGAAGGTAGTTGTGTCAATGTTAATCTAACACAATTAGGACATACTGTTTCACAACAACTTGCTAAAAAAATGGTTGTGCGTAAAATTTCTCAAATTTTGCCATCAATATCAAAAGGGCAATTCAGCCTTCTTGTGGATGCCGAATGCTGTTTAGATCGTCTATATGGAGGATACTATTCTGGTTATTTTTTAAGCTTATATCTTATTATGTAAAATAAAATTGTAATTGTTAAATTCTCATTATTATGAATACAATATGATTATTTTAACATTCATTTTCAATTTAGGCACTGACATGGGAAATGTACTAATTCACATAAACTTAATTTTATAAGATAAGGAAAAAATAGTTTATCTAAACCACAAAGACTTACATCAAATGTCTTTATGTTTTCAACATAATTTTTATTCTATACATACATTTTTTTTTTCAGATTATTAAGATATATATATACCTTGTTTTCCAAAGAAAAATAAAAAATGTATTTTTTTATACTTAGTACCATTCCCATACCATTACATTGATTATTTAATAATATGTAATATACTAAAAGTGTTTTTATGCAGTTAAAGAAGTAAAAAAAAAAAAATGAGCCTTAAAATTTAAATAATTAATTTTTATTCTATAATAAATTAAAAATTTTAAGTAGTAGTAGGTGTTACAATTATTCTATTGCTAATATTTATCCAATCCATTAAACCTACAATTATTAATATGAATATGTACCATAGAAAACTGTAATGGAAAATTGTAATGATTAAAGCTCAGAACTTCAAGCATTTACAAAGTTTATTTTAGTCATTCTGTTTACATATAATGATAATTAAATTTTTGTTTTTCTTAACATCTAACAGTTTAAATTAATTATGAATTTAATTGCTGGTATCACTACATCCTGAACAACAAAAACCGATATTACATATACTTATGATAAATTTTTTCAAAGTTAGTCGTTTCAGAAGTGGCCCAAAATATTATTTTTAAATTCCTCAGATCCCAAGCACTATTATTTACCATTCAAATTTTTTTTATAAAAATTGGTTGTATGAATTGTTATAAACATGGTAATTTTCAGCATAGGAACCTAGTTATATAGTTAAAAAAAAAATTTAATATGATTTTCATTACTATCAATTGGTAATTGTGCTAATTGAGTACTTATTGATTTTTTTTTGTTAAATATAAATTTTAAAAAAATTCTTAAATTATGTGTATTAAATTTTTTAGATTGGGTTTGTGGAGGACAATGGAATAGAATGGTGTCATTTTTATCAAATTTTGTCAATAGTTTACGTCAATCAAATGTTCATGTTGTTGTATTTTTTAATGGTTCTTTTGAAAATGAACGCTTTAATGAATGGGTTCTAAAACAAGAAGAAACAAGAAATAGAGCTAATGCTGTAATTTAAAATGATAATAATCATATATTTTTAAAGTATTTAAATAATAATAGTAACATCTGTATATTTTTAGATTTTAAGACATATAGCTGCTAAAGGAACGCCCCCTCCAAAAGTTTGGTGGATACCACCAATATGTTTAAGAACTGCTGTAAAATTATATTTCCACCATTTAAAAATTCCAGTAATCTGCTCAGTAGATGATCATCACTTGGAATTTATAAAATATTGTCGCCAATATAAGTTTCATGGCTTAATGGCTGATGATGCTGAATATTTAGCATTCGATCCACCACGATTTTTTTCTGCTCATTCTCTTAAACTTACAAGACAACAAACATTAGAAGCTAAAGAATATATTGTTTCTCGTTTAATTGAAGATTTAAAGCTAAACAAAGATAAACTTTGTGCATTGTTATCTCTTTTAGGAAATTTTGTTCTACCACAACATGAACTATTTGACTACTATAAAAGATGTGGCATAAATCAAATAGTATCAAAGGTATAATATTTTACTACTATTCATTTTGTAAATCTTTTTATAAGTAATATTAGTATTAGAGCCCTGTATAGGCCAAAAAGTCTATTCATTCCTTACTGATCAAAATTCAAATTAAGTCTAATCCAATCGATCCCAATACAAAAAAACTGAAAATTAATCCCATCAAAATTATAAATAAGTCTGACCTAATGCAAATCAATATAAAATGAAACTTATTTCATTTAACCAAATGTTAAATTTAAATGAATTATTAACCAATAGTTTGTGAAGTCAATTGATCATATATTAAATACACAAGTAATACTTACAACAGTTGATATCTTCTTATCAATATATCTTATACAATTTTATTTTAGTGTTACTCAAATTTGATCTGACTTAAACTTATTTTTAGACTGTTAAATTATTTTGTTAGCCCGATCTAATCTGAAAAATGTTTCTGTTAGTTCAATCTTGATCTGAAATTATTTCATTAATTTTCAAGAAGTTTGATGGCCCCACTAATAAAATTTCTTGTCTGATCCAATCCAAAATCGTGCAGGTTCTGATTATTTTAACATTAATTTCCTCTCAATAATGTATTTTTTTTAATTCTATGAAAAAATATGAATAACTATATTTAAAAATAAAAATAATTTAAATGTTTTATTTTACTGTAAATTTCTTCATCCTGTTTTTTTTTTTATATTAGTAAATTTTCAACAAATTTTATCAAGTATAAAATTATTTTTCAATTTTATAAATATATTAAGATGAGGCATACTTTTATTTGAATGTTATAAAGTAAAAGTTTTTAGTAAAAAAATCATTAAATTCAATTTAGGATTTGAAAATATTAATTATATTTAATAAAATTCTATGTACACAACATGGTATGTGTTACGTATTGAGATAATTCTTAATGATATAGTTAATCAAAATATTTTGTATCTATCTTATTTAATATATTTTAATTGATTTTTTTTTTTTTTTGTTAAATACATTGTTTTTAATAAATAGGTAATTGGCGAAGAAATTGTAAAAAAAATTGTTGACTCTCTACAAGATTTACCACCAATTAAAAACAATTTTGTTGAAGTAGCTACTCATATACTTGGCCATAAAGATGATAAACGTGTTCCAAAATTGGCTAAGAGTATGCAGTATTACTTAAATGCAATTATAGAAAATTCAGCTAAATCCAAGATTGTGACACTAGAAAAAATAAAAAATTTTAAAAACAAAACTAATGAAGAACCTATTAATATAACAGAATCAAAAAAATTAGGATCTGAAAGTCTAAACACTCAGGTAAACTATTAAGATAATTCATTCTTCCATTCAACAATGTTATACCTTATATTAGGACATTTTTTCGTTATACTTGTTATCCAAATATTTTGAAAGAATAAAATATCCCAAAAATTTGAATACCTAAAACTCAATAAATATTAGATTTATATAAAAAATGTATGCTAGTAGAATAGATCTTACTAACAACTCTTAACTTTTGATCTAACAATCATTTCAAGGTAAATTTTGTATTATTAGATTACTTTTAGCTTCGATGCGAAGCTGAGAAGGTATTATTTTACTATGATGTGTTTTTTTTTTTTTTTTNTCGATGCGAAGCTGAGAAGGTATTGGTTTTACTAAGATGTGTTAGTTTTTTTTTTGTGTCTGTTACCACTTTTTCTCAGCTATCACCGAACCGATTTCTTTCAATGATACGTCAAAAGATCACAAATCGTATCTAGTCGAATAAATTACCCTCAAAAATTGAAAAAAAATTCCCTCGTTCACCGTAAATAGGGGAAACCTCCAAAAAATTACAAATTTAAAAATCGCTAATTTTCGAAAAATTTTCAATTTTTTTTACTTAAAATTGCTATAACTTTTTTAAAAATAACCAAATCAATATAATTATTTTTTTATATGTGACCCTTTACTTGCCCACAGAGGGGGATTTAAAATGACAACTTTTTCACAAAAAATTAATTTTTTAAACTTGTTTTTTGAAAATGTTCCGGAAGGTCTGACACTTTTATATATATCTTAAATTAAAGCTAATGTAATATACTTTATTATGGTAAAAAAAAATTTCGGACTTTATTTTATCTTCATGGTAAAACAGACATCAAAGTGGATAAAAAAAATACGATTTTTGTAAAAAAATTCTTTTTTATATTTTTAACTTTATAATGCTATAACTTTTTGAAAGATGTATGGATCAATATAATTCTTTTTTTATGGATGCATGATGTCTTTAACTATCATTTGGTATAATTTTTTTATAAATCTGACTTTTTACCTACCCAAAGGGGGGATTCAAAATGACAACTTTTTTACAAAAAATTAACTTATGATATCTCTGACACTTTTATATATATCTTAAATTAAAGCTAATGTAATATACTCTATAAGGGAAAAAAAAAATTTCANCATTTGGTATAATTTTTTTATAAATCTGACTTTTTACCTACCCAAAGGGGGGATTCAAAATGACAACTTTTTTACAAAAAATTTACTTTTTCAACTTAACTTTTGAAAGTGTTTAGAAAGTCTGACACTTTTATATATATCTTAAATTAAAACTAATGAAATGTACTTTATTGTGGAAAAAAAAATTTTGGACTTTATTTTGTCTTCACGCTAAAAATGGCTATCAAATGCTATTTTTGTGTGAAAATTTTCGATTTTGTATTATACATTTTTAATTTTATAATGCTATGACATTGTAAAGTGTATGGATCAACATTATTTTTTTATGAGAAATAATATTTTTTAATAATCTCTTTTTCATTTGACATACTTTATCTTAATTAGGATATTAATAATGAACTAGCAGATCATCTAGCTTTTGGAATAATCCACCAATTTTTTAAAATTAAACACTATCTAAAGATTTGCATCGAAGCGTTTTTTTTTTTATAGTGATTTTAATCACTGTCAGATATCATTATACTTGATCCAACTATGCCACGTTACCTCTGTGCTGGGTTTTTTTTTTATTATTTGCTTTTAAGAAATTGGTAGAGTATTTCAAAAATAACATAAACTATTTCCCCATTTATGTCTTAATTAAAAGTTTTATGTTTTATAAGTATAATACATTAATAAATACTTATTATATTAATCAAATTTAGTATAAAATTTAAATTGAATAATTTAGTATTGTTGTTTTTTGGGGGAGATTTTTAAAAGTTATAAAACTGCTGTATACAGAATGATTCTGTTAATATTATCCATTCAATTACTATTAAAATAATAATTATATTAATGAAATTCTTTTTGGTATTTTTTAAGTTTATATATTTCTTGATTTATTAATTATTAAATTTTATTATAATTTATGAACCTTATGAAAGTGTCATCCATACATGTATTTTTTAATGGCAATATACATATTTAACCAGATAATAAAATAAAAATGATCTAATTAAGAAAATGAACATTTTAAAAAGTTTACATGGTACTGTATATTTTGCAATATGTTTAATACACGGTCACCTGGTCTCCTTCATCTGCCACCTTATTACAATGCAAACCCAATCTAATTAAAGTTGTTTCTAACGTCTTACATGCATTTATACGTTCCAATTTGTTTTTTCGTCTTTGACCAAAGATTTCCTGTTTAAGTTTATTCAGCTCCTCTTAAAGTATCTAGTTGAAAATAAACTTTTTTTTATATATATTTATAGTGTTACCTTTCTGTTGTGTAATAATAACTGTCATACCGGCTAGTGCCGTTGTAATACGTTTTAAACTTAATTTTACGTGTTTGTGTATTCCTATACTCACTATTTAAAGACATTAGAATTTATCCGTGTCAAAGTTAAGTTAAAAATGTTAACATTTCATACATGAGAGTTTTGTTGTTAATTTTCAGATGGGTGACCATACTCATTATAGAATGTTTAACAGTGACGCACACTTTTTTTCATTACAGTAATGATAATTAAAACTAAAAAATATTAAACTCACAAAACATTTAAAGCCTCAAAAAATATTTAAAAAAAAAACTAACTTGACAAACCAGATTATGCTAATCATAAAGGCCCTCATCGCTCTACAAACTATAGGCAATTGTTCCCTTGTCCATCACAGGATCAGTCCACAGGTGTTTATTTAAGTAAAATTTTTGAAAAGGCAACAAATTTTAAAATAAAGAATATGCCAACACTAAACATTTTAATATTTTAAATATATTTTTAATATTGTTTTATCAATTTACTATTATTATTTATTGTCCATATTGAAATTATATTTTTAAAAAATAAATAAATACTTTTTTATTTAGATGGAAAATTTAGTAATATTGGAAGACTCAATGTCTGCTTCTAATTCATATTGTTTAATTAATCAACCTGTATTGTCAGATAAATTTTCGAACAATAAAGTTGAAATCAATGTACCTAATGTAGCTACTGATGTATTAAAAACCGCTTATGATAGACACACAACAGGCTTAATGTCTACATATGTGTATCACATTTTAACCAAAGTATGTATCAATGATCTGTTAGCTATCTAAATTTAATAAGTTGAATATTAGTTTTATAAATGCTTCAAAATCAAATAATCTATAAATTTTTAACTATAGAAAATTAAATTAAAAATTTTTATTTTTGGATATAGAAATTTTAGTGGTATAATATATATTGTAACAATACTTTTAACTATTTGGTAGAGTCAATAACTCTAGCTTTATTGTTAATTTAACCATATACAGTAGAAAAATCTTCATTACATTTTTTTTAGCTATTAATGTAGTATAAAGAGTTTTCTCTTTATACTACATTGTTGACTTAAAAAATTCTGATGATATTATTTATATATAAATTTTTTTTAGGCTGAAATAAAATTACCTGTTATATTAGAAGATGATTTAAATCACGAAATACCAAGTGCTCATATATTCTATAGGCAAGCACGACAAATGGTTTATGGAATTTTATTCAATCTTCATCATGCTCATTATTTAGCTAAAAATACAAGTACTGTTCAGAAAGGTATACTTTTACTTTTTTTTTGTATAAAACATTAATATTAAATAGCCAGTGATGTTTTTTAAGGCTAAATACACTATGTATATTTACATATTAATATTTTTTACTTATTTTTTTTAATTAAGTAACATAGTCGAACAGGATGTTAAAATTATTTTTTATGTTTTTGTTGTGGCTAAAAAACTATAGATCTTCTAGATCAAATTTATTATTTTATAATTTCAATTATAATATACTTTTAAGATATTGTATCAATGAATCTAATCATCAGGCTACTGTGTACTTATGATTTATTTGTCAATATATGCAGATAAGAGATAACATAGTATTTTAATCAAATACCATTATAGATAACAATTAGCTTAAGGATGGTAAAAACTTTAATTCCATCCTAATTATGTAATAAAACTATTATGGGTATAAAGAATAAAGAGAAAACTTTAGACAAAATAATATTTAAATTATACCTTTTCTATGATTCCCTGAGAAATATGTTTTTAAACTAATTATATATTTTAATATAACACAACTAGCCTTACTTATTTAGAATTATGTTTAAAAAAAAATTATGTGTGTGTGTATCATATAATGGCTATCAAATGATTTTTCTATGGTATGATATGAAAAACCTTTATGATAAAAATCATCATAGTAGCTGTGCCCATACACAAAGCTTTTTTATTTGTATAACTATATCAAAATGTTTATATGAACTACTGGATGTGTATAAATAGCTTATTTCTTATTAAACCTATTTCAAATATTTATTTGATTTTAGAATAGTATCCCATTGAATTAACCTAAAAATAAATAACATTTCAAACATAAAATTTAATGTGTCCAAATTTGTAGGGCTACTAATTTTTACATGTTAATTATGCTCAGTAACTTAAATTAGATTATCATATATTAAGTTTCCAAAGTATAAAATAAATACAGGTATTTAGTAAGTAAGAAAACAGTTCAATTATTACAAACAATGTGAAAAAAAAATATCTGTTGCCTTATTTACTGAACACTTTATATAATAATAAAAAAAAATGTTAATGGAAGGTCTTCCTAATCTCCTCTCATTTGACCAATACTATAGTATAGCTTACTAGAGTCTCTAGTTTACTAAAGTTTAGCTTATACCGTTTGTTCATAAAATGATAATGATTAATAATTATAATACCAAAATGGCCTATATAAATAAAACCTTTATTATACACATTCTCTACCCATATTGTATGTAAGCTTGACATGGCCACCAGAGATTGACGGTCAATCATCTGAAGTGTACTAAAATAATTTTAAAAAAAGCACTGTATAGGATTAGAAGCCACAATCCAAGTTGTTATATAGATAAACTTTACCACTAGCCACCGTCTAGTTACAATTCAGATCTCTATATATTTCCATTTAGGTTGATAACGTGATGTGCAACTGAGGGAAATATGGTACAGTGTCACACTGCATATGAAAATTTAACTTACTATAAGCTATTTTAATATAATGTTTATTATATTTTTAGCTGATACACCTGTTATTCAAGTGCGTGAGTGGATTAGAGACAAAGCTAACATTTATAAGCATTATAATTTAGTAAATGCTGAACCTTTAGGATGGGGTGTTCCAACTGTTCATCGACTTTGGTTTGGGTAAGTAAATATATTAACTATTAAATGAAAATATTATTTAGAATTGTTCTGTATCAGATAAAAAGCATCATACCTCTTTACATATATAAAAAAAAGTTTTTGTTAAAAAGTGTGGTTTTCTAACTTAACCATAAAAATTAATGGAAATAGCTTAGATAATTTAAAACATCCATTTAAGTTCCCATCTCTCATTTGTGTTTAGAAAATAATGTATTACTTTATATGCTATTTTATTTTTTATAATTTACTGTGTAATTATGGTTCTGTCCAAAAATAAAACCTGTTCAGTAATATATATTATCAATATTATTAAATAAAAATTAATTTTATAAAATTTTGATAAAGAAATGTCAATATTTTTCACAAAACAATTCTGAAAATATGAATAAATTAAATTTATTATAAAATCTAATTGAAAAGACTTCTTCAGCCTTTAGGTAGTGCATAAATAACAATAAAAATGGTCTACTGTTAAATATAATTCTTATTGTAACACCTATTTGAGGTGTGTTCAGAAAATAACGGGAAAAAATATTTATTTATTCATCTACATTAATGTTGTCGCCTTCAAAAAAATTTCCATTAGATATTTTGCACTTATGCCAATGCTTCTTCCAATCCTCAAAACACTTCTCAAACTTGATATTTGGGATAGGCTTAAGCACATTCAATAATGTGCTTTTAATGTCATTTATGCTGTTAAGATGACGTCCCATTATGGTTCTCTCTATTTTCGGAAATGGAAAAAAGTCACACGGAACCATGTCTGGCAAATATGGAAGCTGAGGCATCGTTTCAGTATTATTTTTGGCCAAAAATTCATGAACAAGCAATGAAGTGTAAGTAGGTTCATTATCGTCGTGTAAAAGCCATGTATTCTTTTGCCACTAATCCGGGCGTTTTCTTCGGATTGCTTCACGCAAAGTGAGTTGAAGTTGTTGGTAGTACTCTTTATTGACCTTTGGACTTCTTGGCAAGAATTCATGATGCACTATGCCTTTAAAATCGAAGAATACAATAAGCATAACCTTTACGTTCAATCGCACTCGTTGAGCTTTTTTTGGTCTTGGCAATCCGTAATGCCTCTACTGGAACGATTGAGCCTTAGTTTCGACGTTGTATACATAAACCCATGTTTTGTCACCTGTTATAATACATTTCAGTAATTCTGCATCATCTTTGACTTCATTAAGTTCAACAATTTTGTAACAAATTTTGCTGTTATACGTTTCATACCTAAATCTTCTGAAAAAATTTCATTATATGAGCCAATTGATATTCCAACATCATCAGCCACTTCTCTGATTGTGATTCGGCGATCGTTCATAACCATTTCTTTTTACTTTTTCCACATTTTCATCAGTTGTTGATGTGTTAGGGCATTTTGGGCCATCTTGGAAACGCTTCTACCACTCGTAAACCCTTGTTTTACTCATAACAGACTCACCATAGGCCTTTGTTAACATTTCACATACTTTGTTACACTTAATTTCATTTTTTACGCAAAATTTTATACAAATCCTTTGATCCATTTTTTTTTAACAAACGAAAATCGTCCATTTTCATAATAAGACATCTAATCTTAACGGCTGCCACTGACAAAGTAAAAAGTGAATCCAGCTGAAAATTTTATCATACCTCAGGGACATGTATACCAACATTATGGAATAAAAAATTTTGATAATCACTCTCCAAACCTATGAAATTTAAATATTCCTATTTTTTTTCTGAACATACCTCATATATTACATACTATAATATAATTGTGAACATTTAAACATAACTGTCTAAGTTTTATATTTTACAGAACAACTCCAGAAGATAATATCAGACGTTTAAGAGCATTTTTAACATGTATGCGCTCAGATACACCACTTATGTATAATACTGATTATGTACCTCAGCATACATTAATAATTGCTTCTGTGTTACGGTATATTATGTCAAACTCGGAAGTACCAATCCTTCAAAAGTATGAACTAGATGCCTTCATAATTACTGCTGTTGCACCAGAATTATCAAAAAATGAAAACACTCAAGAACTTCAAGTAAATATCAAAACATTTAGATATAACCTGAATATTTCTTATAGTTACTATATTTCTACTTTTAAATTGTCTTCTTGAAACATAAAAATTTTAAAAATTTTCATTTATTGTACATAGTGAGTGATATATTTATTGGTAAATAACGTGTATTTTGATGATGATTGAGTTTTTACTACTTATCTTCTAAAGACTATTTACTGTATATTTTTCATATTAAGATAAGTTTCTGTCAGGATATTTTCAAATAGAATTTTGTGATAATGTAATATTAGTAGCCTTGAGGTAGTAATCCAAGTTTCTCTAATTCTATTGTGCAATAATTTAATTACACACTAAAAAAACACCTTATTAAAACTTGTGTTTAAGTATTAAAATAGGTGTATATTAAATTTAAATTAAATGATTGTAGATACTGTAATTCTATAATTTTATTTTTAATTTTAATTTTATATACTAATATTTTAAGTATAGTGTAAATTTATGTTTTTATATTTTGAAAATAGATTTATTATTAAATGCCCCTTAAGATAAATTTAAATATTTGTGTATTTTTTGCTATCAATATTTTATTCATTTTTCTATAATTTTAGGGAACTGTTAGTGTAAGAGGTGTACAATTGGCAACACTTTTAATGAGTGGTGTTGAAACAGCTATGTTAGTAAATGATGCTTGTGGTGCTCCTGTTCCGTGGCTTATGTCTTGTCCATGGATGTATTTTGATGGTAGACTATTTCAGTATCATTTAGCTAGAGCCCAAACAGCAAGCAAACTTGAAGATTTATGTGAAAATCAGTTTTCTTTAGTGATTAAAGTTGAAAAAATGCGTCAAGCTATTCTACATGGTCTCGGTGAACGTTTTCAGTTAGTACCACAATATCAAGGATCTTTTATAGGTATGGGAAAAGCATAAATTCCATTTATATGATTGATTTAATTTAATATTTTTAAATAATTAAGTAACACTTATTATTGTTTATCATTAGTAATATACAGAGACAGTTCTAAATGTAGCCAACATAGCCCCAAATTAACAAACTTTTCACGTTTGATATAGGATTATAAAATTATAAAATGACTTCTAATATCAAATTATTGTTATCACAAATCTGGAAAACCTTGAAAATGATAAATAATAATAAAATATGTTATACGCGTTTATACAACACTGTTTGAACCAAACTTGGGGTTTTTGTTTCAATTAAAAGTCTTATAATTTAAAAATATTGAAGCAAACTTTTTCCTTGTAAAAAGCATTGAAAATCAAAAACTATTATAATCAAATATAATAATGAATTTTTTTAATAATAATATGAAGAATATTTTACTTTAAACTGTTTAAATTTGATGTTTGGTTTGATTGAAGTTGGTCTAAAAAAAAAGAATTTTGATTCGAGAATTGATTTTAAAATTAAAATTTTGGTTCAGGTTTGGTTCAACCCCAAAATTTTGTGTTTTTATACATAATATAAAGATCATGTATATACAATACAGGGTTTTGCCCAAAAATTAAATTTGGATTAAATTAATAACAAAAAAGTATTAAATGTGTAATAAAATGTATTTTAAGACACTATTTTAAGTAAAAGAGGAACAGTGCCAATTCCACCTCAAATGATAGGAAGTAATATTGCTCAAGGAATACCATCATATTCACATCCAAGTAGACAAAACAGATTGATTAATCAAAATTCAAGTCGCTTTCAAGAAGTTCAAAATACTAGGCAAAGAGCTATAGTAAAACAATCTTCAGGTGGTCAGTTGGAAGTTGCTGGAGCTGTAGTTGGTATTTGGGGTGCAAATTATAACATGACTGCTACAGGAAATCCGTATATGGGCAGAAATACTATTTTGCCATCACAACATGTAATAGTCATTAAATAAATATTTTGTATTAAATGACCCATAATAATTATTTTTAATTTAGATGATGCCACCTATAGGAGGACCAAGTTCTTTATATCAACGTGATCTCTCATCAAGGCTAGTTTATAGTACACGCCATTATTCCAAAACTATAAAAGGACGTAGTACAAATGTAAAAACTCAGGTAAAAATATATTTATCAATATTTTTATGATGTAAAATCATTTTTTTTTGTTATTATTTACTTAAATATTTTGTTTAGAATTCAAAAAAAAAATTGGTTCATAATTTAGTTAAAAAAGATAATTATTTGAAAAAATCTTCTTTAAAAAATCGTAGTATTGACACAAAAAATCCAACTTCAAGGTAAATATTTGTGTATACTTATTATTATATAATAATAAAATTAATTATACTACATGAACTTAAGAGTACCTAGCAAATGATTTTGTAATTTCATAAAATTATTATTGAGTTAAAATATGTAGTTATTTTTTTTAATTTTTAAAAAAATGTATTTAATATCACAATATGCTTTTATTAACAATTATATTAAATGTTTTTATATTCACTAGAGTGACACAAAATCTTTGAAATGTTATTTTGATACTTATTAACATTGTTATACACCTAAAAATAAACACTATGTGAACATTTAAGGTTAAAAAAATTTTTTACTTAATAGGCTTAAAAGTAAATTGACTAGAACTATCAAAAAATAAAAATAAAAATGGACTTAAACCATTAATTTTTTAGTCAAATATCATTAACATATATATTTTGTTTTAACTTCAAATTTGAATTTTTTAAATTGGTAATAAACTGATTTATTTTAGTGAATTGTATCCATTTATAAAAAATTAATTAAGATTTAAATCTTGGTTATAATAAAAAAGTAGTATAATTGTAAAATAATTATTTTGAGTTTTGAAACTAATACAATTGTATTATCTGCTAAAAATATAACAATTCTTTGTTATCAGAATAAAACTCTTTAAAAAAAGTATATTCCAGTAAAATCATTATACCTAAAATTCAAAATTTGACTGATTAGGATCAAATTAAACTATTTATTTTTAATATACTTCAATCTATTTTCAATTTAAAAATTATTCTTGAAAAACTAAGTTTTTAAATATATGATGTTAAAGAAAAAAGTAGATTTTCTTTTTATGATATTGAACCTAAAATTAAATGACCTAAGTATTTTTGTTATCTTCAATCTACATAAAGTGTATTTTATGGTATAGAACAAATTTAGAGGATATAGAATTATCATATCTATAATAATATACACTAACTGTAATTTAAAACTACTTATTAAGCTAAAAACTTTTTTCTATCCTCTTTTTTTTTTTTTTAAATAAATTACAGAAAAACTGTATTAGTTTTGTCGTACGTTGGTAGTAAACATAGACACAAAAAGTAATGCACAAATTAAATAACGTTTTCAGGCAACGAGTTTGTCGTTTTTAGCTTATCTCGAGTCCTCCCTTCGGTTACGCTGGTCAGCCCCAATCCCTCCAATTTATAAACTACTAAAGGAGTAGAGTTTAGACCCGTCAGCTCAATCTAGCTCAAAAGTAGCAGACTGAGGGGTGGCTCCTTGTCAGCCACCAGCTTAACTACCTTTTCACTATATCTACTATAGGACGGTTAAGCCCAAAAACTAGCCAGCATGTACACTAATTGTTATGATTGACTAAAGAACCAGTAGTCCAGTCTCGACTCTTGACGCACACACACAAATTTTAATAACACAATGGTTTTTAAAGTATTTACTCTCGAGTACAGATTTTTAAATAATTATTTTATTTATATAACGTAAAAACACTGAGTCAAAATATAATATAAAAATATAACACAAAATTAATTAAGTCGTACAAAAACAAAGTTACTCGCACACCAACAACCTAACCCATAACTCTACGTTTCTTCGACAAAACGTCCAGTCTCGTCCAATCTACATCTTTTTCATGTTCCCCTTTTATATTCTTTTTCCCACCATTATTAATTTGCTTACCTTGCATTTCCCTTATATATGACATTATTATATTGCTTGAGGATTTAAAAATTGCTTACTACTGTCTTAAACCCCATACCATACTAAAATCGACATTATTCAGCTATTTACTACAGTTTCTTAAAAAATAAAGACTTACTTTATTTTTTTTAAAAAACTGAACCTATGCATACTGACACAGTTGAATGATACCTCTAGTTATTTGAAATTTAATACAAATATTTTCTGTTTTTGAATTGAACCTTCTTGTACCAAGCCACAAAATTTATCTTGTATTTTATTCAAATTGATAACATTTATATTTACAAAGATAATATTTTTTTATTCAGTGAAAAGATTCTGACTTCAGAATCTTTAAAAGAATCAAAAATGTCTATATTAAATAAAGAAGAGACCGATGATAGTAAGGCTAGTGGGTGAGTTATCACAAGTCAATCATAAATATAATTCAGTTATATTTTTTAAACATAACATCTAAGTTGAATTTATGTTCATTCCAGTATTATACCTGTTAGGGTACCAATTTTGAATGGAAATTATTCATTTGAGGAACAAATTGATAATGCTGCTAAAATAGGTATTAATTTATTTTATTGTTTTTTTAACAAAAAATAAATATTATGTTTATTGTATTCATTTAAAAATATTTATTTTATTATTTAATTATTAATATATTTTTAATTTTATTATAGGAAAGGGTATATCTAAAACTGCATCTCAAGATTCAGACAATTTGTCATGTAATCAAAACCATCTATAATAGAAAATTAATTTTCTATGTAAGTTGCCAATTACTAAATTCAAGATTTTTATTAATTATTTTTAATGATAATTAATTATTAATATAACTAATGGAAATCAAATAATTTTATATTGGAAAATAAGAGTGATGCACACAAGTATACTATTATAACATTATTTTTAGTGATTAAAAAATCATAGCAAGTATGATATCAATAATTTAGGATACTAAAGAAAGAAATGCTATTTATAGCTAAAATGAGTTAAATAATCAAATAAATGTAAAAAAAAACCAAGTTCTTTGTAAAAAAACCAACACTAAACATACATCTTACGACAATAAAAATGTTTAAATGGTGTACTCCTAAAATATTATAAAAGTACACTTACATCTTCGGTGTAGTATACCATTATTATTCCCTCTTCTCACCAATAAACTTTTATCCATAATACAGAGTGATTATTTAATTATTGACCACTTAATAAAAAAAAAAAATGAAAATAGTATTCAAAATTTACAAAATACACATGATTTTTTAAATTATTAATATGGAGATTAAATCTTCCCATCCTATGCCTATATTTGGTTTTAACTTAAATAAAGAGGAAATATTATAAATAAAATAATATTTTAGGCCTTTTTATTTTATTAATTCTGACAATTTAGCAGTATGAACATGGTTTTTTCTAGTACTTGGTTAGTACATAAATTTACTTCATGGAACATCTCTAATTTTAATGTAGTCTCAAATGCTTCAATTATTATTTTTTGTTATTATTATAAATTATTTTTATTTAGAGAGGGACAGTGTTGCTTAGTCACTAATCCGAGAGTACTTGATGCATAGTGCATCGTGTTTGAAACTTGGTCATGGGTTCAGTTTTGTAATTGAAGTCATCATCCCTCTCTATGACAACAAATTAACCACCCATCACAAATTATCAATGTTTAAGAAACCTCCTCTTTTGAAAAGATTACTACAATCTTTAATGTGCTAATAAAACATAAAAAAAGAAAAAATTTTAATTATTTATTAAGTAACACAAAATATTCAATGGATCAAAAGTTGTTAGATTTTTAAAACATTATGAACCACTGTATATTTTTCAATAAATTAAGTGGTCAAAAATAGAAAAATTCAACTTGTATATGTTTAAAATACTCACTTCTGCTACATTTCTTAAAAATTCTTTTTATATAGATGTTAAATTTTTTAATTAAAAATTGTGTGTTTAGGAGTAAAAATTTCATACATTAACTTTCTTCAAAAATGTAGTTAGTTGTATACATTAGAAATCCTACAATTTCATTTATTATAAAATTTATTGTAAAGAAGCGTTTAAAAAATTATTGATAATTTTTTTATTATGATTTTTTTATCATCCAGCTAAAAATAATAAAACAAAACTCTAAACTAATAAAAATTACAAATGTATAATAAAACATTGCACACTGAAATTTTGGGGACCAAATGTAGTTGAAATCAGTTTAATTTTGATCGGCTTATAAACTGTTTAAAAATTTATTTTGTTGTAAAAATAATGTTATTATTTTTTAATGTAATGTTATGCTATATATTATATAAATAGTACTTTTTGCTATTTTATACAATATGTACTAGGTACTTATTCAATATTATGATTTTAGTACCATTATATTTTATATATTTTTTAATATAATTACAATTTTTAAACTATTTTAGCAATTTTCACGGATCAAACATGTAGTTAAGAGTCAAATTATCAACTCAATTAAATAAATTAAATTTGAGCTTTTTTGTAAATATTATTTTCAATTGTTAGACATAAATGTCTTACTAATGTTAGTCATTATTATTAACTATATGTATCCTTTTTTTATGTAGTTTCATTCTTATTTTTGTAAATTTTGCTAAAGTTTTTGTTATATCTTAAGCACCACGGATGTAACTTTGTTATCCGATTTGTGAACATCAAAAGACTGATATTTAAAGTGTTGTATCAAACATAATCTTATGTTAATATGACCATGGTGATAATAATTAGATATTAACGTTACTATATTTTTAAATCAAATGAGAAAATCATATGAATCGTTATCCTTTGACTACTGTCCAAAAGTATTATTGTCATGGTGATTAAATATAATCATATTTTTTTAATTTTTAAATCTTGGAACATTATTTCTCAAAACGTGATTTTTAATTGTTAACAAAAATATGTAAGTTGAGCATAGAGCATATAACAGCCTCTCTTATACTAAAAAATTAATAAAGGAAAATATTGAAAGTGAGTGAAAAAAGCTTAAATACTTTTTTTTTAAATACAAAGCAATATTTGTATACATGCTTTTATAAAATCGGTTAGTAATAAATATTTTTTTCTTGACAAATTATAAGGTAACTATGTATTAAAGTACCTACTATAAATGGAATTTTTCAATTTTAAAAGGTATATCGTTTACAAAAGTAATTTACGTAGTAAATTTTATATTAAATTTAAACAAAACATATTAAATAACATACAATATCATAGTGAAATTTTATTCTTAATTAATAATATATTCTTAAAAATTAATTGATTTTTTAATAATTTATTGTATCCAATTAATAGAGTAGTGACTCTTGCTTTTGTCAGTTTATTATATTTATTTAATGTAAACTTTTGTGTAATCATCTATTTCCTTGATTAATATTGTTTTGAATTTTTATCGATTATTATCATGTAAAATATTTTTGATTAACCAAACATAACTACATGTGTTAAAATTTGATATGCTGTATGTTGTTACATTACTGTGTATTTTATAACATTAATTATTCCTCTTCTATATTGTTTTAGTATAAATTTTTTAATTTTTAATTTAGAATACTAACATTAATAAATATTTTTTTATTGTAACTAACATTCAAAATGTATTAATATTGTTAAATTGAATTAAAATTCTAATTGTGTTAATGTATTCACTATTGTCAAATTGAAGAATTTTCCATGTTAAAATATAAATTAGTCATGTATTAACTATTGTAATAATTTTCTTATAATATGACTGTATGTGGTTTTCATTTTACTTGAAGAATCGTAGAGATCATGTATCACAGTAAAAATATATAAAATATGTTAATTTTATGTATATTTATATCAATTTATTGTACATTAGTTTTTGTTTGAGAAGATTTAATCAAAAATTTAACCTAGTCAATGTGATTTATTAGGAATACTACTTTTAGCTTGGATGCGAAGCTGAGAAGGTATTAATTTTACTATGATGTGTTTTTTTTTTATTTATTTTTTTTTTTGTGTCTGTGAACGCTCAATCTTAGCTCTCGCTGGACCGATTTTGATGAACAATATGTC
>NW_026099574.1:22142204-22146649 GCF_025091365.1 Daktulosphaira vitifoliae | reverse complement strand
CTTTTTCGCAAAAAAAAAAAAAAATGATATAGGAGCTTTTAACATAAAATGATTCAATTTATAGATACTAGAATTGCAATTATAATATTTAATAACATATTTTTAAGGTATTGCTGTTTTTATAGTTTTACCATTGGGATTATTAAAAAATGTTAATAGCTTAAATTCAATATGTACGGCTGCAGTAATATTTTATGCTTGCTTGGTATTTAAGGTAAAGTAACACCTTAAATTTATAATAAAAATAAATAATATATCAAATTTAGTAATCTATCTTCAATAGATGAATTATTTATTTTTAGATATTTATAGAAGCATTTGATAAAATTTTCTCATCAGTTTGGCTTTCAGAATTATATTTTTGGAGACCTTCAGGTCTTTTACAATGTTTACCAATATTTTCAATGTCATTATTTTGCCAGACGTAAGTTACATTAACTACACAAATATTTTTAATTTTATAAATCAAACTTGAATATATTTATGTTTTAAAATGTTCTTACAGACAATTATTTGACATATTTGAATCAATATCACATGAATCACTTGATAAATTGAATAGTATAGTTCGTTCTTCTATGAATATGTGTACATGTGTTTACATAAGTGTAGGAATTCTTGGTTACATAGCTTATCATGATCAATCATCACTTAGTGGTAAGTTTCAATTGTTTTTTTTTAACTATAGTTAATAGTTTGAAGTAAAAAATTTGAAGATTCTGACCAAGTATGATAACTTTTATCTCTTCCATAAGTTTTTGACTTTCCACAAAATATACAAGTCCATCGTACTAACTTTTTAGGTTTTTTAATCAAACGACATTTTGCTGATTTCCCGGGAATAAGCATAGTATTACATCCTTTGCAAATATTTCTTTTAATGGTTGGATCTATTTTTAATAAACTTTTTTGAGCCATTCCTTTTAATATAAAATTATATGCAGATGATAATCCTGGACATTCAGTAGATATTGCAGTACTCAACTGATATAAATAATTTATACGGTTTTGATTGATTTCTGAATTAAAATCTTGTTTTTTATTTTCGACCTTCTCCATTTAACTCTCTTGCTTAAAATTTTAATATTCTTTCTTTCTATAAAATTGATAATTTTTTTTTTATTATTAAAAATTATATATAGAATTAAAATTTTAATGTCATCAAAATTTCATGATAAAACATATTTGAATAAATTAAGGAGACTAAATTGACTAAAATTAAAATCTTTGTAGAAAAATTTCTTTTAAATTTTACTCAAAAATGTTTTTTGTAAGAATTTTAAAAAGATTTGTCTTCTATAAGTAGTAATTATAATATATTGTATTTCTACAATTAAAGTAGATTATTGATACTATATAAATATTTCACAAGTTATCCTTCTATTAATTAAATTTCTCTATCATTCTTCTATCTTACCTTTTAGTCTTCTAATAATATAAAAAATTTTTAATGAAATATATAACAGTTAAAATTATCCAATTATGTAATAAATTGATGATTCTGTAACTTACGTTTTATGCCTATTTTTAAATTAATATGTAGTCTAGGTATTTGTACATTTATATAATTTGTATTATTTCATGTTATGGGGCGAGAGATAACAAGATTTGATAATAAAAATCGTATACCCAGAACCTGGTATATGATTTTAATAATCCATAGTATAATATAAATTAAAAATATACAACACGGTTATAGAGTACATAGTATAGTACATAGTCTTGGTTAAATCACATTTAAGTTAAAATCTTATCTTTGGTTAAATAGATAATATATATAACCCAAAAGTAATTTACTCAATTAATACTCTGTAATATCATCGTGATAATAAAGATATTTTTGTAATCTATAACTTTGTCCAAGGTGGATAATTCTAATTTGCACATACCAAATATTAATGAATTAATCCATATCAAATCCTAAGGTAGTCGTGCGAACATTTTATAATCTTATTAAATTTCATACATGAATTCCCTAATATATAAATAAAAAAACGGTAGCAACGTAAGGTCGCGGCACAGTGAGGACGTAACATACTTGGGACAGTATAGATGATATCTGACAGTGATTAAAATCACTATCATAAGAAACGTTTCGATGCATATCTGTAGAGCCTGTTCAATTTAAAGTAATTGAAGGATTATTTCAGAAGAAAAATGAACTCCTTTTTTCTACATTATTTATAGTTATTTGTTCTATGATTTAAAAGTATAATATATGAACAAATATTTATTATAATAATTAAATATAGTATGAATTTAATATTGTAATTTTTCTGGAGAAATAATAAAAAATGATAAAGTAGTTTATTTTGTTACTTCTATGACAAACATATATAAAAATTAAAGGACTCTTAACCCATTAAGTCCGAACGTTACCATATGGTAACGCAGCAAATAATGTCTTAAAATAGCTATGGTTCCCGACGTATTAGTGTATATCGGTTTTATCAGTGTTTATACATTCTCTTTATGTAACAAAACGATATGTCATTAACCAGAATTCCACAATATTAATCAGTCATGTGTTATACGTTGAAATAGCTGGGTTTCTTTTTCATACTCATAACCATGGATTTTCGTGGAAGGTAAGTTATTTTATTATTTATTTGGTACACTTTTTTGCTATAAAACTGTAAATAAATTTTCCTAGTAGTTAGAGCATATATCAGTGTAATTTTTACATACATATATATTTTATTTATATACGTAAATAATCGTATTTATAGCGTTACCATATGGTAACGCTAGGTTTTTATGTGAACTAATCAAATTACACATTTTATTTTTCTTCATTTACGACAACAATTATTTTAATTTCTATAGTAATGGATTTTCTCTCCAAGAAGCTCTGAATATTTTATTTGTAGATGAAGAAGACACGGGTTGAAGAAATATTCATTGAATCCCCTGAAGCAAATATTCTTACTGACGCAGATTCAGATGACGAAGATGGAGCCGGTGCAATAGATAACTTGACTGGTCGACAATTATTAGCACCTGCTAAAATAAGGTTAGAAAATAACGACAGAATCAGTATACGTGGAAAAATGTGGTGTTGGCTAATCTTCACTTGGTTAATAGATTTATGCATGAATAATGCTTGGATCTTACAAAGAAAAGTAAAGCCAAATGTATCACAACCTCAATTTAGAAGTGAAATAGTCCGCAATTTGCTTTTGAAATATGGGACGAAACCTAAAGTTGGTGGAAGGCCACCCAGACCGATATCAAGTATCTCTTGAAATAGACTAAGTTATGACATTAGGTACGATGCGAAAAATCATGTTATCATTCCAATCCCAGAAAAAAAAGAAGAAAATGTCCCGGCGAAGGACGTTCGGTAAGTATATATACGATGTGTGAAAGTGTAACATGGGCCTCTGCATTCAATGTTTCAAAATATTTCATTCCGTAACATACTAGTATAAGAACTATAGTATATACGTGCATAAGAACTATATTTAAAAATAAAAATATTTCGTTATAACATTGTAAATTATATTACCTCAAATTCCTAGCGTTACCATATGGTAACATCAAATTGTGAGTAATTGAGTCGACGAACAAAAAAAATTTGTTAATGATTTTTATTAAATAGGTTATTTATAATAACTATTTGAAAAAAACCAACATTAAAAAAAAAAAAAAAACTTCGGACTTAATGGGATAATGTATAAAATTAGATGCAATACTTTAAGAAAACCTTTTTTTAGCTTCGATGCGAAGCTGAGAATATATTAATTTTACTATGATGTGTCTTTTTTTTTAGTCTGTTACCACTTTTCTCAGCTCTCACCGAACCGATTTCTTTCAACAATACGTCAAAAGATCACAGATCGTGTCTAGACGAAGTCATTACCCTCAACAATTGAAAAAATTTCTCTCGTTCTCCGTAAATGGGGGAAATATGCAAATTTAAAAATCGGTAATTTTCGACATTCTTTCAATATTTTTACTTAAAACTGCCAATAACTTTTTAAAAAATGACCAAATCATTTTAATTTTTTTTTTAGTTTAATTAATATTTTTAATTTAATTTATTGATAGATACCTTTATATATAGATATATGAGGTATTTACCTATCATTTGGTATATATTTTTTAATTCAAAATAATAACTTTTTCAACTTAATTTTTGAAAGTGTTCCGTTACAAAGCTATAACTTTTTGAAAAATGTATGGATCATTATATTTTTTTTTAGTTAAGTACTATATATATTTATATATTATTAATATATACATTTATTTATTCATATATTACACTTATAAACTATAAAACTTCTAATCAGAATAAAAATAAGGAAATAGGAGATCATGCAGCTTTTAGAATAATCCATCAATTTTTTAAATTTAAACGTTATCTACAGATTTGCATCGAAGCGTTTTTTATGATAGTGATTTTAATCACTGTCAGATATCATCTATACTGGACCCAACTATGT
>NW_026099574.1:22128645-22142161 GCF_025091365.1 Daktulosphaira vitifoliae | reverse complement strand
CCCCCCTGTGCTGGTTTTTTTTTACTTTGAATAAATACATTACTTTATAAGGAACTTTTATCGGAAATCAAAAATATAATTTTTTAAATTAACTTTGCGCACTGTTTTCAAATTTGAAAATTTTTTTAAGCTTTGATATTAATTCTTATTATTAAAAAATGAGTATTTACATAAAAAAAAACAATTCAAAACATAAAAAAATTGTATTAAATTATTACTAATATTATTTTTTAATATGTTAAAAATAATCATTGCAAAATATCAATTTTAACTTACTTTTTTACATTGTTTTTGATCTTTTAAAATTGATTTTTGTGAATGTTTATAATAAAATAAGTTGAATTTGTTTCCATGACTTTTAGCTTCACTTGCAAGTTTATAACATAAAATAGAAAATCTTATGAGACTTAAAAGAATAGTATTATTAAGAATATTATTCATCAGGAAATTCTATAATTACTATTTATAGTAAAATTATTAGAAAAGCTCTTTTTAAATATTTTATTGCATTTTTATCGTAATAAATCGTAAATAATTTTTTTCCATATTAGATTTATATTACATTACAAGTATATTACATAAGCTTTTATCGAGCATACAAGCTACCAAATGTGTTTGAACTACCATTAATATAATACTAGATCAAAATGTGATAAATCTCTACAATAAATATATTATAGTTTTTCAATGTATGAAATTTGCTAAAAAATAATAATCCAATCGAAAAATCATATTGATTTTTAAATGTTATGTGTAGTAACAAAACCAGAGCCGGATTAAGTGTCAAAGCCGTCCTGGAGCAATGTATATATCCTCAATAGGGGAGGGGGGTTACAACACCCAAAACCTCTCCTGGCTATGCCACTGTTGATAGATACTTATTATCAAGAAGTAGTTAATAAATTATATATTTCATGTAATATTATTACGCAAATAACTACTACAAGTTTAAAACGTCAATTTATTGTAATCATTCATATCATACATATACTCACTGATTATAAAGTAAATTAAAGTAAATACAATATAATATAAAGAAGAAACCCTAATAAAAATTGTCTAACAAATATATTTTCTTCTCGATTTGACTGTAGGAAATTTATTCACAAGTTCCTCCCACTTAATTTCTCTAACTATTTCAGAATCTATACATAGTATTGACAAATCCGACATTTTCTCTTGGCTTAGAGATGATCTCAACAAATTTTTTATCCTTTTCAAAACTGAAAATGATCGTTCCCCGCTGGCATTTGAAGATGGTAAAATACAAATGATTCTTAAAATAATTTCTATGTTGGGAAATGATGTTTCTAATGATGATGATATTAAAGTTTTATGCAATGCAATTAATGATTTTTTATTTTCAGCTGAAATATTTGCCATTATACTTTTAAATTGTATCAATTCTTCTCCTAAGTCACTTTCTAAATCTATATTATAAAGTTTAACTAGGTTGTTACTTTTTTTTCGAATGTTATCTGATGATTCATTATCAATATTTAATAAAAATCCAAATTTATCATATAATTCAGTGTAAATTTCCATTCTTCTATTTAATTCAAAAATTTATTTGTCAATAATCACTAAAAATGTTTCATTTTTCATTTTTTCACTTCCTGTAAAAATAACGTTCAAAGTGTTCTTATCATCATCTAATAATACTGGTCTAATTTTTTTCCTCGACGATTCCCAAACAAATGTTTCACAACCACTTCGAAAATTTGCTTCTTCTAAAAATGTGTCGAAAGAATTTCGAATTTCTTGAATATCCTTCAATGAAGTATATAATGAAATTACGTTACATAAACTGAAGTGCTTTTGAAGTAGCTTCAAAACGTTTTAAAATTGGATACCACATACATAACATAAATGAAAATTCCAAAGTACAAATTTTTTTTATAAATAGATTTTGCTTCGTGACATACTGCTGGTCGTTGATTTTTATCTGAGTATATTACTTCTAGAACATTTAAGATTTCTTTGTACCCGATATTTAAGGATTTGCAAACATCATACCTCGATGACCACCTAATTTTACATAAATTTTTGATACTTAATGAACCTTCAATTTTATTTAGGTGTCTTTCTAAAAGTTCCCAATGACTTGTTGAGCCAGAAAAAAAATTATAAACCATCTGTATATTGAAAAAAAATCTAGTCCCTTCACTGGTAGCTTCAGCAGCGTTTGACACTACCAAATTCAAAGAGTGCGCAGCACACGGTGCAAACAACGCTTGTTCAGATATTCGTTTAATACGAGCCTGTAATCCATTATAAATGCCTGACATATTTGTCGCGTTATCATATGATTGTCCCCTACAATTTTTAAAATTGATATTTAAATCTGTAAAACGTTGAAGTAAAGCAGTTTCCATGTCCTCACTTTTGTGACCGACTGATTTAAGGAATCCTACAAATCTTTTGTACGTCGGTAGTTCCCCAACGTAGACACAAAAGTTTAACACAAATTAATTAATGTTTATATATATATATATTGACGACGAGTTCGTCGTTCGAGCTCTTCTCGAGTCCTCCCGTTGGATAAACTGATCAGCCCCAATCCCTCTAATTAGTGGACTACTAAAGGGGTAGAGTTTAGACCCGTCAGCACAGTCTAGTAAAAAAGTAGCAGACTGAAGGGTGGCTCCTTGTCAGCCACCAGCACAACTATTTTTTTACTATACCCACTAAAGGACGGTTAAGCCTAAAAACTAGCCAGCTCGTACACTAATTATTAAGATTGATTAAAGGACCAGCAGTCCAATTTTGACTCTAGCTGCACACACACACACAATTCTATGAACATGGTGAATATAAAATATTTGCTCTAAGTCCAAGTTTTAAAATAGCTATTTTATTTAAGAAACGTATCAAATACAAAGTCAAAAAGTAATATCAAAAATGTAACACAAAACAAAATTAAATCGTACAAAGACACTCGCGTACCCGTAACTCGACGTTTCTTCGACAAAAACGTCCAGTCTCGTCTCGCCCAGTATCGTCCCCCATCCTTTTCATGTTTCCCTTTTATATTCTTTTTCCCACCATTATTAATTTGCTTACCCTGCATTTCCCTTCTATATGACACCACTGTATTGCTTGAGAATTTAAAAATTACTTACTATTGCCTTAAACCCCGTATTATACTAAAATCGACGTTATTCAGCTATTTACTACACTTTCAACAACAGAACTATTATCTGTCATATACCTTATAATAATGGTCAATTGATCTACTTTAGTATTATCAGGAGTCGAATCAACAATGATTGAAAAGTATTTTAATTTTTTGATTTGAATTACAATGTTATCAATAACTGTTTTGCTCATTAATGATATAAATTCATCGCATATTGTAGATGACAAGTAAGACACATTGCCACGGCCTTTATTTCCATGATTTGATATATGATTTGCAAGGAATGGATCGAATTTAGAAATGAGCATCCTAGATAATTTCCATTATGTTTTAAACCAAAATTTGCATCTTCTCCACGAAAAGCAAGCCCTCTTTCTGATAAAAATTTTATTGTACACACTACGCGATGTAATAAATTTTTCCAATAATTAATTTCGTTATTTACCTGTTCTTGCAAAGCATTATCTATAACCTCAGTATTTTTAGTGGTTCTTAAAAACCATTTACGGATACATGTATTATGAGATACACTTTTTTCATGTTCTGCAACTAAATGGTAACACTTTTGCTAATTAGTAAATCCTACAGATGGATCACTAAATACCTGTTTTTTAGTTGCAAAAATAAGGCATTGAAAACAAAACAAAGCATTCTTAGATTTTGAATAAAGAAGCCATGATCTATTTTTAATTTCACCATTAAGAAGACGTCTTTCAAATATATTACATGGAAGTTTTCTTAATTGTTTACCGTACAATCGTTTAATATTTTTAAAATCGATATAGTCCCTATTTTCAAATGGTGGATTTTTTAACAAATAATTTATTATTTCAGGAGAAACGAGGTTCCATTCAGCTGGATCTGAACTTAGTATAGTGACTGAGCTCTTTAATGAATTATCATTGCTATTGTCATTTAAACAATTTTTTTCGTCAATATTTTCAAGTATAAACTTTGTTTCACCACGTTTTTGTAAGATACAATCATCAACAGATTCTTCATCTTTAGATATTGTTAAAGTATTTACATTTTCAATATTAAATGGAGAATCCTACAAAAAAAAAAAGAGATAAAAATCGAAATCTAAGCTGTAATTTTGAATTTAAATGGGTATAAAGAATAATATTTTAAGTTTATTTAAAGCTTGGATTATTTTCGGAAATTTTTCAAAAAATAAGTTGAAAATTTTCATTATTTTAAACGAAATTTTTATTATACCCTTCATTGTATAAGGAAAAATTATCCACTTTAAAAAAAAATAGATATGTTTATGAAGAAGTTATAACATAAAAATTAAAAGATCCACGCATTATTTAAATAATTACAGCGATTTAAATTGAAAATATAAAATAAATTATCAAACATTTTAACGCAAAAATAACATGTTTTTGAGCTACTGCAGTCGTTTGTACTTAAAAGAAAAGGTGTCGGGTAAAATTTTTGTTTTAGATCTTCTAGTACACAACATAAGCTTTAATTTAAAATATGTTTTAAGGTTGGAGTATTTTAGGAAACATTTCAATGTTTATTTGAAGAAATCAACTTTTTATGCAAAAGTAGCTGTTTTTATTCCCCCTTGTTGGCAGGGAAAATGCCAGATTTAAAAAATATAAAAAACAAAAATAAAATATCTAACGTTATTACACTGAAAAAAATTATTTTGATTTCTTAAATTTCGAAAATGTATGGATATTTTTATCAAAAAATTATGAAAAAATTCTAATTTTTGGCATGATTCAATAACATTTAAATTTTTTTCGATTGCCTTTTTACGGTACTCACAACCACTTAACTTAATTTTTTTTGCACTCATTTTTTAACACTTTTTGTTAACTCTGACACTGATAATTGAGAAGTGAGTGCTGGACTTATTTGTTATTTTATCCAAATATTCAGATATTCATTTTATTATTGATATTATTCTTATAATAATCTATTTATATATATATATATATATAAAATAGCCGTTATCAATGAAGTGATATCGAAAAATGAAAATGTTATTTTTAGTCTATAACTTTCAATGAATAAACTAAAGCTATAAATTATTGTTCAGTACTTGAATAAACTAAACCTCTTATACATTTGATCACGAGTTATTATAATTATGAAAATACTTCACAAATTAGATGTATCTAAACATTGAATTCAACATTCAATCAAGTTATGATTTATTGGTCCAAAATAATTCAAGTGGCCCAAATTTGTACCGGTCTTGGCGGGGTTTGTCCCATCATCGCTTAGCCAATCCGCCCCTGGCACAATTTTAATACCACGTGATATATTATTATATTTTAATGCCATAAAGTATAAAATTTTTTCAATAATAAGAGCAGTGGAAGTCTGCTTTAAGATATTCCACGTTTTTAATTTAGAATACCCACTTCTATTAGCGCTGTCTTGATATTTATTCAACAATATAACTACAAATTATTTTTAAAGAACGACTACTCCCATCAAACGGTTAAACAAGTGTTACATGATCTTAACAAAAAAGTAAAATAATATTATATTCAATATTCAAAAATTTTTTTTATTTTTTTTTTACTATATTTTTCTTTTCTTTCTTCTTATTAATTATTTGTAAATTATTAATTTTTGAAAATTTTCTTTTCATCCAATGTATAAATAAATTGTAAGTTTTCTTAAAATTCATAAAAAATAAAAGGTGGAAATACGCCGTTTCAGTTTATTTTCTATATTTCTCATTCAATACACATGTGTACAGGTTTTATTTATAATTTACTATTGAAAAATTAAAAGTTGTTCAACAAATTATTTATAATATTATAATTATTACACAGTATATATTAAATATCGTGTTTATTTAAGTAAATTATAACCATAATTAAGATTAAATTTATAATTTAATATGGGATTTTATTTGTACATTAGTATGTTAATATAATAAAAATTCATAATCATATTCAAAAAAATGTACTTAATTCTTTAAAAATTAATTAATCACCATGAAAAATTATTTATCAAAGTGTTATAGGTATAGAATAATAATTCGTCATAAGTACGATGAATTTATCAATATGACAAAGTTATAATTATTGTATTGATAGAGTATTTTATTATTTTAATAATAGTTTTAGTTATTATTGAGGTGGACATGATGCCCATGCACTCATAGCTGTTGGTCCATTGTGCGCACCTCATACCGAATTGTCTTGATTCGGTTTACCCATCGAAGTGTTATTACATTATACCAACCATAAAGTCACTCTTTTAGATGACCAAAGAGTCCTGTCTTTCCGGCGAAATTAAGTATCTCTCTGGGTTTAGGTTTTTAATATCTTCTTTTTCAGGAAATGGTTTACTCAAGTAGTTTGATCTTAGTGTGGACAAGGCTTCACATTCGCACATAATGTGAAATGAGTCTTCCTCTTCTACTGCACACTTCCTGCAAAATGGTGATTCCGATACCCCCATTGCGTTGGGTGACGCAGGTGACCATGTCTAGTCAATGTGTTTATTTGATGTCTAGTCTAGTCATGCTATTAAGATCACTCAACTGTAGACCAGGGGTCTTGATAAACATTTTAGATTATCTATACCTAGACAAAGTACCTTACCAAGTACTTCCAGATTTTCCTGTGTTGTTCTCTGCACCAATTCTTGGGTAGCACTTTGAACGATTGCTCAGTGAGTCCTATTTTAATAATATCATCATTGTTATAATGATGAATAAACCATAATTTTTCTCTATCGTATTGATAAATGTATCATAGGTTCAATAGTAATGATATATTTAACAAATTGAACAATGAATTTATTATATTGATCGAGGTTTTTCTCTGGGTGTATTATCATGTAAATCATGTAATTTATTAGGTTATTCATCAATTTTTGGTAAATAAATATTTTGTTTTTTAACTTGTTTCAAAAACGCATCAAAGTGTTTTACGGCAGTGATTTTTTTAATCTCAGTCATATATAAATCAATACTTATCTAAAAATTAATTGAACTTGCTACGCTGGATCCCAACTGTGCATTTTTAAAATATATTTTTCATGATTTTATTTTATTTTATTTAAATATATATTAGCTCTTATAAATATATTGTAATTTTTCAATATATGAGGTTTGGTATGAAAAATAAATAAAGGTTTGAAGTCTATATTGTTTCTACATTTCAATAATAATAATTATTAAATTAATGTAAGTTTTTGGTATTTTATATTTTTCAGGTAATATTCTGACAAGTTTTTCTCAATGCTTATCAAGTGATGTAATAAAGATTGGCTTCATAATGTCTATTGCTGTGAGCTTCCCTCTTGTAATTTTCCCATGCAGATCCTCAATATATTCGTTACTTTCTTCCAAGGTATTTTAATAAATTAATAAAAAAAAAAAATTACATTTAATTAAAAATCATTTCTTTTTCGAGTTCAAGTGACGCATATTTTTATTTTTCAACAAATTAGTTTATTTATACATTGCTTGTTCAATATAATATAAAAGTCTTCCGAAAAGTTTGAAAGTGAAATTTAACTTTTAGTCTAAGTTGACATTTATTTTTCTTTATTCTATGCTAAAAAATAAGTGAGATAAACACTGCTTATAAAGAAAAAAAACAGTATTTTTTTTTTAAACTACTTAACCAGGTAACATAAATGTTGTCTAGTGAAAATATTACATTGTTAATCATTAGTATTTTTAAAGACTGTTTAACATACAATTGTCAAGTGAAAAATAAAAATAATTTAAAGAAATTTATTATATATCAAGAATTAAAAAAAAAAAAAAAACTATACATCAAGTTTAAAGTTATTTTATGAAATATTTAAAATTCATAAACATAGTAAACTAAGCTGTTAGGTGTTATTCTACGTATTTTTGAATATAAAATTGCTTAAAATTTTTTCCTATCTAAGAAAATTTCTTAAAATGTTTTACTATCATTTATCATATTACTTTTTCTGCGGATGCTGTTGTTTATTACTTTCCATGACTCTTCAATCTGTTCATTATCACTTCCCCCTCTCTTATTCCTATGAAATTTGTCACTGTTTCTTGGAATGTCCGTAACATTTCTTCATTTATTAATTTATCCACGTTATATTTTCTGAGTGTTTTTTGTTTCTTTTTCCATTCCATGAACACCTTTACTCTAAAGTCAATCAGGATCAAGTGATCACAGGTCTGTGTCAGCGTCTATTCCTTTGTAATTTTTGATGTTTTTTAAAATAGTCTTATATTTTCTATGAGAACATGATCAATTTGGCTACTGGAGATAACCACGTTTCTTTATGAATATTTTTCTTCGGGGATATTATATTTCTTATTAACATATTTTTACTCATTGTAAAATTAATTAGTTAAAGGTAAAATGTTAGGGGTTGCAAAAATTTTTAATTAATTTGAATAGTTTAAAAATAAAAATATTATATATTTAAATTTAAAAACATTAAGAATATTAAACACAAAAAGCTTATTAGTAATTTTTTGAGGCCATTTGAGTTTAATATTATTAATATTTTTTATAAAGTTAAACTTTTAAATGCACACATTTTAGTTGCACAGAGAATTATTAATAATAATAAATTCCAATCTGTAAAATGTAAAAAAAAAATTGCTGAAAAAAATTATATCTTAACACACAAATAAGTAGACATTTTTGAAAGTACTGCCATGAATTTGTAAAACAAAATTTTTTCGCTGACTACCTAGTATCATTTGATATTTTTTAGATGTAGCAAAAATATTATGACCCTTAGATTATGTCAGGGATTATAAACGCAATTTTGTAATTACATCACTAGTGACAAAATAGGATGATTAATTCAAAATTGAATTTCTGTATAAACTATTTTAGCTTCGATGCGTATTGAAAAGCATTGTTTTTTTTTCATGTTTTTTAATTTGTGACACTAAATATAATTAACATTTTTACAGGACCTTTTTTACTCAATGATACGTCAAAAGATCACAAAACGTAGCTAATTAAAATTATCAGTGTCATAATTTTTAAGAATTCCCCTCAATCCCTGTAACCAAAGGAAAGCTGACCAGAAATTGCAGTTTTAATAAAATGGTTAATCTTGATATTTTTAGTTTTGACTTTCTATTGAAGTAACTTTTTTAAAACTGAACAGATTTTTGCGAAATTTATAATGATAACTATTCAAGTATGTTCCTTATCAAAAACAAATTTTTTTTTAAATACTATCATAAACCAAAGTTCATTAAGAATAACCTAGAGATTAAGATAAAGTAGGAGTAAGAAAGAGTATATAGAGTTTGACAAAGAGAACACGAGGTAGGTGAAATGAAGAAATCAGTGAAAATAAACAAGAACGTGATTAAAGGTGGAAAGTTTTAAGTATTTAGGATCAGTTGTGAAAAAGAACAGTGATATTAACGAGGATGTAAGACAGTGAAATAAGTGCAGGTAGGTGAAGAGGAGATGCGTCTGATATGTTATGCGATAAGCGAATTCCAATGAGACTGAAAAGTAAGTTCTATAGGACTGTAGTGAGACCAGCTATGATTTATGGTTCAGTGTCGGGTGTTTGTCTAGAAATGAGAGTAGAGTTGGGAATGCTTAGATGGATGAGTGGAGCGACTAGAGAAGATAGAATAAGGAACAAATATATATAGAGTATACATTTAGCGTCAATCGTAGATAAAATGAAAGAAAATAGATTTAGATTTAGATGTTTTTGTCATCATGAGGAGAGAGGAATCGGAAGCTGTAAGAATAGTTATGAAAATGAATGTTGAAGGAAGAAGAGGTAGAGGAAGACCAAAAAAGAAATGGAGAGATGTTATTGAATGCGATATGGTGACGACTGATGTGAACATAGATGATATAGGAAATCGTGTCAAGTGGAAGTTTAGGATAAGGGTGGCCGACCCCAAGTAGTTGGGATTAAGGCAACGAAAAAGAAGAAGATTATCATTAGCCAAGGCACTTTGGGCTTACAAATCATATCAAACTTATTTTCTTTTCAATTTTTTATAATATTTCAAAAATCTACATTAAATTAAGTTTAAACAATGTAGTTTAAAATGAAAAAGGAAAAATTATAGGAATCTCGATTAAAGTCAAAACTAATATTATATTAAAAATATTATTAATTTAAAACTAAAAAATATTTAACTCAAGAAACCACAAAAAAATCGCGGATACGTACTTAAGGAACAATGTTACAATTATCAACGCTAAACATAAACTGACACTTTGACTGGAAAAAAACCCTTTTTATATACCCATAGTAACCTTATCACCTAGTGAAATTATCGTTATAATTAATATGACATTTTGGCAGTTTATACAAGTTAAATAATGAATTTTTAAGTGGGCCAAGATCCCATTTAATAAAAATTGTTTTTATTTTTAAGCATTTCTATTGTCTTCGTTATATTAAGTTCTTTGTAATTATTCACATTTTTAATTAGTTTTATGGTTTTAATGGAGTGATTATGTATCAATAAATGTTCATCCACCAAATATTTATTAATATTCTTTATTTTTAATGTTTCTTAATAAACTTTCGAATACATATTTATTTAAATTATTTTACACCATATAGGAATATGTACTCGTATCTGGTGGACGACAACATATTGCAGAAACACCATTCAAGTGCATCACATTTTTTATTGTTACATTTTCTCTAGTGACTGGTCTACTGATGCCTAATATTGAAGTAGTATTAGGATTAATTGGTTCTACGATTGGAGTAATTATAAACGTTATGTTTCCATCAATGTTTTTAGTACGAGTGGCTAATAAAAATCCTAAAGAAAAATTTTGGGCAAAAGTGAGTATAATTGCTGTTGATAAAATTTTATAATATCATTATATTTCATTTATGAGTGCCATTAAATGAAAGTACAAATAATAATCTAATTACACTTAAATAATTGGTTTATAGTTTATCATATTAGTTGGTGTTTTCATTATGGTAATGGGTACAATGGCTAATCTTTTTGCTATTCAACAATCGTTAGAGTTGTCAAAAACAATAGAACAAGAAGTTATCAGCACAAAACATATTGTCTCGGCTAATAATGTACACAATGAGCATTTACAAAAAAAAATTGAAGAAAAGCGTTAGTGCTACAAAATTAAATATGAATAATTTTTTATGGTTTATACTCGAGAATAATTTTTATTTTTCTTTATAGCATTAAAAAAAAACAAAGTGAAAGCTAAAAAAGAGTCTAAAGAAATTCCAAATATTAAAATTGAAGCAAAACCTTCGGAAGAAATTCGTGTAGAACCTCCTATTCCCGTCGAGCCCGTAGATGCTGTAAAACCGATCGTAAAAACTATTAACAGTAAAATTGAAACAGCAAACTCGATAAGTAAAGATGCTATTAAAAAAGAAGAAGAAGAGTTGGAAAAACGACCTGAAATAGATATACTTGAAAAATTAAAAAGTCACGAAAATGAAGGGAAAAAAATATTAGCGGAATCAAAACAAATTTTAAACGAATTAAAAGAAACTCGTTTAAAACTTGAAAAAAATAACGATGAACTGAAATTAATAAATAAATTAAATACGACAGAATTAAAACTAAAAAACATGAATATTATGCTTCAAAATGAAAACGATAAAAAAATTAAATTAGAGGAGGTAATTAAAGATAAGATTCCAATTCCTTTAGCACTACATGAAAATAACTCTACTAAGAGTAAAAATACTAATACAGAATTAATCAGAGAAAAACGATATACTAAAGTGATAAAAAAATCATTAAACGATGAAGTCGAAAATTGCAAAAAAGAAGAGAAAGCTCAAGAAAAAAAACTTAAATCTCAAGAACAAAATAATAATATTGAAGAAATAAATGTTCAAGAAATCAAATTCGAAAATTAATTTTTAATCATCCATAATTTGTATTTAACTGATCTCTAAATCATTCCGTATTTTTTAACATTCATATATATAGTTGCAATATTATAATTTAATTACAAATATTTTTGTAATGTAATTTAATTATAAAGTATTTATTGTTTAACATATTATTTATAATTAATTGTATTATCGAGGTAATATAAAATGTTCCTATACAGTTTGATTAATCATTAACTTAATAACAAATTATTATATTTTTTAATTGTAAATACTTTACGATTGTGACTAAAATTTATTAATGAATGATATTAAATAAAATCACGTTGTTAACTTGATAATCCTAGAATCAATTTTAAGATGTAATGAGGTTTTAAAAAAGAAGGGTGTTAATGATAGTGTTTAGAAACTTTTATGTTTTAAAGAAATCATCAAAACTGCAAGTTTCAAATTATAAAGTATGATTTCTCGTTTCAAATTCAATTTTAAAATTATTTTATTATAATTTTTTTTTATTAAAAAAAAATATTTATAATTCTAGGGTCATTAGCTATATTTTTTACAGTATAATTACATAATTATAAATACAATTTTTCTTCTCTTTTTTTAAACATATTTACAAGAGATTACATTATTTATAAACTATAATATATAATCTATTATAATAAACTATTTGTATTTATATTTTATTTTACAATCCGGTTTTTCTATCAATATTATTGTTTTTGTAAGCCAATAAATGATTATAAATTATTCAATATATAAATAAAATTTTCTATAATTATTATTTTCTCAAAATGTTTATAAAATTGTTAAACTCTTGGTTAACTAAATTAATATTACACAATATACACTTAATAAGAATTAATAAAAATAAAATTATTTTTTGTAAATTTTCAACAATTCTTATTGTATTTACATGTATACATATAGGCTATATTTTTTTTAAAAGAGAGGGGAAAATAGTTAGTTCTAAAATAGAAGCTGACATAAATATATAACGTTGTCGAACATATTATAATGAACAGCGTTGAATCATTTCTTTTGAAACGCTCAGTATTTAGTCTTTTGTTTAAATAAACGGTTGTTATATTAAAATGTAATAATGAGTTATGTCTCAAAATCAATTATTGTTTGAGCGAAAGTCAGGTGGTGTGTCAAGAAAATTAAAACATGCTGGAAATGTATCAAAAATTCGAGAATTTGAGTTAGAAAAAGTAAGAACTTATTTACTTAATATTAAATATTTTTAAACTATGATAAATTTAACTTATACTTTACATTACTAGAATACTACTATTCTCTAACAATTCTAAAAACTTTGTATGAATTATTTTATTTAAGTATAATTTTTTTTTAAATAATCACTTAAAGTGGCATAAAAAAGCAACTGATTGGAGGGGATTACCTAGTCGACATAGCTAAATGACATTTTAAAAAGTGATGCATCTTTTATAGTAACCAAAAATGTTGACTAATTTTTTATTTTAGCTTCGATGCGAAGCTGAGAAGGTATTAATTTTACCATGATGTGTTTATTTTTTTTTTTTTTTTTTTTTTTTT
>NW_026099574.1:22065911-22128545 GCF_025091365.1 Daktulosphaira vitifoliae | reverse complement strand
AATGGGCTTGGGAGCGGTATTAGAACAGCCAGACGAAAACAATGTTATGAGACCGATCGGATATGCTTCTCGTAAATTACTTAATTCGGAAAAAACCTATTCTAGCACTACCCTTGAATTATTGGGATTAGTATTTGGTATTACATATTTTAGAGAATTTTTAATGAATAGAAAATTTACCGTCTTTTCCGATAACATCAGTTTGCTATACTATAAAAATTTAAAAATACCTTCGGCAAGAATTGCTCGTTTAACTTTAAAAATTTTAGATTATGATTTCATAATAAAACACAAACCCGGCAAAGAGAACAGAGTAGCTGACTGTCTCTCCAGGGAGGGTATTATGAATATCATTGATGGAATAATATTCCATCATTATGCACAATTTGACGAAATTGAATGCACTCAAAACAAATTCGACCAAAATAAAACCAATACACGTAATATACCGGTATATACCAATGAAAACGCAAATGCACTTAATGTTGACATGTCAATAAAAAATAGTAAATATCACGATAAAACATTTAATCATTTAGGCCAAAATGATAAATATGATCTTAACGTAAGCTTACAAAAGAAAAACATACTTTTAGAGAGCTCTCATATAAAAAGTATTGATAAACCCCAANTTTTTAGAGAGCTCTCATATAAAAAATATTGATAAACCCCAAGAATTAAATTGCGCGAATAAAGAACATAATATAAAAAATATTGATAAACCCCAAGANTGTTTAGACAGCTCTAATATAAAAAATATTGATAAACCCCAAGAATTAAATTGCGCGAATAAAGAACATAATATAAAAAATATTGATAAACCCCAAGAATTAAATTGCGCGAATAATGAATATAATATAAAAAATGAATTGATATATGAAGGGGACGCCCGAATAAATAATGAAAATATACCCCAAAGAATAATGAGCGCGCAAATATATAAAAATAATGAGATTAATAAAGAAAATAGCGCGCAATATATTAAAAANAATGAGATTAATAAAGAAAATAGCGCGCAATATATAAAAAATTATAATACGGTACCGTGTCATCATGAATATAATTATAATAATAAAGGGGTAAAATATAAAAATAATGCGCAAAATGATAAAAATAATGAATATGAATATAAAGAGGTCAATTATAAGAATAATACACGAATTGATAAAAATAATAAATACATATATAAAGGGGTAAAATATAAAAATATTGCGCTGATACAACAAAATAATAAATTTGATAATTATGATATAGAAGATAATATAAACGCGCAAAATTTTATTGAGTATAATGAGAATGAGTTAATTTATAAAAATAAAGCGCATAATATTAAAAATGATGAATCAAATAATAATGGTGTACCTAATGAATATAATATACCAAATAATAATTATAATGATGAATATAAGATAAATAATAAAAATAATGCGCACAATAAGAAAATTGATATAAAAAAACACAATATAAATTACAATAATAACAACGTTCGAATTTGTAAGTCAAACTGCGATCATAAACTTAATAGATTCAAGTCGNATACATAATTTAACTTTATTAAATATTGAAGATTCTGAACCATCGCTTAAAAACATTGATATAATTAATAGTCAAAAAGAGGACCCATTTTGCCAACAAATAATTAAAGCAATAAATGGGGAAGACGTACTTTATAAATTTCGTAAACTTTCCAGAAAATTTTTAATTAAATATGACATATTATATTTTAAACAATACATTTCTAAACAAAATATTGAAGACTTGATTGTAATACCCCAAGCTTTAGTAAAAGACGTAATTTCGGCATATCATAATCCACCTATGTCAGGGCACATGGGAATAACTAAAACAATAAAAAAATTACAAATTAAATATTATTGGCCAAATCTCATAAAAGATGTAACAAATTTTATAAAAACTTGTCATGAATGTCAAATCAATAAAAAAGCACATGGTAAACCCGCAGGGCAATTACAACCCATACCATTAATATGTTGTAAACCTTTAGATAGATTAACTGCTGACTTTCTTGGTCCATTAATTAGTAGTAATAACAAAAAATATATATTAGTTTTTACCTGCCAAAGCACTAAATATGTTTTCACAAAAGCTACTAGACTAGCTGATGCTAATACTGTAATCAAATTCTTAATAAATTTCATATCAAAATACGGTGTGCCACGTTACTTAACTAGCGATAGAGGAACTCATTTTCGAAATGCAGCCTTACAACAAGTTTGCAAAAATTTTGGTATTCAACAAATATTTTCTTCTAGTTATGCTCCACAGACACAAGGCTTTACTGAAAGAATCAATGGTGTAATTTGTCAAGCCATCAGAAATTATGTAAAAAACGATACTCAACACAGATGGTCCTATTATTTACAATATATCACATTTAGCTATAATAATACTCCTCAAATATCCACCAAACATTCACCCTTTTATATTTTACATGGATTTAATGCTAATTTAACAATTGACTTACAAATAACACCAGAGATTTTACCTTATGACATTAGAAAGTCACTAGAAGAATTAAAATTAGTAAGGGAAAAAATACCAGAATATATAAAAAATGCGCAAGAAGTACAAAAACTTAATTATGATAAATCACATCAATTAACTGAATATTCACCTGGACAATTAGTACTAGTAAAATTTCCTTTTCAACAACCTGACAAAAGCCAAAAACTTGCGGCCAAATTTAGAGGTCCTTTTAAAGTAATATCAAAATTGAACAATGTTAATTATTTAGTACAATTAAATTTAAATAATAAATTAACAAATGATGTTGTTCATATCAGGAGAATCAAACCCTATCACAGTAGAGAAGAAATTAATCAAATCATATTAAATTCTCACCTCAAATATTATATTTAAGGTAATAAATTTTATTCTAAACTTTTTATAAAAATAATAAAAAAAAATACATAGGATATATTTATTAAGTTTCTTTCATAATCATATTCGCTATAATGCATGAAAATTCATTTAATCATTTTCTGCTATCATTAATAACATATTTAATTTGTATCACAAAATGCAACGCATTCATAGCTTATTCTTGTGCAGGTCCTAAAATCAATATAACTTCATTCAGCACACTAAATGTAGATCATTGCACCACACCGCCACAACCTCATGTTATCAGATTATCTAATATAAAACTCTTACAACGCGTAGAATTGTACTCAATCCCTTATAAATCATGCTATATTCTAGGAGATTATATGATAACAAAATGCAGCTTACTTGATGATGCACAAATCGTAGATAATGGATTTTATACAGATATTATAGATTTAAGTCCTTCGCAATGTAAAGATTTACATCATAAACTTTATTATCAGCTAAGTAACAATCAATTAATAACAGAATTAAAAATTAACCAAACTAAATATTTTCATACCACCCTTGCAGGCTCAGTCTCCATTAACGGTAATTGCGAAGGTGCTTCTTTTTCTAATGATAAAAATAATTATCATAATGTTGTCGTACAAGTTAAATATAAAATTTTGCTTTCTGACGGTTTTGCAATTGCTAATTATAAAGATGACGTAATAATATTACCAACAGGCACACGCATGAAATTATCAAATTATCACGGTATAGATATGAAATATGGAATAACTGTATGGGATTATACCGAACCTTCAACTGATTGTAGTGTCAATGAATTTGATGTTATTTACTCTGGTCCCTCGTCTTTAATAATTTCAAATGCTTATAATGAATCTTTAGAAACTCGTACATATATAGTACAAACTGATAAAATAGCCTTTGCACTTAGACAAACAGGTCTAGGCTTTGCTTGCAATATTGAAGTAGTTTTAACGGAACATCCTCGCCTCTTAATTTTGACAGATATGCAATATATGAGTAATTTTAATTCAAAACCTATATCAACGCTTAGCACAGACTTAATGGCCTATATTAATACAAAATTCGTTTATATAGAGAATTTCTTAAGCTCATCAGTAATATCAATGTATGCAGATCTTGTAGTTAAACAATGTAATCTAGAGAGAAAACTTCTAATGCAAAAATTAACCGTAGCCTCTTATAGCTTGTCCGAATTCGCTTTTCTAATGGGTGAAGGCCCTGGATATACAGCATTAAAAGCAGGCGAGATAGTATACTTATTAAAATGCAAACCAGTAGAGGTACAATTAGCAAAAACTACACATTGCTTTAATGAATTACCAGTTACATATAATCATGTAACAATGTATCTATCGCCCAAAACACATATTTTACAAGAATATGGGACAGAAATTAGTTGTAATGATTTATTACCCTCAGCATTTTTTATAGAAAGTGTCTGGTTTAGCTTATCACCCGAATTTAGGCAAATTAACCCTCCTCAGCTTTTAAAACCTGAAACTGCCTTTACCTGGACATATAAAAGTCCTGAACACTTAATGAATGCAGGATTATATTCTAGAGATATGATGAATTCTTTTCAAAAACATTTACTATTTCCCCAAGAAGTATCCGCAGCACAGAATAATTTAGCCAGACAATCCATGGGTTATACTGTTTATAATCAAGGTTTAAAAATATCATCTTTAATTGATCAGGAAACCATAAGTAATTTAGTTAATAGAGAAATGGAGAAACTCTGGGGTTGGTTTATTGGCTTCGGTAACATTGTCAGTGGTTGTTTAGGAATAATTTTTATTTGGAAATTAATAATGATATTAATTAATACATCAATAAACATGGCCATTCTATATCAAACATTCGGCTTTAGCTTAAAATTAATTGCAGGAATATTTTCCAGTCTCACACATTATTTTATGCATGATAATCATAAACGCAATATATCGCACACTTCAGGAGCCAATGTAAATACAAACGCGCGAGAACCAAACAATGCACATACAAATGTACATTACACTGACCCAGACATTAACAATACAAATGGAATATACCCTTCTATACACTCACAGATTTTACGATTTACTAACAAACCAACAACAGTGTAACCATATAATACTACCTAAGCAATAAAAACCATTATATATATATAAATAAATTTCATATCCAATACAGGTAATACACATTTACTTACATTCAATACCTCAAATAACTCTTTGCACAAACATAAGAACTCTGGGAAAAAATCACAAGGTATAAATCTCTTATTCATTTCAAAATAATAACAATAATAATACTAAATAATAGCAATATTTACACACTAGTAAAAAATATAATTCCTTACCTAATTCACCAAATACATTGTTTGTTTAAAAAAGCTTCCATAATTAATATTAAAATAATTATAATATTATATAACTTTAGATTCATTTTATTTATTCACATTCATATTACATATTTTATACTCAAATGTCTGAAATTAAATTAAATCTACTAGACCTAACAGTGGCAGATCTAAAAAACTTAGGTAAAATTCTCATAGGAGGAGCTACTAAGGAAATTTTGGACTGTGGAAATAAAATTAAAATAATAAAGGGTAAACCAGCAATAATTTCCACACAAATAGACACAGTACAATTATCTAGAATTCGATTCTTAAAAACTCAAATCATTAAAAATAGCTCTAAAAATAAATCTAAAATAATAATTAAACAACTAGAGAAAAATATTAATAAATATGATAGAGCAATCAATAGATTCACGATACAGAATCACTTTAATAACACAGTTCCCAAACATGCAATAATACTATGGGACTGTACAGAAGCTCATTATTTTATTCTTAAAATGCTTATGCCTAATATAACTATATTTAATTTTAAATGTACAAATATGTTTAATAAAGAAACTTTTCAATTAATTCTAGAAGTCTACAATAAAAGTAGCACAAAAATAATAGCCACACATAGATTTGTAGGAGAACCTACTACTAAAGAAAAATTAACTTTAAAAGAAACTCATGATATTTTTTGTATTAGTCGTCATTCAGGAAAGAAACACTATCCTAGAAACAATGTCAATTTAATGAATTGCTTACTTTACAGCTGGATCAATTTATACGACTATAATGCTTTTATGAAAACTTTAACACAATCGGTTATGTAATAAAATCACTTATAAAGTGCATTTATTTTATTCTATGATTTTCCACTATATGCTTAATTCTTTTCTATACCTTCTATCTACATTTAACTTGCTATTAATGCTTAATAATTTTTAACATTACGATATTTATAATGTTAGATCCACTGGTGTAATTTAGCAGTTATACTGTTAAACATAATCACATTGCTGCATATATAGAGAGATGGATCGTTATTGTAACAAGCCATATACGGTAAAGACTTTTTGGTGGTGGGCAACAAAGGTGTGTAGTTTAAAAGAGCTGTGTCCACAATGTACCATAAGGGAGCGTAACAGAAAGTTATCTCACAGAAATTATCACCTCACGAAATACTGGTACGCGTGGACACTTAATGTAAAAAATTATTTTAAGGATAAACCCATACGGTTTATCGCTGAAGATATAGCATTTTATGCAAAATATGACATAGAATTAGATATGAGACATTATTATAAAAACACATTTTTGCCAAATACTCCGTCCGATGAAGGCCATCGTGAATGGGAGAGCGGATTGAGAGACAAAAGTATTACCAATGAGCCGGATACACCGTATAAGTATCCTATTCCACAGAAATCTTATTGGAATCACTTGATTTTCTTAATTTTGATTAATAAAGTAAATATAAATAGATCTGATTTAAACTCTTTGAATAAATACGATTTAAATACTGATATCAGAAATAACTTAAACCATACTGAGCAAGATTCTATGTACGACGGTTGGTATTACGATATGACTGAGGAATATAAAGAGGTTATTGCAAAATACGATTTACTAATGGGGAAATCAGCCATATCTAATACAACTATCGTCTTCGATTATTGTCTCACTATGGTGGACTGCATTAACTATGTAAAATCCATTTTCACCTCCAATATGTCTCTCTTCAGCTCTAGTGAGTACACGTATTCTGAGGAAGAAGAATGGTGAATGCGTGTACTTGCCTCCATTTTAACGATTGGAGTGAGTTTGCATATTTATATAGCTTTCTATTGCTTTACTGACTGTATGTCAATCTTCCTTCCTTTTTCTTTTATAAATTGGAGTTTCATATGCTTATCAATTTGTTCTTTTCACATAATTTTATCTTCATCAACTCTTGAATTAAGTGATATTAACCATTACTTTTATCGCTAACTAATGCTAATTTTTATTGTGTGATAGTGTGTCATATTTTAGAGTAATTTTTAATATTTCTTATTAAATAATAACAAAATATCTATCTATAAAAAAATATACAAAAAACATATAAAAAAAATATAAAAAAAAACATATAAAAAAAAAAGAAAACTATGTATTTTATTATTATATCTATTCTATCACTTATAATCATTCTATCAACATAATCTAATTTATTCATTACTAATATCTTTATATTACTATTAATAAGTAAAATTTTTATATGTGTGTATGTGTGCTTATATATGTTACTTTCTTATCTATTACTAATAATAATTGATATAATTTATTATGTAACTAATACAAATATTATTAACAATTAATCACCACAAAATGTTAGCTTTATTGAATAATACATGTATCTTGCACCTTTTAACACAACTTGATGTACTTTTAGCACTTGCATATTTTATTATAACGCACAAATTATTTTAAATTATAATTGCACAATATTTATTAGATTAGTTATTATACTCACTACTTAATGTATTAGTATTAGTTAAATAAAAGTTAAATTGTTCATTTATAAAAATTTTTTAATAAATATAACAAAACAAAAATCTTCAATCAACATTACAATGAAAGTCAACCCTATCATTCAATAACCAGAGTATTAGCATAGTAACTTAAATATTTCGTGCATTATTTTGTCTGCAATCAATAATGTTTTTTACCAAAGAAATACAAAATCCTGTAGCCAGCAATTAAGAAACAATAAATATGCCAAATATAATCAAACATTTATCAACAAATTAATGTCAAAACATAACTATTATAAGAGATATTAAAATATTTATCTCAATAAAAGAAAAACTAAATACAAAATCAAAAAAATGAAAAAGATTCTGCTACACGTGGTATAGCACATACAGATGTATTCGTTAACCAAAAGAAATGATATTCAGTCAACCAATCAGAACATGCGGAATATGAAAATCTTTAATAGTGTACGATAATGTTTGAGTGAACATGTAAATACTCGAGAAAATCATACAAAAAAATTAAAGATGAAGACTTCGAACAAAAACAAAAATATATCACCCATACTGTTATGCTTATATAATATTATTATTTCTTCATTGTATAAAAATAAAAATTCTTATATTTTACATCTTAGACACCAACTCATATATCATTAGTACAGATAACACTAAAGTAAAAAAAAAACACAATCGCAATTTTTATTAAGCATGAGGACATGCTTTCAAAAAAACAGGGGTACATTTTGTAATATTATTTTGATACTTAGTTGAATTTAGACGTCTCGTTGGCGATTGCCAGTGACATGTCGACGCCGCTGAGGCGTATAATAGTTTAATTTTGTTTGTATGGCCCTTGCCGTAAAAAACCATAAATGAGTTCATACAGCTGCACGTACGGATTAGCAATATACAACGTTATACTTATCATTGTTTGTTTACACAAATCAATTCTCGTACAGCGTTGTAAAAGACATCTTTCTTTTTAATTAAATAACGTATATTATCACATAAAATTTTTATTACCATGATTCATTATAACAGACCTAAGAGCCCTCTGGGATCTCATCAGCTTTTGACAATCCGTCGAAGAGCCTCTTCTATTTTTCCACCTCAAGCGTCCAGACTTAAGTGCTCAGCTTCACTCTTTTACTTTGCGGCCTTTTTATTTGTCTTACTTTGTGACTTGGTGTCTTTATTCTTAATATAATTTAATAGTTTAAATTAATGTATATTCATGTTTGAATGACTATCAATTATAACACATGCTTATATAACAAACTGTTTTTCTTCTTATTTAATATATAATAAATCTAAATTACTTCTTCTCCTCTCTACACCGTAAAACAAGATTTGCAGTCAAGATATATCAGGTAAGAGTAGTTTAACACACTAACTACAATTAATAGTAATAACTAATAAAAGACACTCTAAACTTTAATTTATTATCTTCTTCTTTCGCTTAAATATATCTTCGTTCTAACTTCCCATAAATAACGATCACTTCTATTAATTTATTTATATTATCTAACTTCACCATCACTCTCTCACTCTCTCCCCTAGCGCTCTTTTTATTGGTTATTACACGAGCATAGTTGGATCAAGTATATTGATATCTGACAGTGATTAAAATCACTTTTTCAGCTTCGCATGGAAGCTAAAAAAGTGTCAGATGAAAGGAGTATAAAAAAATTATAATATGTATCCATACATTTTTCTAAAAGTTATAGCATTTATAAAGTTAAAAATATAAAAAATAATTTTTTTAATTAACTTTGATGTCTGTTTTCACCGTGAAGACAAAATAAAGTCTGAAATTTTTTTTTTCCATAATAAAGTATATTACATTAGATTTAATTTAAGATATATATAAAAGTGTCATACTTTCCGGAACAATTTCAAAAGTTAAGTTGAAAAAGTTCTACTTGCTATATGCATTATTCAGATTTGAACTCCCCCGTATATAGGGGAATTGTCCGATTTGAAAAACAGTATGTCGAATAAAAGATGTATATAAATACTACTTCTCATGAAAAAATTGTATTGATTCATACATTTTTTAAAAAGTTATAGCTTTTTAAAGAAAAAAATATAAAATCGAGAAATTTTAACACAAAAATAGAATTTGGTAGCCATTTTCACCGTGAAGACAAAATAAAATCCGATATGTTTTTTTTTCATAATAAAGTACATTACATTAGCTTTAATTTAAGATATATATAGTGTCAGACTTTCCGGAACACTTTCAAAAGTTAATTTTTTTTTAAAAAGTTGTCATTTTAAATCCCCCCTGTGTACAGGTAAAGGGTCAGATTTATAAAAAAAATATACCATATGATAAAAGTAAATAATACTTTGTAATTTATTAATTTTTTAACTCTATTTGTGTGTGTTACTATAAGTATAATATTCCAAATATTTTAGTAACATGTTGCTATATAAAACACAAATCTAAAAAAAAAAATAGCTATAAAAGTGTGTCAGATGAAAGAGGTATAAAAAAAATAATATTATTGATCCATAAATTTTTACAAATGTTATAGCAATATAAATTTAATAATATAAAATACAAAATCGAGAATTTTTTTACGGAAATCGTATGTTTTTCTTTAACTTTGATGTCCTTTTTCACCACAAAAACAAGTCCAGCGGTCAAATTTTTTTTTTTCAAAATAAAATATATTACATAAGCTTTAATTTAAGATATATATAAAAGTGTCAGACCTTCCGGAACATTTTCAAAATTTAAGTTAAAAAAATTAATTTTTTGTGAAAAAGTTGTCATTTTAAATCCCCCCTTGTGGGCAGGTTAAGGGTTAAATTTATGAAAAAAATATACCAAATGAAAGGTAATGATATTATGCATCTATATAAAAAAGAATTATATTGATATGTTTATTTTTGAAAAAGTTATGGCACTTTTAAGTAAAAAAAATTGAAAAAATTTCGAAAATTAGCGATTTTTAAATTCGTAATTTTTTTGAAGGTTTCCCCCATTTACGGGGAACGAGGGAATTTTTTTCAATTTTTGAGGGTAATGTCTTCGACTAGATACGATTTGTGATCTTTTGACGTATCATTGAAAGAAATCGGTTCGGTGAGAGCTGAGAAAAAGTGGTAACAGACACAAAAAAAAAAACACATCATAGTAAAACCAATACCTTCTCAGCTTCGCATCGAAGCTAAAATGTAAAATATAATATCAAGAATTTTTTCACAAAAATAGCATATTTTTGCACATGGTAGTCATTTTCACCATGAAGACCAGAAGTCAAATTTTTTTCCTGTGGGCTTGTAAGGGGTCAAATGTTCACAAAAATATATTTAAAGATAGGTAAATACCTAAGGTATCTATAAAAAAAAAATCATAATGATTCGGTCATTTTTAAAAGTCTTAAGTAAAAAAATTTTGAAAATTAGCTATTTAAATATAACTATTATATCTGCTAAGAAAAGAACAATAAGAATAACTTCAATTTAATAAAAGTGGTGTTTGAATAATTTGTTCTAAAAATTGACAAAACCGTCATAATAAACAACATACATTTCATAATGCAATTTATTTACTATACTAATGGGCAATAAATAACCAATAGGAAAATAAGACAGCCCGGAAGGCCTATTAATAGCAAAAATTTTAGTTTATATGTTTAGCGACATATTCAAACAACCTTTTTCAGCAGATGGATAAAATATATTAAATAAGGTGACAAATTCATTGATTAATTCTATGGTCTTATATTTGAAAAAATGAACACTGAAATCAATCGGGTCGGTTAGTGAGATCGTCAAATTCAATTAAAATATATGTTATAGGCAAAATTATTATTCTTTAAAATACTGTTCTCGGGGATATATTCCTGGTAAATATTTTCCGAATTAATAGAGTTCTGAAAAATATTTTTCCTATCATTAAATATTCTTATTATATAGTGTTCCATGATAAACTAATAATTTAATTCCTGATAAGTATTTTACTAAATTGTATAGCCCTCGGATCTTATCTATACTGTGATAACGTGTTAAAAAAATAAATGTAAATTTTTAATGTTTTTTGTTGTCTAAACAATAAAATTGTATTATTTTTTTGTGTAAATCTAAATTATTTTAAGATTTTTTATTCTATTAAAGTATAATAATTCAGTAAAATACATTAATTATTGTCTTAATTTTAACTATTATATTTTAAATTTCACTGAAGTTGAATTCAATTACATTAATAAGTTTTAGTCATTTCAAAATGACAATTTATAATATTTATATATTTGATCGATTGGGTACATTATTATATTACATGGAATGGAACAGACAAAAACAATCAGGGATGAGTAAAGAAGAAGTAATGTTTATAAATAAAACTGTNCATGGAATGGAACAGACAAAAACAATCAGGGATGAGTAAAGAAGAAGTAATGTTTATAAATAAAACTGTTTTCTATTTTAACAACTATAATTATTTTTTTTATAGGAAGCTAAATTAATGTATGGAATGCTTTTCTCAATTAAATCATTTGTATCTAAAATATCACCACATGATCCTAAGCAGGGACTTTTATGTTACAAAACCAACAAATATGCTCTGCATTATTATGAATCATTGACTGGCATAAAGTTTATTTTGAATACTGACATTTCAGTTAAAAATGTCAGAGATTTGTTACAACAGTTGTATAAAGATGTAAGAGAAATGAATATATATATTCTATAGTACAGTTTATCACTTATGTTAATTTAAATATTCAAATATATTATTATATTTATATATTCAGTTATTTTTTTATCAGTTCATTATAAGTCTAAATCTTAATTTAAAATAATTTAGGAGAACTTGTTAATATATTTTAGGCATTCCAATAATGACTTCTTAGAGCTTTTCTAAAAATCCAAGTAGAAAACACCATAAGAACTCTTATTCAAAAAACATTGAGACACTTTCACTTTTGGCAAGGATATCTTTGACATTTTTAATGTTACATATTAATATTTATAATTATTTTAAATATAATTGATTAATATTGAATTTGAACTTGGCTATATAAAAAACAAAGTTTTTTAACTTAGTATTAAACTGCTGACGTACTAAAACAAAAAAATTAACAATTATATTAACCCAAATAGTTGTCACGGGGACCCTCCCTCTTCCTTTCTAATAACCCTAAGAATATTGTATTCAAGAGGAGCTAAACAAGCTAATCTAATTCGCTGAGATTTTATTTTTATTAAAAAAAATTTGATTTATAAAAAACTAATTGTTTCAGATTTTTGTTGAATATGTGGTAAAGAATACAGAGTGTGAAATGGGACAACCTATAGTTAGTGAATTATTTCAAAATAAGCTCGATCAATTCATAAAACAACAGCAAAAAATTCTTCAATAGCATTAATTATGTTCAACTATCTATTGAGTAAAGTTTTTGGGAATTTTATTTTTCATTCGATGGTCTCACTGGAATTGTAATTATCCCCTCTACTTAATTTCTGTAAATTCGTAGTATCCAACAAATATTTAAATTCAAAATTATATTTTTTATGATTGTTTACAACTTACATTAAAAAAATATATACATGTATAAAATATTTATAAAGTAATAATAATTATTCATTACTGTTTAAAGTATAATATATGAGCACAATGTATTGAAATGTACTTCCTGATGTTTATCATAAAATTACCATGGCAATATTAGTTTATTAAAAAGTTATATATAATTTAAAATTTTAATATTTGTAAATATGAGTTTATATTTTGATTTCAAAATAAAGACGAATCCTATTAATGACGTATCTGGTATAGTTTATCATAATCAACTTAGTTTATTAGGAGTAATATCTTATTCTTCAGAGAAACAATGTCATCTTTTAATTTGTGATGAAATTGTGAGTCTATTATATATTTGATTACAATTAAGCTATTCATGAGCATTTTTTATCTAATTATATTTAATTTTTTGTTAGGGAGATGAACTCTTCTCATGTTACATTCCAAATTTTTGTCGTGCTATTGCATATTCTTGGCATCCTACCCAACGTACATTAGCAATTGGTTCAGAAGGTGGAGAAATATGTTTGTGGAATGGTGGTTCAATAAAAGTTCTTGAATCAATTCATACAGAATCATTAGCATTTATGGTGTGGTCACCACTAGGGGGTTGTTTAGTTAGTGGCGACCAAGTAAATATTTCATTGATTAGATTACTACTCATTATACGAAAAAGACTAAGACTTAATTTATCAAAACAGACAGGCATTGTAGTAGGATGGAAATCTGATTGTAGAGGTTTACTTCAATTGAAATATAAAATAAACTTGCATAATATTCTAACAAAAGCAATTTCATTTCGATGTGGGAAACCTGCTACTGATATTTCTAATTTGGCTAAGTTGGCTGTTGCTGGTGATCAAAATGCTTTAGATATATTTAGTTCCTGGCGCCCAAAAACTACATCACATACTCAGACTGTAACATCAGACAACTTAACTTTTTATTGTACTTCAGCTACAGGTTAATTGACATAAATTATTTTTACAAAAGTTTATTAAACTAATATAATGAATTTAAAGTAATATTGGTCTTATTTTGTTGAATAAGAAATTAATTCCCACTACGATTTAAATAAGGATATGTAGTGTGGGTGAATATAGCCTATAATAATGTATTTTTATAATGCATACTTTGTCTTAAATAGTATGTAGTCTATTTAGTAGATGTACTATTACTTAATGCACTAAAATTTTTTATTAATCTATCAAAATTGTTGAAAAAAAGGCCAAAAAAGCTATTTCAAAAAAATAAAAACATTTTTTTCTTATTAGAGACAAATAATAAACAATATAGTTTTAAAGTAGTCTAACAATGTAAAAATAGTTTTAAAAAAAGATAATAGCAAAATGATTATTAGATCAAAAGTTATAAGAGTTTTACCTCTGGTGCTTGAAAATGTAGCCGAGATAAAAAATGTATAGCATACAAATGAGGTAAGTGGTAATTTTGGTAAAAATTAATAGAATATAAAGTAAACATAAAAACAGATATAAATATATCATATGTGTAATAGATACATGTATAAATATTTTTCTTCTTACTTTTTTTATAACCCATTCAAGGTGATCGCGGCCTTTTCTAAGAAAAAGTTTCATAACCGTGTATACTCTGGGATGAGTGGTTAATCCATTGCCCTAAAGAGGGATGGAAACTCTAATGACTAAACTGATGACTAGCAAGTCATCAACTCGCAATGACTAACAAACGGGTTGGCCGGTGAAAATTATCGATCATGAGACAGTATGCATCAAGGCACTGCTCGTTACTGACTTAATCACATCGTCCCATCTTAAATATTAATATTTAAGTGGTATTTTTCTCTAAAACTATTTGAAGTTAATAAAACATTTTATAATTAATATTTAGGAGTCGGAGTAGTTCAGAGAAATAAGTGTAAAATTATTTAATGCAACTTTTCTTTGTATATTTTTGATATTATGTAGAACTTTTATCTATTTAGGTCATATATATTATATTGAGGAAAATGGAGAATTAAACAAAGTTTATTCATCAAATTCACCTATTTTGAAAATTTTGTGTCATGAATTAAAAGATATTTGTGTTATAGTTTGTGATGATCATACTTTGAGTCATCAAATATGTCATAAGGATGGTTCATTAACTGAAGTATCAAAAGTACTTAATTTTAATTATTTTTGTGTAATAACTTAATAGTATTTTAACTTCGCTGTGAAGCAGAAAAAGTATTATCTTTAACATGATATTTTTTTATTTTTCATATTATTATTAGATAAAGCTAAACGGAATCACAAATGATTCTTGTGTAATTTGGGCAGGGCCATCATTATTGGCTTGTACTACAAATGATCTATCAATTCGCTTTTGGGATATTGAATCAGGAAATAGTTACAATTTAAATGCCTTTCCAATATTGAATAGTTCAATACCTAAACAGACATTTACATCAATCATTTATTCTAAAGAAAAAGGTAGTATATAATTTGTCAACCTTTTTTTTACTATAATATTTAAAGTTTTAAAACATTTTTAGGTTTGTGTGCTGCTACAAATTTTGGAAATATAATCATTTGGCGATTTAATGAACAAACTGAAGATGAGTGGAATATCCAGGGTTCTTGTAAAATAAATGATAAAATAAAATATTGTGTTTGGGGCCTATCAAATGTAGCAATATTGGCTTTTAATAATATATATATATTGTGTGAACACGAACTTCTAGCAGTTTATTACAATCAAGTTGCTATTACTCAAACATCTGCTACTAATTTGACTGTTTATAATTTTACAACATATGATTCCTTTCATTTTGATAGTAAAATTCAAGTTTTTGGGATTGCACTTACATATGAATATGTTACATTATGGAATGGTAAACATTTAATTATATTATTATATAAATATACAGTTCTATTCTTATACTTTTGAATATTTAGGTAAAATAGTTCAGGTTTATAATATAAAATCTAAAGAACATCATGCATTAGTTGGTACTTTTGCTTGTGATGTTCAAGAAATTAACATATATGATAGAATTTTAATTGTTGCTGAAAATGATGGTAAATTGCAAATTAGAACATTTCAAGGTACAATCAAACAAACATTGTCTATAGATGCACCAACGTTATGCATGGCATTGAACAATTCTTATTTAGCAGTTATAACTATTTCTGGGGTTATTCATGTTTGGGACTTAAATAGAAGGTAATTTATGTAGATTAAATTATTTGATTACTATAAGTGATCAAAATTTTTGATAGGGAAGCAAAATCTATTTGTCATCCTAAAGATATTATTTCTAACATGAATAATTTTGGAGAAGCAATTCAGTTGCGTATTAATAGTAATGGTTCAAAGATATCATTTACTGCTGCCAATCAAAGTTTTATTCCTATGCCATGTTTATATATTTGGGATCGTAAATTAGATTTGATAATAGAAAAAAATTTTGAGAACAAAAATAAGTGAGTATTGAAATTGTTGTAGTAAAAAAAAACTTGCAAGGTTTGGGATTTAATTTAATTTATATATTTAGTATTGTTAAATTGGTCAACTTAGTATGATGTGTTAAACTTTGAGTTGTTAATTATTTTTCTATTTTCATCCCTTAATTTTTGTCAACACATTTTTTTATTCCACGGCTGAAATGAAAATTATTCGCCTCTCCCATAACTTGGTACGAACTTGTTCCAATGCGGAAGAAACTTCACGCGTACTACCTATCAATTGTAAATTAAATTTTAGCTTCGAAGCTGATAAAGTATTAATTTTACTATGATGTGTTTTTTTTGTGTCTGTTACCGTTTTTTCTCAGCTATCACTGAACCGATTTCTTTCAACGGTACGTCAAAAGGTCATAAATCGTATCTAGTCGAAGATATTATTCTCAAAAATTGACAAAATTTCCCTCGTTTCCTGTAAATGGGGGAAACCACCAAAAATATTACAAATTTAAAAATCGATAAATTTTGTCATTTTTTTCACTTTTTCNTCCAAAAAAATTACAAATTTAAAAATCGCTAATTTTCGAAATTTTTTCACTTTTTTTTCTTAAAACTTCCATAACTTTTTCAAAAATCAACAAATCAACATAATTTTTTTTTATACTAAAACCTTAGATATTTTCCTTTTATTTGATATCATTTTTTGAAAATCTATCACTTAACCTGCTCATTGGGGGGGATTTAAAATAGCAACTTTTTTACAAAAATTAACTTTTTCAACTTAATTTTTGAAAATGTTCCTGAAATGCTGCGTCCTTCAAACATATATCAAATTAAAGCTTATTTTATGTACTATAAAATGAAAAAAAAAATTTGTCCCGACACTTTATCTTCTACATTTAAACGGCTGCCGTAGTTAAAAAAACACTATTTTATGATAGTTTTTGTATAGTGATCTTAATCATTGTCACATATCATTATACTTGACCTAACTATGCCACGTTCCCACTGTGCCGCGACCCCACTGTACTGGGGTTTTTTTCTTGTCTTAATAATTGTTTTTTCTCTCTTGTTCCTTTATTGTCAGGTGGGTTTTCACTTCGAGTTTTGTCCGCTATTCAATTAATTGTTAAATATGTAAATATCTTTAATATTCATATATATATTATTTTTTTACTTATAATAATTCTCCCTAGCTTTAAGGTATTTACTCTCTTTGGCATACTAATGTGTGTCAATCACTGATGACATCTATTATAATATATTTTATTTTATTTACAAGGTATAAGCGTATTATAGTCTGCAACAACTTTTTACATTTTAATATATATCAAATATTATAATTTGACATATCTGTCACCCACCACAATGTCCGCGACTGTAAATCCGTTTGCCACTCTCCCGGTCTTTTATTAGTCTGACGTACGACTCCGAGATAACACATACATTGATGTGCATATACGTAACTGTCGGACTAGATCATGCGTAGTCCGGCAGTGGGTTAAATTTATTTGAAGGAATCTCATCCACTGTTAGGCTGCACTCCAGACGCCTCAATGATCACGTGGATCAGTGAGGTGATCGCCACCTCTGCCGTTGGTAAATTGAGCGCTATACCTTTTTCGCCTTTCTTTACCTGGAGGACCTAGGCAGTCTTTCAACAAGTGGCACGAATTATAATCCCTGAAGTAGGCACCTTTGTGGTCCGGACTCTTACAGGCGACCACAATGCGCCCTTGCTTCAGGCATCTATACTACTAGGGACTTTTGTCCTTAAAGGATTATCAGTCTAAAGTCGTTCACCCTACCCTTACCCAAGTGAGGGTTGTTTCTTTTTCTTCCCTTTATTCCCCCATTTTTTTTTTAACCGAGTTTTAACCTACGGACTCTGAAGAAACCGCGACTAGTCCACCACCTCCCTCGCAGTAATACTCCGTCTGAGAGAAACTCTCCTTAGTCAGAGGCTTTCCAGCGACCACTAGCTGCGATTTCGGAGTATGCGTCAGTTGAAAATCGGCTAAGTAGTAGACGTTGAGGATAAGCTCTATGGCGTCCCTTTCAGTGCAGACTTTAATTCCTGCTCAAAGCCCTGGGGATATCCGTTGGTGATGGTGGCTAAGAGGTGACATCAAAAGTGACGACATTAAAATCCATCAGAGGAGACATCTACTTTCTCTTCGTCATCATCACCTCGACCTCCTCATTGGGGGGGGTCAATCGTTCTTCGGTGTGCTTATTACAAGCTCCGGGGGAGTGCTTACTCTTTTAGGCAGTTTGACCTTCTTGCTCCACTTCCTGGATACCTGTATAAGTTTATTCAATAAACTGGGACTAGTGCCAGAAGCCCTCCTATTTCTTACTCTTGGAGCCAACCGTAACTGGGGTTCCCCAGCTACTTTCATTTCCAACTCCTCCTCACCATCCACGAAAATTTTGCTATTAGTTTAATTCATAGGAACCCCACGAAAAGTGCAAGAGTATATAATACCCATACGGCAGTGCACCGTATCGTGTGGGGGCTTATTGCTAAATAGATGCCGTAAGACAAACTATTTCTCTGGCTAGCATGTACAAATTATCGATCTCGGCCACTGAGGCATAAGAGTCGCAGAGGTTGTTTCGATAAATATGTAACCCTTTTCAGTGTCACTCTTAAGTAAGCCTCAATTACGATCCTAAGGGGTTAAATCGCTATTCTCAAGTAGGTGTCCTCATGCCTACCGACACAACCGGCTCATAGACATTGTAGCGAAACGGGGATTATATTTAAGACAGTATTTAATATTTAATTGGTTTGGTGTCCAGATTCTACCATGGATGTGGGTACTGGGGGATTGAATCTCTCTATCACTCTATGTTCTAATACTGTCTAAATCCCCCATAAAAATTTCTAAATACGCCACTGTACTGAAATATTTCATTCTTAATCTAACTATATAGAATGACTTATAAATTTATAGTTTTGTTTTATTTTTAGTAAATTTAATGACACTCAATTTATTGTATCACATCATTGGGATGTCAATGAGCCACACCTTTTGTTTTGTGAAGCACGAACATTCAGAAAATTAGAAAAAAAAAAAATTGATACAACTACATATAATTCAATTTCAAAAGAAAGACTCAATAAATTAACTTATTCTTCAGTAAAAAAAAAAAAAAAAAAGTACCATTTAAAATTATTTTGATACAGCTATAAAAATTTTTAGATAATTTTAAGTATGTTTTATATTGAGCATAAAGGTGTTATTATGCAAGATATTATAACACATACAAACAATTTATATTCACTCATTGGATTAGACACACCACATTACTTCGTACTTACAAAACAAAAATCTGATGTAATGAACAAAATATTTATATTATATTAATTTATTATGAATATTAATATTTTTATTTTCAGAGTTTAAAAGTTGACTGTTTATTAATGAAAGAATTTGAAGGTATCGATAGTTTGACTGAAGATATTCGTAAAGCTATAATGAATTTTAGTTATAACTTATGTCTTGGTGACATAGATCTTGCATTTGATTTTATAAGCAATATAAACAAGTAAATAAAAATATGTTAGTATGTATAATTATAAGTCATGTTTTAAAAACTTTGTAGGAAAGAATATTTCAAAGTTAGATAAAAATATTAGATCCCTGATTTCTTTATTTTTTGTTAAAAAAAAAACAATTTTTGTAAACAACATTCATATATTATTTATATAATAGTATAAAGAAAAATACACTTAGCTGATATAATTACTTAGCATGTTGCAGTTTTCAAATTTTTTTAAATTAAGTGTCATAAATTTGAGAAAAATACTTTTAAAGGTCTATTAACTTTTATGGTTAGGTTTCATAAATTATTGGCATTTAATGACTTAAGGTCTGAAATATTTACTATATCTATTAAAAAACATTTTTGAGGTTTACATATACTGAGTAAAACACACAACACATAACATTTTGATTCAATAATCATTTTAATGCAATTTTTTTTTTTTTAATTTAGACATTTTTAGACTACGTTAAAATCATATTTTGTACTATTTATTTGTAATAATAAAAAAATAATTTTTTTTTTTTCAGAATAGCTATTTTTTAGCTCATTTTTATAAAACAATTTGATGAGCCTATAACAAATTAAAAATAAATACTTTTTGAGTAAAGTATTTTATTAATACAAAGAATGGATATGTAGTGTGATTAAGTATAGCTTGTAAAAGTGTATATTTATAACATATTTACCAACGTGCTACATATCCACTCTATTTGTTAAATTATTTGTAACTCAATAAGTACTTATCCTAAAATTGTTATCAACACAAAGAAATTTTCTAAAAATTCACTATTTTGAAATTTTGAAAAAATTAAAAGAAACATTTTTTTTATAAATATATAATAAAAAATATGCTTTTAAAATAATTATCAAAATGATTATTGAATAAAAAGTTTTAAGAGTTGTTGGCTAGATCTGTTCAACCTATATGAGGCAGTTCTTAGAGATCAATGTAACAAAAAATTATTTCAAGAGAATTTAATTTAAATATTGAGAAATTATGTCTTTATAAAACAATTAGTTTAGGCAATTGATGATAAATAGCAATTTATTTTGAAAATTTCACTGCAATTTTTAATTTAATTAAAAGAATAGTTATCTTATCTTTTAACTTTGTAGTTATATAATTTTTCCCCAAAATGTCATTCTGACCCCTCCAGCTTTGGATGTCTATATTTTTTTTATTTTAAATGTTCCTTTTACAAGTGCTTAAAAAACAACCATTGGAACCGCCCAAATAAACTCATAACTTGATCTATTGTTATTTGGTAATGGAATCACTCAATATATCCAATATTTTTTGAACTTGACTTAAGTAATGATTTAACAATATTTTATTATGAAGTGAAATAATTAATATCTTCCCAAATTAGTGCTGAAATATGGACAAGTCTTGCTAAAATGTGTGTGAAAACTAAGCGCATAGATGTTGCTGAAATATGTCTAGGTCATATGAAAGATTGTAGAGGTATTGCTATTATACGATCAATGTCATCAGAAAAAGAACTTGAAACTAAAGTGGCTGCTCTAGCAATGCATTTAGGAATGAATGTAAGTGTGTATATTTCTACTTACTTGTAAATTATATCTGAGTAAGAAATGTAATATATTTTGTAAGGATGAAGCTGAAGAATTGTTGAAGACTTGTCATCGTTATGATCTGCTGAACAAATTTTATAGATCATGTAATCAAATATCTGCCTCATTGAGTGTAGCTGAAACTAAGGATCGAATACATCTTAGAAATACTTACTACCATGTTGGACGTCATTTAGAAATTCAAGGAGATATAACTAGTGCTGCTAATATGTATTGTAAGGCAGAAACTCAAAGTTATGATATACCAAGGATGTTGCAAAATGATCTTGTTAGCCTGGAAAACTATATAAAAAAAAAACAAAGCCCGTAATATTAGTAGAATTATTGAACAAAGGAGCTGAAATTAATGGAAAAAATTAATTTTAGATTATTATTAAAATGGTGGGCTCAATATTTAGAAGGAAACAATGATATGGAGGGAGCAATTCAATATTACAAACAGGCTGGTGATGATTTATCTACTGTACGCATACTTTGTTATTTAGGAAATTTAGAACAAGCAGCTCAAATTTGTATGAACTCTACTGATATGGCAGCATCATGTCATCTTGCCAGATCTTATGAAGTACAAGGCTTACATGAAGAAGCTGTAAAATTATATGTTAATGCTAGAGCCTATATAAATGCAATACGACTATGCAAGGTAATTGAATAATTTACTGATTTATAGTATTCTATTTATTCACTCCTTCTTATATATGTTCCAAGAGTACTATATTTCTTTGGATTTTAAGTTTTTGTAATACGCTTTACAATAAAAGATTTTTTCAAGTCATTATATTTTGATAAAATAAAATAAAGAATTACTCTGATAACCCTGTCAATGATCCTGGTTCAAAATAGAAGTTTTCAGAAACATTGTTAAAAATCTCACCACTATGTTCTGATACCTATGCCAACATTACTGTGTTAAATTTTTTAATGTTACTCTGTGCTTTAAAACTAGATTTTTAGTCACATGATTGATGGTTAGTATCTTTACTTGCTATTAAATTAGAATAGTAATGTCCCTAATACTTTATACTTGTAGATTTTGAGTCTATATTAGTATTGTTACTGATTCTGTTTGAAATACAGATGATTGATATGCTTAAAATATGAGATTTAATTTCCCTTTCTTAGCACTTGCTAAGAAAGGGATGCTACAGTATTGTACTGTATTTTAAGAAGTGAAATAAATAATACAATTTTCTGCTTAATATTTTTATATAAAAGTTTAATTATGTACATTTTAATAATTTGTTAAAATGTATTTTATAGGAACAATATTTTGATGAAAACTTATGGAATATTGCTTTATTGGCAGGAAGTAAGGAAAAAATAGATGTAGCACAGTATTTTGAACTAATTTCTCCAGATAAATCTATTATTTTGTATCATCAAGCTGGATGTTTACACAAAGCTATTGATTTAGCTTTTAAGTGTGTTACTTTTGAATTAATAACTAATAAATAGGTCAATCTATTTATAATCAACAAGTCATATGACCTTTGGTTTTTTTTTGTAATTCATACGATATCAATATTGTATCTAAAATAATCACAAAAAAAATATTTTCATATTCATTTAACTAAATTTATATTTAAAAAAAAAAATCATCATTACATATAACTTTAAGATAGATGTTATTCAAATCACATGGTACAATTTATATAAAATTTATTATTAACTCCTACTAATAAAATGCATATCTTAAAATATTAATTTTTTTATCACAATATACAAACAAAATCGATATCAAAAATTTGTCTAAATATCAATATTGTTGTCCATCTCAAACTATTTCTTCAACTTTGAATGATAAATCTTCTTAAGTATTAAAAACTATCTTAAATATTACCTAATTATTTTTAGCATGTGCATTAATATGTGATATTTTTTCAGAATTTTAAATATTTTTTTGTTGCAATAATTTAAAGTTTGAATAAAAGTATTAGTAAAAACTAGAAATTACCAAATCAATTTAAAAGAAAGTTATAATATTTTGAATGTTATCATATCATTACATGTTTTATACCATCCCATAACTTTGCAACTATTCAATCAAAAATTTTTTATATCATAGTTTAGGCACAAAAAAAAAGTAAAAAATTAAACGAAAGAGAAAAAAGCTAAGGTCTTGTTGATATATAAATTTAATGATCCAAAATTTTTTTTTAAGTTTCAAAAAATAATTTTTATTTATTGATTTGTTTTAGATGTCAAGATTTTGATGCCATATCAACTATGTCTCAAGAACTAAATGTAAAAGATGACGCTAATTTACTTGTTAAATGCTCCACATTTTTTATCGATCAAGGACATTATGATAATGCTGTTAATTTATTAGCTATGGCTGACCAAGTAAATAGAAAACTAATTTTCTAATATTTTTAGACTAATTAAATTTTATTATAATTGGTTTTTTTAAATTATTATCTTAATATTTAATTTTTATATAATTTTTATATAATTTTTTATTATTTATTTTATATATTTAAGTATGAAGAAGCAATAGCGCAATGTCAGCAACACAAAGTTAATATTACTGAATCTCTTTGTGAGAGATTAACACCATCAGCAGATCATCCCCAACGTTTAATTATCTTAGAAAAATTGGCTGATTGTGCTTTATTGCAAGCAAATTATCATATGGCTGCCAAAAAATTCACCCAAGCCGGTCATAAGGTTTTATATTTTTGATTATTATCTAAGGTAAACAATTTTACTCTAAAATAGTGTATATTTTATCTTTTCAGATAAAAGCCATGAAAGCGCTATTAAAATCTGGAGACACTGACAAAGTGATATTTTATGCAAATATTTCTCGATTGCCAGAAACGTACATTATGGCTGCTAATTATTTGCAGTCTCTTGATTGGCAAGAGCATCCAGATTTATTGAAAACAATCATTACTTTTTATAATAAAGGAAAAGCATTAGATCTTCTGGCAAATTTTTATGTAGCTTGCGCTCAGGTAAACTTTAGTAATTTATAAAGACTGTTAATAATAATAATAAATGGGTAAAATGGGTTAAAGAAACAGGAATATGAAACAAGGCATATTGTTTAACTCATTTTTAATTTTGAATATTTAATATTTTTTCATATGAAACGTTTGTATTTATATTTATATTAAAAATATTATAATATTTTAATAAGATATTAAGTGTCAACAAAAACTGTCTATATTGATAGTTGATAATCATGATCGAATTCTAAAAATGAGACCATTATGTAACACTCTTCTTTTTCCTCGCCTTAATCCCAACTACTTGGGGTTGTCCAATTTCCTAAGTTTTGTTCAGGACTCCTCATAATTTTTAACAAAAATTTTATGTCAGTTGTCGATCTGATGCAACCTCATTAGTTGACTCTTGCAACTGTCAGAGTGGCTCTGGAAGTATTCTTATTCTCTATCCACAGGGACAACCATTATGTAATTCTATATGTCCTATATTAGGAAGGGAGTAGAATAGGATTTGTAATTACAGATTAGCGAGAATGGTCAGTTCCGATCTGACATAATTACAATCAATAAAGATAAATTAAATTATTTTTCATGTGTAATAAAGTATAACTTATATTATTAATTATAGTATTCATTATTTAATTAATTATACTTGCTCTAAAAACAACGCCATAAAATTTAATATTTTATAACTTTTTTAATAAATATTTTTTTAATTTCTAAAAAAATAATATTTTTTGTGTCATTTATAAATGAGTGTACTTTAACAATTAATCGTATTTTTAGCTGGAAGTTGATGAGTATCGAAATTACAGTAAAGCTGTTGGAGCTTTATCAGAGGCACTTAAAGTATTATCAAAAACCAGTGATCAATATAAATCACTTTCTGAAAATATTGCTAAAAATATTACATTACTTAAAAAGTTTATTGATGTAAAAAAGTATGAATTGTTGTTTATATTTTTAATGAATTAATGGATTTTAATGCTTTTATTTTACTTTTGTACAATTTTTTTTTTTTTCCTCATTAGGCAAATTGAAAAGGGAAATGGCGATTTAGCAATGTCAACTTGTCGTCAAATATTGTCTGCCTCTAGTTTAGATATTATAAGATATGGAGATGTTTATTCAATAATGATTGAATATTATACAGCACAAGATGATAAAAATATGGCTATTCAGTTAGTAAATGAATTTCTGTCTCATACTAAGAAAAATGATAATCTTTTTTATTATATTGATAAAGGTTAGTATTTGATAGTAAAATTTGAGTCTTATAATTATATATTGAAAAAAAAAAATTTTATCACTTTATATTAAGTAGTCAATATTATGGTATATATTTACTTATATATATTTATTATATAGTATATTTTTACTTCAGAAAAGAGTTAATCAGACTGTTTAAATATCTAACATTCTTTTAAAATAACATTATATTATAAAAATAGACATATTACAGAACATTTTTATTTTCTATAGAAATCAAATATTGTTGTTATTTAATATACATTGTTATTTTTAGTTTGTCTTATATTTTTATTTTGCATATTTATAAAATTTTATATATTTGATATTTCCTCCCCTTATATAAGAAAAATCTCAAAAGCGTTTTTTCCAGATTGTTTTTGTAATACTTTTAAATTGAATGCGTTGATTTAAATTAAATGATTGAGTTTATAATTTTAAATTAAATGAAAAATATTGTTGTCAATGATTTTAATTAAGTACTTGAATTTTGAAACATTAACAATGATACTTGACTCTTACCATCTAAATGACAGATTTCTTCTGGTGAAAATAGAAGCAAATCCTACAAACATCGATATTATACAAGTGTACTTCCCTACTTTTAGGAGTATGGATGAAGAATTTGAAGAGACATATGAACAGATTGAAGAACTCATGCAAATAACAGAATGCAACTCAAACGTATTTATCATAGGTGATTTCAACGCCTCAATAAACTCTAGGCATCAGAAGAAGAATAGCATTGGCAAAGCAAGCATTTTAAAACAGCTTCTCACTAATATACATCTGAGTATTAGCATATGTAAGAAATTCGTTAAAACATTTGTCTGGAGTGTGCTTTCATAAGGCAGTGAAACGTGGACAATTGACATGAAAGACAGAAACATTAGTTATGGATATGGAAAAAAATGACAAAGACAAAATGGATAGACAAGAAAAAAAATTAGAAAGTGCTAGACGATGTACGAGAAGAAAGACAGCGAATGAAGGTGAATTAAATCAAGAAAAATAAAGTTAATCGGACTAATCATCAAGCACATTGATTTTATAATCAACATCTTCGAAGGAAAAATAACTGGAAAGAAACCAAGAGGACGCCTAAAGAAACAATATTTTGAAAATATCCTGGAACTCATGAACTGTGCATCTTTTGTTTCTCTGAAGAATTTGACGTCAAACAAAGAGGAGTGGCTCAACAACAAGGCATTGCCTTGATGATGATATTTCAATTGTTATTATTTAAAAAAATTTTCTAAAAATTTGCCCAACAACAATTATAAAATACATTCAAATAACTTATATTATGATTTTAATGTGAAATTATTTATACTTTATAAATTATTATTTATTGTATTTTTTCTTAGGAATATTATTAAAATTAGGATTTGAAAATGAAATTATGTATGAAGGCAAACAAGATAATGAAGAGGAAATTCAAGAAGTTCAATAAATTATTGTTATTTTGTGGTCAAATAATATAATATAAAGTTTATTAAATATATAATTAAGAGTACTAAATATAAGTTTTATTTTAGATTCTCTTTAATTTTTATACATGTTTGTCATAGAAGTAACAAAATGTACAGCTTTATCATTTTTATTATTTCTCTGTAAAATTTACAATATTAAATTATTAAATATTAATTTTATACTATATTTAATTGTTATAATATTTATTCATAAATTATACTTTTAAATCAAAGAACTACTAATCAGGATATAATTAAGGAAATAGGAGTAGATGTTGCTTTTGCAATTATCCACCAATTTCTTGGAATTGTTTAATATTAAAGTTAATTATATCTTAGAAAACAGAATTTTATTATAACTGTTACGTCACTATTTAGGGGTTGAGCCTAAATGCCCGTCGACAGTATTCTAAGGGACCAACGGGGAATAGCTGGCTAGGCTATATCTGCCTTAGGTACTAAAGGTTTCCTATTTAATTTATATACCCTTAGAGGAACTACCAAGGGTCGCACTACAATATATATAACACTTTTGGTTAACAACGATATAAATAAATATTTATTAAGCAATTGAAATATTAAATAGATAATACAACCTGCTGGACACCTAAAGATGATATAATCCAACAGGGAGCTGACGGCGACACATACACACAATATACGAGGTAGAAAAGTGAAGTTAATTATCAGACAAAAGTAGTGATCGCGATGATGGTAAAAGGTCAACTATCGATAGGGATATCTTATTATGGCACATTGGCCGTGAATTGCAAAAGCGTTTGTGTGCAGTCCGCCCTCCTGTTAGTATTGTTGTATGGCACTGTGTTAATTATATATATATATAGAATGTTCAGTAAATAAGGAAACGAATTTCTATTGTACTCATTGTTTGTAACAATTTAACTGTTTCCTAACTTACTGAACACTCTGTATATATGTCTATTAAACGGTACAATGATGTTATGGGAGACAGAGACATGAGCACATGCAAATGTGATCGTATCAATAACATAAATATTTTTTATTAAATATTTTACTTTTTATTAAAAATTTTTAATTTATTTTGTTTGAAATAATAATAACTTTAAAAGAAATATTTGAAACTATAAATATTAATTTAAACAATAATAAAAGCAAAAAATTAAATTACACAATATTTTTAGCTAAGGTATTTTTATACAATTAGGAATTTTTTTCTGGTAATCACTTAATATTTGTAAAACGTGATCATTATAAAATTTAATTTCATAAGAAATCTCATGCAAAATACCAGGTTGTCCTTCCCTCTGACTTATAAAAAATAGTCTATCTTCATCTATTTTTATAAGGCTTAAAGCATTAGTGTGTACCGTATCAAACAAATTATTAAACTTACAACGCACCTTGCCGAACACTTAATTTTACTACTAAGTTAAAAAAAACAATGTTTTCTACAATTATATATTTTATGGTAGTTATTTCGTGGGAATAATTGACAATAAGATAAATATTAGTTTGTAATACTTTTTTAAAAGACATTTTGAAGAACAAAAATTGTGTGCCTTTGTGACTAAAACATATTTAATATAAAACAAGAAACAGCTATAATATAATTAAACATGTCCATAAATTGTCTGTTGAATTCGTACCGCACAATTTATGTCAGTCAGACGAAAATAACACAAATATACATATCTTTAATGACTATATAATTAGTACTAGCTTTAAGCAATACAATAAACCAAAATTGATGCATTGATACGTTAAAATTTAATAATATAATAAATTTAGATAGGTTTGGAATTAATAATTAATTAGCTGGGCATGAAATAATAAATCTAGTGTAATTATCGTACTTAACATAAAAAATTTAGCTTATAGAAATGTTTTTTTAAACGAACAAGCGTTTTCCGAAGAATAAAAGTTATAACGTATTTTTTCATGTTTTTTACTGTATGTAGTGTTTTTGTAAGCTATTTATTAAGAAAACATTATTTAAGTTATTATTTTTTAATTTTTCGTAAAATTTCCTTTACTTGAGTTTTACTCTCATAATTCTAAGTTGAGCAAAACAATGGTTGTGAGACTTATATCAGTTATTTCTATTAAATTTGCTTCTACGGCTGAACTTATTAGGTCCGAAAGTACGGGTTAATCTTAACGGATCGATTCTAAATTTCAAATAGCTCATTTTTATGAGCAAAAAAAAAAAACTAAGGGGTAGCGTTAAAAAAATGGCATTCGATTTTTGAGGGCCATCCCATTGTATACTCAGATGAAGGTCAATAATGGCAGAGTGATGTGTAATAATAAAGATAACTTAAAGCACACTTTGTCTACAGTTTTTATTTGGAAACGTTATTAATCTATGAAATACTGGTGCTAAGTTATTATCGACCATGAATTATATAGTTGGATTCGTTTATTAGTAGAAAATTTTTACTAAGCTTGTCCAGAGACATTCTAAAGGTACCCTGAAAATTTCTTTGAAATCCGTAATTTTCGACCGAGTTATGAGCTTTTACACATTGATGTTGAAAGCTAGGAGAAACCTACTGGAAAATAAATTGCTAGGTAAGAAAAAAACAAAAATATAAAAAATTTATTTGGATAATGTTAACTAGCTAATACAAGTTCTATAGTATTTCATTCTAATTTAATATATCTATTTTTATTTAATATAATATAAAACTCATAATTAAGTCAAAATCATAGTGTCATAATTAAGATTGGTACTTGCATTTATAAAATTTGTTTGGATCCAATAACTTCAAAATACATCACAGTTATATATATATATATATATACACAGTACTACAGGAACATTTTTTTGTTCAAAGAGCAATTGATCACTTACAGTTAATTTTTTAATTAATATACATTGATTAAGGTTAAGAAAAACAAACACGAATATTTATTATTATTATACATTGTATGACTAAGATAAACTTATGAACGCATTAAGTCCCGAACATTAGTATAATATATATATAATAACTTAGAAATTGCTCAAAATAATTGATTAAATTTAATTTAACAAAACTTAATTTAAATATATTAAAGTAATTTTCTATCCAATTGTTCCAGGTATTTATTTTGAAAAATATAGTATCACTAATTATATGTTGTAACCAATTACAATTTATAACCACAGATAGTACATACATTGACATAAGAATTGCAACATTAAAGGCTAGTCAATTATTTTTACGAAATTTTCAAATAATTAACACTAATAAATATAAATTCAGTTTCGCGTCGAAGCTTAAAAGATATTTATGTGGCTCTTTATACATAAGTGTAATCTGAACTAATTGTTTAGGGTATATAACTTAATTTACCACTTCCTTAAAAGTATTTCTCTATAAATTTACATGTAATTTTTATCATTTTGGGGGGGGGGGAGTGATAGAACTAGAGTGATCTAAGACCTATCATATTGTGCCTATGGCTGTAAAGCTTAATAATAAATTAAAAAAATAAAAAGATGTCAATGACTAATCTTTTCCTACCAAACTTTTATAAAAACTAAAAAAAAAATGTATAGCCAACACACATTAGATAATGAGTTATAAAATAATCCTTCGAACCATTGTTCTGAAATTATAAAACTGTAGGAAGTCGTACAATTTAAATAGTAGATATAATGTATGTTGTATAAAAAATATTACAAATTACATAAAAAATAATTAGTATAATAGTAGTTAACATAAACAGCTATTTTCCGACCCTTGTGAATTACCTTCAGTGGCTGCATGATTCTGCAAGTCAACAGCTAAATTATAAGTTAAGGAAGAAACGACCGTAAATTCAAAAAACATAAATTGTTTAAAATTATAAAATATATTTACAATAGTATTAACTACACTACTATTAATATAACTGTTTAATGGAAAATTGTTTACAAAATAATAAAGATAACAAATAATTGTTAGGTATTTGGAATGTCTATTAAGATTGGATAATTTTCAATCATTGTAGAAGAAATTATTTTTAATTAATAAAATTTGGTTACCCAACATTTTTATAAAAATTAATTTCTTATAGTTCTAAATTTTAATACTGGTCATTCCCTTTTATTATGTACTTATTACATATTTTGGATACCAATATAATTTTTTAGTTTCTCCTTAAAGATACATTAACTCAATAGATATAAGTTAGTTTAATCTTTTGAATTATTAACATATAAAGTTGGATGGACTTTGAAAAGTTAAAAATTAATTAATATTACAAATTTAACATGCACAACTCTTCTCTGGATTAGCTGAATCATTGGGTGTGTCTTTAAGAATGACTTCTTGCACTGTAAAACAAGCAAAGTTAAGGAAACAAACATGCCAGAAATTAAAAAAATGCAATTTCAAAAATATTAAAAAAACAATAAAACACAAGCCTCTTCAAATATACATAGAAAATAAATATAAAAGAAAAGAATCAATTAATTCTTTATTTTCATATACTATACTTTATAAAATAAAATCTTTTCTACTTAATTAAAAATAGTTTTTGTATCAGTTAAGTTCTTTAAGGATATATCTTTCCTTTTCTAGAACAAAAAATATTCTCTAAAAGGAGACTTCAACCATGTAAATAACTTATAAAAGATTCGTTTAATTTCTTATTTTAACTGTACTATTTGGTAATAAAATATTACACAATTATTATGAAAACCATTATTGTAATAATAATTATTTCAGTGAACGCTTCTAGAACTATTAAGTTTTTTTAATTTTATTAGAAAATTTTTTTTTGATTTTATAAAACCAGAACTCAGTATTATTTATTACTTAATAAAAACTTCAAAAAAAGGTTATTAAAAAAAGGATACTGTCTTCTGGAGGTCGGTTTTCAGCAACATCCATACCAGGTAAGGCAGCAGCTACTCTTCTAAATAACTAAAAATAAAAATGAGGTTTGTTAATTAAAATGTATATTTTTTTTACTGACTTTTATAATTTAAAGAAAAATACTGACTTGTTTGACATTGTAACCAGCTTTAGCACTAGTTTCAATGAACATAACATTTAACTCTTTGGCTTTTCTTTCACCATCTTCTGCTAAAACTTGCCTTTTATCGGTCAAATCAGTTTTATTACCAACCAACATAATAATTACATCACTACCCCGTTCAGTTCTTACATCATCAATCCACTTAGATGTCTGATGAAAAGAATTAGCATCTAAATCAAAACAAAGTTCTAGAAATTAATTGATTATAAATAATCATTTATGATGGTTAGTTAAGGCTCATTGGATAAAATTGAGTAACAATGATTAATGAAAATTGAAAAGTAAGAAATCATTGCATATTTTCATTTAAGACATTCTTTTTAAGATGATATAACTTCTTTTCTTATCATTGATGAGCGACAATGTTATTTAAAGAAAAAAAGTGTGAATACAAAAAAAAAAAAAATTATAAGCGTTCAAAACAATCAAAAATAGTCTTCATATGTGCCCAATGCAGACTGGTGGTTAATTTAGTATGCGATGTTTAACAGGACAGTTTTTGATAGAGTTTGATCTCCTTAATCTATACTTCATAGTTTTACATATTTTATGATATTAATAACAATGCTACATAAAAAAATGTTTAACTAACAAAGAGTTCGTAAGTTAATTTATTTTTGTATAAGGTTTTTCCTAAAATAATAAACCTTCTTTACATCATAAACATTAATAGATTTTTATTGAATTATCTGTAAATTACAATAAATTTGGAAAAATTATTTACAGTCCCAAAATTTCCTAATTATTATTATTATTATTTAATTCATTAAAAACTAATATTTATAAGACAATAAACTAACTTGTTATATCATAAACAACAACTGCAACTGTAGAGTCTCTAATATAAGAAGGAATAAGACTTCGGAATCTCTCTTGACCAGCTGTATCCCATAATTGTAATCTTACCTATAGAATATTAAAAATATCAGTAACATAATTATTTTATATACGAGATACATATAAAAATATTTATGAAGTATTTTAAATAAAAAAAATTGAGTATATTAGTTATATGGTTTTTTTTTAATGTTCTATTACTCTCTATTCTGGGATAAGTTAAAAATATAGACAATAAATTCATGTTAAGAAAAATCTCAAATTAGATATAATAATAGTTACCTTTTATAATTAAGAAAGTATACATATCTGAATAACAGCTAGATAATAAACTTCTTTTCATAAATGGACAATTTTCTATAAACATTTGTATAATATATCCTGCTTTCGTATATTTATACATCAAGTTATTTAAAAGAAATAATCAAATAAAGAGTGAAAAAAGTAATGTTCAGTTCAAAGATAACAGTAAAAAAATTAGCAATTAAATAAAAATAAAATAATATTTCAAAAATTCATCTGGACAATGTTAGTATTAAAGTGTAGAACATTTGATACAAACCTACTCATGAATTATAGGATTTTAAATAAATAAGCACAAGAAAACACTTACATTAAAGGAAAATTACAAGTAAACTAATCATAACTAACTATATGCTATTTAAAACAAACTAGGCTTTCAATTTTAAACAAAACTTACAGTTCTATCTTCTAGATACATTGTTTTTGATAAAAAATCAATACCAATGGTCGCCTATAATAATTAGAAATTAATTATGTAAAAATTTATAAACACAAAATTGACATTGAAAATTACCTGGTATGTATTATCAAAACTATCATACATAAATCTAGTGATCAGCGACGTTTTACCCACTAAAAGTGTTTATAGTTAATATAACATTTATACCACCAAAATAATTAAATTAACTATCATTGTTTACATACCACTTTGTTCGCCCAAAAATACTAATTTAAATTTTCTTAGAGGATTACCGAAATCTCCAGAGGACGACATACTTTTAATATTAATATTACTATTATTTTAAGTTACGTTTTACTAAAAACAAATAACACACATGATCTAACCACACAACTTACTTTTATATGAAATTAAATATTGATATATATTATAAATGATTAGCAATTATTACTGATACTATAACTAAAAATTATAAATAAAAGTTAATTTAAGTTATAACATACCACTAAACGCCACGTTCAAGTGTAATCACTTATTTATTTGGTAGCCATTTTGATTTGATTACATTACAATATTTGACACAGCAGCTGATTGCTTAATAGTACCAAGGTTCTATCTAAATACTAACTAATTTATCAGATAAAGACATTGACAACTGATTTACTGATCTCAAAATAGATTGTCACCTTTTATTTGTTAAAAAACATAATGGTATATTAAATGTTTAATGATAAAATGGACATGGCTGCCATATATTTCTTATTGAAATATATGAATATTCTTATCATCGATAATCATGACCACCATCATAAAAATCTGATACCTGAAGTTAACCACATACCCATTCACGAAAATTTCTGTTTTGGTCACGTTTAATAATTATCAATAATTCCTTACCTATTTGACGAAGAAGGGGAAACCGGATAATTAGATATCATTTTTGACTTTGAAGGACAAAATTGGTGAAATGAATTAATATTTTGTGTTTTAACGTCTCTTCTAAACATTTAAAAAAACTCTTTTTCTAAAATATAAGATAAGAAATTTATTGAAAATTTTAATAAAAGAATTGGAAAATGTTACTAAATAAATTATGCAAGTTGTCTACGTCTATAAAGGTATGTTTTATAATGAATTTAAATGGACGGATTTAGAATGTTTAATTTTGTATAGCCTTCTATATTACCAAAATACAGTAAGAATTGCAATGGTTATGTATTCTCTATTATCAATCGCCGTTATACAAGTGGCGATTCTGTTGATCTAGTTGTTATTGGCTCAGGACCTGGTGGATATGTGGCTGCTATTAAAGCAGCCCAGTTAGGGTTAAATGTATGTATAAAGTACTCAAGTACTAAGTAAGATAATTATTTATTACTTTATATTAGACTGTCTGTGTTGAAAAAAATTCTACTCTGGGTGGTACATGTTTAAATGTTGGATGTATTCCATCAAAAGCTCTATTAAATAATTCACATTATTATCATATGGCTCATTCTGGAGAATTAAATAGTCGAGGAGTTGAAGGCAAGTTCATTTTTAACTTATTGTGAAGTATTTTTTCTTGTGACAACATAACATATTATTTTCAATCTAGTTGGGAATGTAAAGCTTAATTTAGAAGTATTAATGAAAACTAAAAACAATGCAGTAACTGCTTTAACTGGTGGAATTGCACATTTATTCAAATCAAATAAGATTACTTTAGCAAAAGGTCATGGGAAGATTAAGGATCCTAATACAGTAACAGTACTTAAAGAAGATGGTTCTTCAGATGATATAAGAACTAAAAATATTCTAATAGCTACAGGATCTGAAGTTACACCTTTCCCAGGAATTGAAGTCTGTCAAATAAATTGAAATTTATTTTAATTTTTAGTAAAATATTTTTCATTTTTTTAGATTGATGAAGAAACCGTAGTATCTTCTACAGGAGCTTTAAAACTTTCTAAAGTACCTGAAAAAATGATTGTAATTGGTGCAGGTGTTATAGGACTTGAACTTGTAAGTTTGACTAAAGAATATTGATATTTTTTAGTAGAGATACACTACTTATTACTAGAAATGTCTTGTAGTTAATTGAAAAATGAATTTTTTCTATTTATACTACTCTTAATTAACTACTCGTAATACTTATTTATATAATTATTTTTTATTATTCATGAAGGTTGGGTTGAATTTTTATCTAATTACTTAACTAAGTTTACAATGTCTCTTATCTAAAATTCATCAATTTTTAGTTTAAAAAAATTTTAGAATAAAAAGTGTTTTTAGTTTAATAATTATAAATATTTATTACTTTAATTATTACTTTATTACTAAGTAATGTAAAAAATATGTTTAAGAATATCCATTTTTATTAAATATTAGTTAATTTTATAACTTACACTACTTTGAGACACGTTCATAGAGTTAGTGTACTAGTGCTTTTTTGACATGTTGGCAACACTACCGTGTAGCCTGACTTCCTTTTAAAATGAGTCTGATCCAAGGTTAATGTATTGAGAACTTTTGATGCAGGAGCATCTCTTGCAAAAAAATTTTTATCCAGTCTCCCGCCAAATGCAAACTGTGAAAAACTATCTTATAGTGAAGTTGTTATGAGTACAAGTGGTGTCACAAATTAAAAAATGACAATACTTCTGTTATTGACTATTACAGAAGCAGAAGACCTTTAATTGTAACTTACAAACTTGGAAAAAAAAAAGAAAAAAATGCAATCTTTGATGATTACAGATTGATGTTGGATAAACTATTTGGGATGTTCCAGGTCTTTGTTGCATGAAACAATCATATATACTCTCGAATACCAAGAACTGTCATTAAAATGAATCCTAAAACAGCTGACAGAACAACACTAGTCAAATAGAGTGCAGAGTTTCAAAGAGTTTTTGGAGCGCTAAATACTTGAAAATAATAATATTCTTTACTCCATTGTTTCTAGAAATGAAATTGGGGTTACCCATTATACATATGAAACCAAGAGATAGTCTCAAAAATGGAGTCACCTTTACCAAAACAATCCAAACCATAATTTCAACACAAAAATTGTTTTCTTTTGAAATTAAAATTTATTATCATTAAAAAAATATTTAAATTTATTAACTTAAAAAGCTTTGATACCGGTATATTTTATAAATGTGTGTAGTTATATTATTAATGTAAATGTAACAACAAAAACTTAAAAATTATATAAGTATGTTTACATTATCCAATTTTTATTTTTTCATATTCAGATTCTTTACAATATTTACTAAGAGTAGATGGTATATTTTATATATATATTTTGTTATATAGCTATATATTTTAAAATATAGATAGTTGTCTTTTCGTTTAAATATTATTATTATTATATTTTAATGGGTAAAAATAAAAATTGTTGACCATTTTAGAGATTTTTTACGCTGTAGATGTTTATTGACTAAAAATCAAATCATTATTTAGTTTTAAAAACTATAATATTGTTATTTTTTCATAAAAATTTAGTTATATTGAGATCTTTTAAACATTTACTTCAGTATGTTAAAACTAAAAAGGTTTAAAAAACATGCAAGTCAAATTTTTTTTTTTTACCGTTTGTATTAGGGATCTGTTTGGAGTCGCTTAGGTGCACAAGTAACAGCTGTTGAGTTTATGCCTACAATTGGTGGAATTGGAATTGATAGTGAAATTTCCAAACAATTTCAAAAAATTTTAACTAAACAAGGTTTAGTATTTAAATTAGGTACTAAAGTAATTAATGCAAACAAATCTGATGGAAAGATATTTGTTGATGTTGAAAATGCAAAGGATCCTTCAAAAAAAGAAACCGTAAGATAATTCTATACGTTTTTTTATTCATAAATGTACTATAAATCAAGAGTGTATTTAGACAAAATATCTTTTAGGAGGCTCAAGAAAAAATTGATATTATCTTCTAAAATAGTAATTTTAATCACTTTTCTTCTTAAAGAATCCTAATGGCCTATTTCAGTAGAAAATTAAATTTTCGTTTGAATTCTTTAAATATAACTCATACCACATATTTATTTAATATTTTGCATACTTAATCATTTTTTAATTTTGCAGTTGGGTTGTGATGTCTTACTAGTCAGTGTAGGACGTCGTCCTTATACTTATAACTTAGGATTAGAAGAAAATAATATTGAAAAAGATGCAAAGGGTAGAATACCTGTCAACTCTAGATTTCAAACTGTTGTTCCAAAGTAATCATTTTATTTATTTAATTGCTAAATTAAGACCATATATTTATATAAATATACATATTTTTAGTATTTTTGCCATTGGTGACTGTATACATGGTCCTATGTTGGCACATAAAGCTGAAGATGAAGGCATAGTGTGTGTTGAAGGTATAACTGGTGCTCCTGTTCATATTGATTATAATTGTGTACCTTCAGTTATTTATACTCATCCAGAAGTTGCTTGGGTTGGAAAATCTGAAGAAGATTTAAAAAATGAAGTAAATGTATTTCTTTAATTATATTTGTATCAAAAGTTATTGAACTTCACCTTAACTTAAGTAGAGGCTCAGATATGTGTTAATTCCATTGAAAACACTTATTAATTAATGATACTTTTTAGGGTATTGATTATAAAATTGGCAAATTTCCATTTGCTGCTAATAGTAGAGCTAAAACAAATAATGACACAGATGGCCTTATAAAAGTTTTGGCTGATAAAGCAACTGATAAGTTATTGGGTTGTCATTTGATTGGACCAGTATGTTTTATAGCTCATATTTTATAATTATCCATTAATAAAATAGTAATACATTTTATTTGATACAGGGAGTTGGAGAATTAGTTAATGAAGCTGTTTTAGCTATGGAATATGGTGCTTCTTGTGAAGACATTGCCAGAGTTTGTCATGCACATCCGGTAAATTATTATTTCTTAGCTACGTTGTATCTTTATAATGTATACTTTTCCTTTCAGACATGTTCAGAAGCTTTACGGGAAGCAAATTTAGCAGCATACTTTGGAAAAGCCATAAATTTTGGTTAACTTTGGTGAATAGTTCCCCATCATACAATTATATAAATGTATTTATTATAAGCCTTTCAGAATGAAAGATCTACTGAATATTGTTTTAGTTAATGTTACTCGTTTAATAAAATTTTGGATACATTTTAAAGTTATCATTCTATAATTGCAATAAGAAACATCAACAATCTAAAATTACTTTTGTATTATCAATTTAATGTTACAAAACATTTCTACAAATATTATTACTTTCTTTGAAATAAAGTAAAATTTAACTAGGTACTAAACATATAATATAATTCATTAATGATAATACATTCCCTTTATTAAAAACTATTGAAAATTTTAAACATTCATAAAGGAAAAATTGTTTGATTTAAAAAACTATAATAAATAATCTGTAATTAAATAATTTTTTTTTTTGGATTCTTCAGTGTTAACAAACCTAAATTTTAATTTCTATTTAAACGTAAAACTCCTATTAGCTTCGATGCGAAACTGAAAAGGTATTAATTTTACTATGATGTGTTTTTTTTGTTATGTCTGTTGCTACTTTTTCTCAGCTCTCACTGGACCGATTTCTTTCAATAATACGTCAAAAGATCACAAATCGTATCTAGATGAAGACATTACCCTTAAAAATTGAAAAATTTTCCTTCGTTCCCCTCAAATGGGGGAAATATCCAAAAAAAATTACAAATTTAAAAATCGGTAAATTTTGTAATTTTTTTCACTTTTTTTTCTTAAAACTTCCATAACTTTTTAAAAAATAAACAAATCAACATAATTTTATTTTATACTTAAACCTTAGATATTTCCCTTTTATTTGATATCATTTTTTTGAAAATCTAACGCTTAACCTGCTCATGGGGGGATTTAAAATAGCAACTTTTTACAAAAATTAACTTTTTCAACTTAATTTTTTAAAATGTTCTGGAAATACTGCGGCCTTTAAAGATATATCAAATTAAATCTAATTTTATGTACTATAAAATGAAAAAAAAAAATTTGTCCCGACGACCTATCTTCTATGCGCAAATGGCTACCGTATTCAAAAATATGCTATTTTTCTATTAAAATTCTAGGTTTTGTATTTTATTTTATTTTAAAATATCTTATTAGGAGAATATATTGACTTTCATGAATATTATATAATTTAATTGACATAGAATAAAGTTCATAAAACATAAGAAATTAAACTTATTAAATTTTTTTTACTTTTTTAAAGTCGAAAAAGTAATTTTTAAATTTGAGTTAGCTTAAATAGCCAATTTTTTAGCTTCGATGCGAATTTTTTATATGAAAATACTAATTTTTAATAATAAGTTTTAATATTAAAACTTAGAAGTGATAGAAAAAGTCTAATTGCAGATTTGAAAACATCGCGAAAAGTTGATTGAGAATGGTATATTTTTGTTTCTGATGGAAGTTCCTTGTAGTCCAGTGTATAAAACTTATAACTTTGTTAACTGTTATAACTTTATCAAAAATGACCAAATCAGTATATTTTTTTTTATTTAGATGCATGTCTTTATCTATCATTTGGTTTTTTTTATAATCTATCCCTTTACCTGTCCACAAGAGGGATTCAAAATAATAACTTTTTTTTTTTAGTTAAAGTAAATCATTAAAATTAATTCAGTTCTGGATATTTCAATTGTAAAATCTTTTTAAATACCAAAAATTACTTAGAAATGATATTACGATTCCTATTTAAGTGTTCTATTACGATAAAAATGCAAAAAAATAATGAGTTTTTCTGATAAATATACTGTAAATAGTAATTATAAAATTTCCTGACTGCATATTAATGTTGCATATTTTTGTTACTGATGAAAATTCCTTGTAGTTCAGTGNTGTTACTGATGAAAGTTCCTTGTAGTTCAGTGCATTTATTTATAGTAACAAACAGTTTTTATTGAAATTTATTGTATCAAGCCCTTTAAATTTTTATACACGTAAAAATAAAGCAAAATACAACTTCTTTATTATTTTTATAATTTCTCCGTTTAAATTACAATATTAAATTATTGAATATCAATTTCATACTAAATTTAATAATTATAATTAGTATTTATTCATATATTATATTTTAAAATCAAAGAACTACTAATTAGGATATAATCAAAGAAATAAGAGTTGATGTTGCTTTTGGAATAATTCACCAATTTCTCTAAAGGAAACACTATCTACAGATTTGCATCGAAGCGTTTCTTATGATAGTGATTTCAATCACTGTCAAATATCATCTATACTTGTCCCATCTATGTCTTGTCTACACTGTGCTACCATTTTTTAGTTCAATAATATAATAAAAAAAGAAATGTTCAAAAAATATTATACTTATAACTTTTTTTATTCAATGAATGTTCTGTTAATACTTGCTAAAGTTTAATAATTTTTAACTAATTTTCTATTCATTATTTGTTATTTATCCTACTGTAGGTATCATTTTATGTAGTCGTATGAACAAGTTTTTATTGACAATTATTAATGTATAACAAGAATAAATATTTATGTTTAACTTATGACCCATTGAAAAAGATAATTATTGCTTCCTATATTATGAAAACTAAATTAAAGATAATTTTGTATTTGAATCAAAATTTCTAAATGATTTTAAAATGCAAACAGTCAATTGGATAAAAAAAGTATTAGAACAATATTGTTTGAAAATTTTTTTCTATCATATAATGAAACTAAAAATAATAATTACCAGTGAATACAAAATTCTATTTTTATTATTTCAGATTACACATTGCAGTAATAAAATTCTCTCTAGAAATATAAATAATCATACTAATATTTATGTAATCATTACATGATATACCATTTTATAGTNCCAAATTTCATAAAATTCGGTTCAGTAGTTTCGGCGTCCATCGCGGACAAAAATCTGACATTAGATTTTATATATATAAGATTGCATATTTATATCGGTTATTTTATGTGTGTGAAGTTAGCAATTTTATATAGCAATTCCAAATCAGATATAAAACTCAAATACACCGCTAGAGGGCACCACTTATTTAAAATATACGTTTTATTATAAAGTAGTTTCGAAAAAATTACGAAGGGTATTCTTTTAAAAATTATATTCCAAAAAAAACTTATAAAAATTATAGTAATTTTTATATGGCATTAGTCAAAAATGGTACTCGAGTTTCCAAATAACCCGTTTCAGAGAAATTGCTGGGCAATATCTGAGGTAATAACCCTACATATACTCAGACTTGCGACAGGTTTTTTGTACTTTTGACAAAGTTCCGAGACGAGTCCAGGCAATAATTATACACCAAATTAAAGCTTATAAAATATCCTATCGAATGACATTAGTCAAAAATGGTAAATCCCTTTCAACCATAATTTATTATATAGAAAGCCTAATTTTAAATTCACAATAAAAAAATCGTTCACGCCAAATATGCAGGTGACGAATAATCCTTATCTTAATCACTTACAGGAGTATTACTTTAACGACAAGTCTCTTCTGAGAAATGTTCTAGATGAATATACACAAGGGAAATGCGATCGATGATTCTAAGGATGTTTCCGGTGGCGTTTCTATTTGCGTAATATTTTGGACAATTCAATTCAAAATATATTGTTTCACAATTAATCAACGTGTGAAATCGATTATAATTAGGGTACTTTTTGTTTTAACAATACAACATATTAATAAATTTAATTTCTTCACATAATTGTTGTATTCGTGTATTTTACAATCGAATGAATGCTTAACTTTTTGTCAATAAAGTTGCTCGTCATATTCCAAAATAATATACTGAAAAATTGAACACCTGCAAGATTTTATCTACGAATTCACTAACGATGTTGTAAATTTAGTTTTATTGAGAACCTTCTCAAAAAATAAAGGATAATTCTAAACCTCGTCATTGTATATCTCCCATATAGAGCTCTGCATGGTCCGAATTTTCAAGGACCGGACCGAACCATACAGAAAAACTAATAAAATGACCTGACTGAACTGTTATATGAAATTTAAATTGGACCAGACCGGATAGAAATTTTAAATGGACCGAACCGAACCGGACTATAAAATAAAAAAAAAATCTAGACCGAACCGAACCATTAAATAAAAAAACTCTGTCCAGATTAAATTAAACCAGATACGACAAAAATGTTGTCATAACACTTTTAAATTTCTTCCATACACTACTTTTCCCATCGTGAGGAAACAAAGTATAATCACCAGAATCACTCAATAATTTTCTTTTAACAGTATTTTTGGAGACGGTAAATGCTGGATTTTTTTCTAAATTTATTGTTGATTTAGTTGTATTCTCTAAGAAGGAATAATAGAATTATTTGAAAAGTCATCATCAATAGAGCTCACCGAAGTTGAGTTCAAGAACTCGCGAATTTGTTGAGAATTATTCATGATTCTAAAAAAAAACAAGACTAAAATGTTTTTTTTTAACTATAATTATTTTTATTTTGTGTGTAATTGAGTTAATGATTTATGATTAATGAATCACTCTGTATAGGCTATAAAGAAAATTCAATAACTCAAAAATACGGGTCTAGGATATTTCGCCGCTGACCGTTTCGCCGCCGACCCATTTCGCCGCTGACCGTTTCGCCGCCGGACATTTCGCCGCCGGACATTTCGCCGCGGACGTTTCGCCGCCGGACACTTCGCCGCCAGACTCTTGATATATAAATTTATTAATAACGCCTTTTCGAAAAATTAAAATTATTTTAGCCTAATCCTTCATTGCACAAGTCCTTAAAATCCAGTATAATGATAAAAAAATTAATTATTTATATAATGTCACAAATTATTTAAATTTAATTTGTACTTAATTTAATTATTATAATTAAATGTTATCATAATTATAATATTCATTGTTATTCTTTCATTTTAACAATTAATACTATTGAAATAACTATATTTCAAGCATACTAATGCTCTTATTTATATGTATAGATAATAACAATGTGGCAGTGTTAGGAAAGTTCCTTTTTAAATGGAACTCGTTCCGTTCCCCGTTCATTTTCTAAAATATGAACTCGTTCCAGATCCTAGTTCTTTATATTAAGAAGGAACTTGTTCCAGATCCAGTTCCTCCAAAATAAGAACTCGTTCCACTCTTCGTTCCTTTTATGTAACCAAGTTATTTAAAAAATTGTTTTTATTTTTATTATGAATTTTTAGATTATATGGCATATTTAAATCAAAAGGCATAAATAAATATGTTTAATAATGTTTTATAACTAGTAACTACACAAAAACAATTACATCATTCTGTAATAAAAATGTATAACTGTACTACTGATCTTTTAAATCAGAATATAAATAACTACTATAATAATTAAAATGCTACACATTACAGATGTAGTTTTAAATATTATAACATTGTAATAATGCATATTTCTTATTATTAGACTTATAGCTGTCAACTGTAAAAAATTTGTACAGTTAACAACTATTTACACTATTTACAACTACTTATTTACAGTTTTACTATTTAATAGTATTATATTAAAAGTATTTTTAGTATTTAACACACACAATATTAATTACAAATTTGAGAATTATTAGTCCTATTAAAACAAAACAAAATTTTCATTTTATATACCAAATTTGTTTTATTTTAATAGAACTAATTTTTCAAAAAGTGAATCACTCAATTTATGGCGTTTTTGTGTCATCACATTGAAACCTGTCGAAAACAGTCGCTCAACAGGAGCACTAGATGGAAGGGGTGTGTTAAATTCTAAAAATACTTTTAATATTGCAGGGTACAATAGTAACACAGTCAAGTCTTTCGACTGGCATTTTAAGAATAATTCTAACTCTTCAATACGAGAACTTGAAGTTGTATTTTTCTCTACTGGTAAACATATATTAAATATTTACTGTATACCTACATGTGATAATAACTCTATTTATAGTCAATTGATTCATTTAAACANACATGTGATAATAACTCTATTTATAGTCAATTGATTCATTTAAACATCCTACGATCTCGGTTGGGTATATAGGGGACTTCCATTGTCAAAAGTCAACTAAAAATACCTTAATATTTTAATGTCTAGATACGAAGAAAACTACACTTAAACATGTTTATAAAAATTTTTAGGAACTGTAATTTCCATTCACGTTCCTTAAAAAATGGAATTTGTTCATTTTCCTCGTTCCTTTATTTTAAAAGGAAGCAGTTCCTAGCATCGTTACTTCAAAAAGAACTCGTTCCAGGAATCCGTTCCTTTTGGAACTAGTTCCTTCTCAACACTGCAATGTGGTATAATTATTAATTATTAATGTATATACTTGGCGTCATATCATAAATTAGCATACCCAGTTTTTGCAAATTTTGTATATTTTTAATGAACAAAGTATAAAATACTCAAAAATTCTGTATCCTCTTGGATAGCTATTTAATCATTTTAGAAATTAAATAATTAAAACAACTTGAGTCAATGTTATAAATTGTTATTTAAAAAAAAATTGTCACTTTTAAAATAAACTATTCAAGCAATTTAAATGGTACATATGAGTATCGAATCGTATGGATGCGAATAACAAGATACTTTATTATTTTGTATTATTATTTATTGTGTATATGATATTTTGTTTAACAATAAATCAAAGTTTTAGAATGGTTAATTAGGGTAATTTTTGTTTTAAGAATACAACATATTAATTACTTTAATTTATTCTTATAATAGTTGTAATCGTATATTTTAAAATGAACTCTATTAGACTACCCAGTAGTATTTTGAATATTTTAAATATAAAATAATACTATATTTCAAGATAGAAGTGTGATATCCGTAAATTAATTTATTAAGTACAAATTATTTTAATATCGATAAAAAGTTGAGTTGACGAGTGAATGAATTATACTATTTCTAAACATACAGTAAATTAATAAAAAAGGAGTGTACCCATTAACCGTGTAAACTGGATTGGACCAGTAGCAACTGACTAGTGGTACTCAGGCAAGTTACCACAAAATTTGGATAGCTTATTACTCGGTGGCTATTGGTCGTAGAGTCACCGAGTTTGCGGTGGCAATTTTAGTTTTAAGTCCCTTAAGTAGTACGCTATCACTAGAAGAGTGCAAAATTTCTTCCCAGGGTTCGTTTTTGAATCCTTCCGAAACTAAGTACACCTCAGAAATACTACAGGAAACGGATCCCACGACCTACCTAACATATTATCTTTTTTCATTATTTCAACCTTATTTAAAAATAAACACATTTCACTTGAAACATCAATAACATATTTATATTGAATATTGATAATATTATTATAATATATATACACACAAGTAATTATTTTTTTTAAATGTTCAAAGCCATATTTATTATGTTTTATTTATTTGATTATTGTAATAATAAAAAACAATAAAAAAATATATAACTTTAGTAATATGATCAAGTAGTGATAGAAGTTTCAAGCTTATTTAAAGCAATACATTTTATTTAAATTAAAAAATTATAGTATACATTGTTACTCAAATACTCATTATTTAAATGATTTTTATTAAAAAACTTGTCTATGATAATACATAAATAATATTATCTATGCATTGTATATTATATCATAATATATTGTTGCTTGGTGTGTAATTTCACATATGATTTTGAATACTCAGTTTATAGCATCATATTGTGTAGAAATATATATTTTTCTCCATTCTTAGTAGATGTTAAGTGGATACCTTACACTAAATATTCTACACCTTATCAAAACAACATCAAGAAATTTTTTATTTGTAATTGGTATTTTTAATAATAAAAATTGATCACTTATGGCAAATATCTTTTAAAATTAAAACTATATTAAAAATATTTAACTCCAAAAGCCACAAAAAAATTATTAAAAAATTGCGAATATGTATTCGGAAAATGTTACCATTATCAACACTTAACAAGTACTTATTTTGTTTAATTCTGAATGGTGTCAAAGCCAAAATTATCACATATCTATAAACTAAATTTTACATAGAAATACTAATATAGAAACATCCATTTAGTTAAAATAGAAAAGGAAACTTTATTAGATAATAATAATAGGTTGGATTGGGGTAGTAAAGATATTTTAAAATATACAGATTATTACATAACATAATAGAATCATTTACTTTGTTAAAATTGTAAGTACAAAATACATTCACAAATTAATTACAATAAAATTAAGTTAATATCATACTGTATATTATTAATAAACAATAAGATATACATTTTTAAATATACAACTATATAACAGTTATAAAATATATTTAAGAGTCTCGTAGATTTTACCAGTACCCTAAACCCTTTTAATAGTTGGAGTTAAGTCAGGTAAATTATTTTAAATTCTGAATCATTTAAATGTTGAAAATGAATATTTATATAAATAATTTCAATACAACATATAAATGTGACACAAGTTTAAATTCATATAAACTAAAATACTTAATGAATTAGGAACTTAAAGGTGTGCATCTATTCATATATTTATAATAATAACCTACTGAAACATTTATAACAAAAGATGAAACACATTCAACTAGCGATGATTTTCCAGACTTTTTGTTTGTTTTCATTTGAGATTTAGTTAGTACTAGATATGGAATCAATAGAAGTTTCAATGCGTAGCTTGTTCTAGTATCTAAATAAAAATTAATTTAAATATGATTTGTATCAAAAATTAAAATAGTAATAACAACTAAAATATACAACTAATAATTTAAAATAGATTTTGGAGATTCATACATTTAAATTTTACATGTTAAAATAGATGAACTACAGTGACTCACTTATCATGCACTACTTAATTAAACAAAAAATAAAAATATTAATTTCTTTTAGTTCAAAATCTAAAAGTTATTATTAATCATTAAACAAAGTAATTTTCTTAATTAAATTATACCCTGTAAAATAACATATATTATGAATTAACTTTTGTAAGGAAATATACTAATGAACATATAGATTAAACAAAATATAAATGAAAACACAATTGAAATTAATGGATTAATACTTAGCAGAGCTGTGAACTATATTTATCACTTATATATAAGTATNTTAATGGATTAATACTTAGCAGAGCTGTGAACTATATTTATCACTTATATATGAGTATTTCCAATACACAAAGTCTGAGGATTATTTATAATAAGTTAATAAAATGGCATAACATTTTCTTTATAAAGACTAATTTAATCCCAGGACTTATAATTATGTCTCTGGTTAAATTACAATATTATCTTTTAAAATAAAGGTGCATAAAATTCACAGGATAGATGATTAATAATTATACAATAATAACTTACATTCAGTTGTATAGTATCAAGTTGTTTTAATAAGTCATTAGCATAATTATCTTTCACTAAATTTCTATGTAAGCTCAATAAGTTATTTGAAAACAAAATCCACTTTTTAATAAAGTTTAGCCAATTATGTTAATAGTTTTTTGTTTCTGGATATTTCATAAAAAAATCTTCAAAAAACCTAAAACAAAAATTTAAATAATAAGTAGTCACAACACATTGCTTTTTTTTATAGTTTTAACCAGTATCATATTTGAAAATAAAAAGTAAAAAAAGTTGTTGATGATTTGATAGAAATATTACCTAAATTTTAATTTAAATATTAAAACATGCATTGATTACTATATTATATAAAAAATACACATAGATAATAATATTAATTACTAATATTTATCATTTTTTTTTTCTTACCAGATTATATCCTTTAGGACTACATAAAATAGGCCATGATTTAAAATTTTTAGACAAATGACGACCAGTAATGCTATTTTAAACCTCGAATTTCAGCCATTCTTATTTCCAGTGTTATATGTAGTGTTATTACCGCAGATATTGCCCAGCAATTTCTCTTAAACGGGTTACTTGGAAACTCGAGTACCATTTTTGACTAATGCCATTCGATAGGATATTTTATAAGCTTTAATTTGGTGTATAATTATTGCCTGGACTCGTCTCGGAACTTTGTCAAAAGTACAAAAAACCTGTCGCAAGTCTGAGAATATGTAGGGTTATTACCTCAGATATTGCCCAGCAATTTCTCTGAAACGGGTTACTTGGAAACTCGAGTACCATTTTTGACTAATGCCATATAAAAATTACTATAATTTTTATAAGTTTTTTTTGGAATATAATTTTTAAAAGAATACCCTTCGTATTTTTTTCGAAACTACTTTATAATAAAACGTATATTTTAAATAAGTGGTGCCCTCTAGCGGTGTATTTGAGTTTTATATCTGATTTGGAATTGCTATATAGGAATTGCTAACTTCATAGTCGTGTTATTTTTATAATCTATGCCCATGATAAGTCATCAAAGCATTGAAAAATGTACTTTCTCCCAGAAATATATCAATATCAAAGAGTTTATAAAAAAAATTAATATCTCTTAACCATGAAACTAGCATCGTATATGCTTGTCATTGTGATAAGGGGAGATGAACAATACATAAAATTTTCGAATTCAATTTGTGGCTTCTGTTACACTTATTTATTTCATTTTTAGTAAATTCTGTTATTCCAGTTGTTATATTTTTTAGTTTAAAAATTTCAATCACTATGTCAAGTAATGCTCCTGTAGATCCTGTAAGAGAAAAAATTCTCCAAGAAAATCGAAAGAAGCTTATTGAACACAAAGAAATTGCTAGTAAATTAAAAGGAAGTATGTTTATACAGTTTAAATCAATTTTTTATTCAGACATTAAAATAGTTTTAAAATATAATTAAACACAGGACAAATTTTATTTAATTATATGTTTTATTTATTCTTTTATTGCATATAACTTGTAATAAAAATGAATGATCAACTTATGATTAATACTATTAAAAATAAAATTAATTAAAATAAAAAAATGCTTAACTTTATAATGCACAACAATATTCTGAGAACACTATGTAATTATATAAAATATATATTTAACTAATTCTTGTTTTGATAATTTTTATGGCTTTTAAAATTATGTTTTTCATATTTTTTGTTAAAAAAAATTTTTTTGGTTACATTTATTTACATCATTGTTAATTCTTTTAATTTATAATTCTTAGTGCGAGAACAAGCTAAAGAGCTTACTAAGCAATATGACAAATCTGAAAATGATTTAAAAGCTTTACAAAGTGTTGGCCAAGTAATTTCTTAAATATTAAAAGATAAAAACTTGTATATGTATATATATTTTATGAATATTGTTTGTTATAGATTGTAGGTGAAGTACTGAAGCAGTTAACTGAAGATAAATGTATGTATATGATTTTTCTATAAATTTTTACTAATTATATTAATAAGTTTTTACTATAAAAATGTTATGAATTTTTCTTGTAAATCTATGATTATAAATGTTGATATTTGATTCTTTGTTAGTTGTGCAACTACATTAAATAAGTACATAATATATTCATTCCATACATTTCAAGTAATTTGTGAACTTTGTATGTTCAGATTAACTTTGAAATATTTACGATTCTCTCCAATATGAGTGTACAAAGAGAACCGGTCTAACTGATAATTCCTACAACTTTTGATACAATTAACACAGCCTAAGAAAAGAATGCATAAATTATAAAAAAAATTACAACAACGTTAATTGTATCAAAAGTTGGAGAGTTAGATCCCATGTATATTTATGATCTCTTCGGAGGTCATATATATTAAAAAAAGTTTTATTAATATGTATTAATACATTTATTTTATTTTATCTTTAACTGAACTAAAGATCTTTTTTAAGGTTTTTTTATTTAAATCAATTTATTTATTTTCCTTAAATTTTATTAATATTCATGTTTTATTCCATATGATATTTCAAGTGGTAAAAGCATTTGACTAACTCTTTTTTAATAAACTGTGGACTTATATATATATAATTTTTTTATTTGTATCTTTTGTCTATAAAAACAGCTTAAAAAGTAATTAGATATTATTTAGTTATTGTAAAAGCAACAAATGGTCCACGTTATGTAGTTGGATGTCGCAGACAGTTAGATAAAGCAAAACTTAAAGCAGGAACTCGAGTTGCATTGGATATGACTACATTGACAGTTATGCGATATTTACCTCGTGAAGTGGATCCTCTAGTTTATAAAATGTCTCATGAAGATCCTGGCGACGTTACATACTCGGCCATAGGGGGTTTATCGGAACAAATCCGTGAGCTCAGAGAAGTATGAAATTAATTTATTTAATTAAAATATTATGTTATGTATTATCATTAAATTTTTTATAAAAAAAATACTAAATTTTCAAGGTTATTGAACTACCATTATTAAATCCTGAACTATTTCAACGTGTTGGTATCACTCCACCTAAAGGTTGTTTACTCTATGGTCCTCCAGGAACAGGAAAAACATTATTAGCCAGAGCTGTTGCTAGCCAGTTAGATGCTAATTTTTTGAAAGTAATAATAAAAAACTTTTTTCTTTTTTGAAAGGTGTTGTGCCATGAAGTGTCAATATAAATTATGGCATTATTTTTTTAAATTAGGTAGTATCAAGTGCTATTGTAGATAAATATATTGGTGAAAGTGCTAGGCTCATACGTGAAATGTTCAATTATGCTAGAGATCATCAACCTTGTATTATTTTCATGGATGAAATTGATGCTATTGGTGGTCGTCGATTTTCTGAAGGTACTTCAGCAGATCGAGAAATTCAAAGAACACTAATGGAACTTTTAAATCAAATGGATGGTTTTGACTCTTTAGGACAAGTATGTTAAATGAAAATGTAATAGGTACAACTATTTGTCTATTAAATTTTACAACTTTAACCTTAATTAAGGTTTATTCAGGTCATAATAATATTGAATCATTTTTGATTTCATGGTTATAATTTATATTTATATTGTTGACAAATATCTTAATAATTGTGTTTTAAAATAATTTATTATATTTCTGATTCTATGTTTTGGTACTAATTTAAATATTGCTAACATTTATTTAATAAAATTTAGATTCTATGTTAGAAGACTTGTGAGAGGGTACAATTGTATTAAATAAAATACATCATTCATTCNAAATATTGCTAACATTTATTTAATAAAATTTAGATTCTATGTTAGAAGACTTGTGAGAGGGTACAATTGTATTAAATAAAATAAATAAATAAAATTTTTGAAACTGATAATTTTTATAAAATGAATAAGTTAAATGATTAATTGTTTGATTGTATCAATAATATTACTATACATTTTGATCATTAAGATAATAACACTTATTTAATTATTTTTATAGGTTAAAATGATAATGGCAACTAATCGACCAGACACTTTAGATCCAGCATTATTAAGACCTGGACGTTTAGATCGCAAAATAGAAATTCCTCTACCAAATGAACAAGCTCGGCTAGATATTTTGAAAATTCATGCAGCTCCAATTACAAAACAAGGCGATATTGGTTTGCTGTTAATTATTAAAATAATGTGTACTGTGTTATTAAATTATTTTTATTTCAGATTATGAAGCTATTGTAAAATTATCAGATAACTTTAATGGTGCTGATTTGCGTAATGTTTGTACAGAAGCAGGACTCTTTGCTATAAGAGCAGAAAAAGATTACGTAACTCATGAAGATTTTATGAAAGCTGTTCGTAAGGTATCTGATAACAAAAATTTAGAATCAAAACTTGATTACAAGCCTATATAATTAAAACATATTTGATGTAAATTATGTTGATAACAAGTTTGTATTTAATAATAATATTATTTTCAAAAGTTAATGAGATAAAATATGTTAATAATACAATTTTTAACTTAAATCTACACATTTTTTGCTGTTGTTTAGTTCATTATCAGAAATCATAATTATAAAAAGAATTCTTTGAAAATGAAATATAAAAAAACTATGAAATTATGTATATCATTTATAATTATATTATTTAATAAATTTATTATTTGAAAATGTCATTAATTCAATTAACTAGATACTTTAATTAAATTGATCATATTGAAACCATTAATTCGAAACACTGACTTCTGTGTTCATTTAAATTAAATCACACCTAACAAACCGTCACTTTCAAGTCCAACATTCTTCTTCTACAACTAGTATTACAAAAATTAATGTTGGTGTTCCCCAAGAAGGAATTTTATCTCCCTTACTTTTTAATATTTACAGTTTTGATCAGTGCATTCTTCAACAAACTTCAAATATTCTGATAACAAAGCCTTTATGTCCATTAGCGAAGACCCATTAACTTTATTCTTTAACTTGCAATTACATGTTAACCTCATGTCTGAATGGTATGGAAAATAGAGAGTTAAAATTCACACATCAGATACGGTCAGGTACTTATGAATCATTTTAATAAGTGACTAACATGGAGTCATCATATTCACAATACATAAATAACCCTTAATAAACAAATACTCATTCTAATTCTGTTTTTAAATTAAAAATATTTTTACCAGTCTAAATACTAAACTTTTATTTTGGAAAACACTACTCAAACCTATTTGGACTTACAGACTGCAAAAATTCAAACTGAAATAGAATACAAAATATAACACTTTGACAAATCTCCAATGCCCAACATATGTCTCTAACTTAACCCTTCAAAATGATTTTGCTATTAAAACTATTAAGGAAGACACACACACTTATTATTAACGTTTCTCTAAATGTCTTCAAAATCATCCTAATCCCTTAATAAAGGATCTGTACATCTCCACACTCCCAGGAAATTCTCGCCGTAGCCTAAACAGGAAGTAGTGTCATGATTTGTTGAAAACTCGTTAGTTGTATTAATTTAAAAATAAAAACAAATAAATAAGTAACATCTAAATGACAAGTATTGCTGATGTGAGATTCTTATCCAGTTTACATGTCATATATTTACCCTTATCTTATAAGCTAATTGTATAAATTGTTTATTTCAAATAAAAAAAAAATCCAAACAATAACATGTAAGTATCTTTAGAAATAGTTTCTTAATTCAATTGAATTGCAAAAAAAAATACAATTTTTGATATTACATTAGCAATCTTGAACATAGACAAGTATACTAAGTAACTACAAGTTGATCTTGAACATCAACCAATTATTTCAATACCTATGTTTATATCTGATTAATTCTAAGATTAATGTTCTCTTCACATATGTACTTAAAAATAAAAAAATTTTGAAATGTTTGATAAAATTTAGATTTGTCCTGGAAAAAAGTATTTACTAAAAAATTGAATGTATATTTATTATTATTTTAATTAATTGTATTAATTATACAATAATCATTTTTTTTAAGTACATTTTATAAGTATGATGTAGAAATTGAAGGCTCATATTTTAATAAACTCCATTTGTTAAATAAATAAATATGGTTTATATTTAATAAGAGTTCCTAAAAAGATCATATAGAAAACATATTAAAATAGATAAATTAATTTTGTCATGGTAAAAATAAAAAAGTTTAATAATATTGTTGTTATCACACATGTGTCTTATCAATGGTGGTGTGAAACTATTTTCTAATAATATTGACCATTATAGTTTTTATCCGGTTGCGTTTATCATATTTTTCAATGGTTTTTACAAGTTACATATTTAATAAAATAATATTGTGTTATATTTACACTTCATAACTAATGTAATTTTTAAGAGTTTTTTTTAAAATAGTTGCATATTAAGTAAATTTTATTTTATTATACTATTTATACAAATATCTTAAAGTTAATTAAAAATTTAGTGAGTTAATTTTATTATAATAAATTATTGTTTTTCAAAATATTTTTTTTGTTATTTTAACTGGTTTTTATACCTGTGCTTATAGTTTTCAAATATTTAGTCTTTTTAGTTTATTTTTTAAATAAAATTATATATTTTATTTTTGGTTAAATTATAATGATTTTATAATATCTGTAATATTTGAATGGTTATAAAGTATTTTTTGGAGTAATCAAACCATAAAATCTACTTATAAATTAAAATAAATTTGTTTCAAATGCACTAAATTTTACTACAATATAACTTATATAAGCCAGAACTCAAGGGAAGTAATTTTTAAAAACTGTTTAAAGGTTTTTGAATTACTACATTTTCTGTTATCTAAGTTTCAAGGAAAAAAAATTAATTAAATAGTTTTAAGAATTTATTATAATTATTTTTCATTGACAGAATTAACCATAGATAAGTAACCAATTAATCCCATTATACAGTTTAATTTTAATGAAGTGATAATAAATATATAATAAAAGCAATACATTTAAATTGTCATAATTCATCTAGATAAATAGCTAATAACTTATAATAATCAATAAATAACATCTTAAAGTTTTAGTTTTTCATTAGAGTAATTGGTATTTTTCAAGGAATCAGAATTGATTTCACTTTATTGAAATTTTGACCTATCAAAATTCTACTGTATAGTAATTTTAACAATTTTATTGTGTGCTAGGTTTGGGAAATTTATAATAGTTTCGAAATTATTCACTATGATATTTTCTATAAGCATATCTTAGCTAATATTTAGGATAGAACATTAAAACTATACAGTAATAAAATGTAATTTTATTTTGTACTAGAGTAATACACATCCTTTCTAATTTTAGTATAATTTATATGTTATGAATTTTGAATAATTATACTACATTTGAAAACTTAATATTTATTTGTATATTCCAATGTCAAATTGTACTTATTTAACATAAGTAAACAACATAAATAAAATGTTTTAACAAAAAAATTATCAAATATCTTATTTAAAATCTTATAAGCCTCTTTAAACACTCATTCAAATTATTTTAGATTTAGATTTCTTGCGACAAAATAGATATATTGTTAATTTTAGTATATTGTATACATGTATTTTATTGATTACAGGATTGTTAGAATTGCTTGCTGGTTTCATCTGGATGATAATTTAAAATCTGATGTTCAAAAATTAATGTTACGCTAAATCAAAATTGAATAATGGAATATAGTTCTCAATTAATGTTTGATGTTATAGTAATTTTACTCTCCCAAACTATATTTTTCATGTGTGGGTGGGTATATTTTGTTAAACAATTGTTTAAGAATTATGAAGTACATCATAAAACAATCCAACTTATATTTTCTATTACATTTTGTCTATCATGTACAATGTTTGAATTGATTATATTTGAAATTATTGATGTTTTAGTTCCTACTTCACGTTACATTTTTTGGAATCTAATTCTTTATAAGATGTTATTTATGGTTGTTGTTCTTATACCATATTACTTATGTTACTTTACTTTGAGTAATATGTATCCATTTTTTCAAAGGAAGGTTGGAATTGTAGCATTTATAATTTGGGTTCTATACTTAATTTTGTTTTGGAAAATTGGAGATCCTTTTCCAATGTTACCCCAAGAAAAAGAGGGTCATTTATTTATTGAAAACTGTATTAGTAGAATTGGCGTTATTGGAGTTACAGTTATGGCACTATTGTCTGGTTTTGGTGCAGTTAACTATCCATATACATCAATGGCTTATTTTATAAAAGCTGTAACAGAAAATGATGTGATGAATTTAGAAAAACAGTCGTTACAAACAATGGATGTTATTGTAGCGAAGAAAAAAAAAATTTTACTTGCTGAAACTAATGCTGGAATTAGTACTTCATTTGGTTTTATGGACATTTTTAAAAGAGCCAAATCAAACATATCCAGTGATCTTAAAGCTCTTAAAAGTGATGTAAAAGCATTAGAAGAACTTAGTAGACATTTATTTTTAGATATTCATGATTTACATAATACTTTAGAACGCAGTGCCTGGGCTAAAACTTGGAAAGGGAAATATTTTAATTTTCTAGGTTATTTCTTTTCAATATATTGTGTATGGAAAATAATTATATCAACACTAAATATTATGTTACAAAGAGTTGGGAAAAAAGACCCAGTTACAAGAGGAATGGAAATTTTGATAGAATGGGTTGGTATTGATATGGATGTGTCATTTTGGTCACAATATATTTCATTTTTACTTGTCGGCTGTATTGCATTCACATCAATTAGAGGTTTATTACTAACATTAACTAAATTTTTTTATGCACTTTCAAGCAGTAAATCGTCAAATATTATAGTACTAATTTTTGCTCAATTAATGGGTATGTATTTTGTTTCTTCTGTGTTATTAATGCGTATGAATATGCCTGCTGAGTATAGAGCAATTATAACTGAAGTACTTGGAGATTTACAATTTAGTTTTTACCATAGATGGTTTGATGTTATATTTTTAGTAAGTGCTGTATCATCGATAATGTTTCTTACATTTGCTCACAAACAAAGTAAAGTAGATCCCTCACACATTCTATAACTAAAATGTTTGTAAATAAAAATATGTGATTGTAATTTAAAATATTATGCATAAATAATTGTTTTACTATACATTTATTGGAAAAATGTCTTGGTTGTAAAATATACGATTATAAATCACATTAGTAATGTTCTTTTATCATTATTGAGTTGAAAGATAGTGATGTATTGGATATAATGATTTCCTAATTGATAGTTCATGTTTATTTTACTCAAGTTTATAAAAAAATAGTATTTTTTCATACTGCTTAACGGAGCCATTACAATTATAGAAATAATTTACATTTTTTAATATGTATGGTGGTTATTACTAGTGTAAAACTAAATTTTGATAAATCCGTTTCATCCAGATTCCAATCTGAGTACAATCTGGATCATAATTATTAACTTACATTTTAATTATTGTATCTTTTATAATTTTAATAATAAAAACAAATTAAGAAATTTTTGTGAATTATGATTAATTATGCAAACTGAATTTCACGATCAAGTCAAACTTAATGGAATATCTGAATCTATTACTGAGCACTAGTAGCATAATTTTAACTAGAAACGTATCCCTCTTCTGCTAACTATTAAAGCGGCCTAGTACAGGTTGAAAATAGTTAAAATTATGAATTTTTATACGTTGTAATCGCCATATTTACCCTTATCCTTAAAGGCATATATAGCTGTCCTTAATAGTTAATCCCTAATCATAATTAAATGATTAGGTGCTATTGCTATTATTCGTGTAACTTTCACCAAATTATACAAGATGACTTTTTTAATGCTAGCCACTCGATTTCTCTTAAAATAATAATTTGTTTCTGTATTTTGTTAGTTTCATTTGTATGTTCATTTATTTAATACAACATGATCTAATTAAGAAAATAACTGATTGATAACAACTTTTAAACCAATGATTCGGTAGATATTCATAATTTTGCATCTAAGCAGGAAAATGAGAGCGGGCGAGAAATAACCAATGATAAAAATAGCAATATTCTTGCTTCACTTCCAGTCTATATTAAAAATGCAATAAACTTCAAAAGTATTATAAAGATTAGTTTATACTAAGTTGTGAATCGACCAGTCATTTTCTTAATTAAATCATCTATTGTTTTGTAAGCTAGTTAAATATGTATATTACCATTTAAAAAATTAAGTTGACTCCCATTTAAGATATAACAGATGGATCTAAAAATTAATTTAAAACAGATAAATAGAGATACATGTGTAATTTGTAAAATCCAAAAAAGAATTTTCCAAATAACTTTTTATTTTTAACATAAATCGAGTGGCTAGCGGTTAAAGAATCACTCTGTATACATGAGTATATAATTTGTATTTTGGTGATTGGGTTTAAGTCTTGCTCAGGACTTAATATTAACCAGAATACTAAATGACATTTTTTTGCGTGAAGTGCAAGGTTCCTATGTTAAGGGGATTAACTTTCCTTAACGACGGTGCTATTAATTTATGGTAAAAATGATGAATAGGTGACATATAATAAAATTTTTGGGAGATCTAAACTAATATTTCTATTTAAATTTTAATTATTTTATGAGAGATGCAACAAAATTAAAGGGAGCTAAGCCCCTCTACATACCTTAGCTTGCGCTTGTGATAATTAATAATGAGTTAAGTTTATATTAGCATTTTATAAAATTACCCTATACAACATAAATACTTATACTTTAAGTATTTAAACCTTTTTTAGTTGTTATTATAAGTATAAATTTATCTAGCATGCGAAATAACAATTTAAAAATTGTTCAATATACAATACATATAAATATATATATTTCGTGTTTCATGTTAGAATATTAGTGTGTAGTAGTATCGTGTCATATATTTAGTATACATTCATAAAAAAACAACTGTACCTGCCATAAAAAGTATTGAACTCAAAACAGATTTACAAAAACATGGAATATGCTCAAACGTTTGTTTAATTCAGCCGTTTCTATATTTAATTTCCAAAAAACTTCTTTACACTTAATTTATTAAAACAATGAATATGGTAAGTAAAGTTATTTATAATTATTATAATACTTAATAAATAATGACTTCATGATTATGATATATCTTTCCCATTCGGAAACTTTAGTAAACTATTTGAAGTTATTAGTTTTTTTAAATGAGGCTTAAGATATTACATTTGAAATAATAAAATGTTCAACATAATGTTTACATTAAGTGTGTATTTAGATTTTTTTTTATGTGGGGGTTTATTTTTTTATTATTTTGTAATAAGTATTATTTTTGACAACCTTATAGTTTTTTATTAAAGAAGTAGGTCATTGCAGGAAAGAAAATATTGTCGCTCTAGTTCCTCTATAAATACGCTCATGATTTATGTGTGTTATTAATGGCATATTTAAGATTTATTTTCCTGAAAAATATAAGTTAGATGTCATGAAAATTTATGAAAGCATAATATAATTGTAATAAATATTTTATTTTACTTTATTTGCTCATAACTTCCTAATTTAAAATATGATAAGCATAAAGTTATTAACGCCTAGAATAAAGTCCTAATCAACTTACCGAAACAGACTATAACTAGTGGTGGTCTTATGATAACGCCATGGTTGGGGATAAAATTTATTGTATAGCTATACAATAAAAATCATTGTGGAGTCTCAATCCCAGAGCTTTTTTATTTGTATTACTATATCAAAATGTTATAGTTTATTTAATATGCGTAATTGGCTTTCTTTTTTTTATGCCTACTTCAAATATTTAATTTATTTTATTAAGGCAACCTTTTAAGCTGTACAGGTTTTCCCAAAAGACTATATAGTCACTATAAGGAATTTCTACTAGATATTTTGTTGTAATATGACATTGCCGTATTACATAGTATCTCGTTCTTTTAGTCTCGATACGAAGCCAAAAACCAGGTAATAATTTTTCTATGTGTTATTTTGCGTCTATTACCACTCATTTTCAGCTTTCACTGGACCGATTTTGATGAACAACACGTCAAAAGATTACAAATTATCTCTAGCCGTAGACATTATCCTCAAAATTTTTTTAAAATTTCTCTCATTCCTCGTAAATAGTGAAAATCTCCCCCACAATTACGAATTTAAAATCGGTAAATTTTCACATTTTTTAAATCTTTTTTTCTAAAATTTGCCATAACATTTTAAAAAATTAACAATTTAATATAATTCTTGTTTATATTGAATCTTTAGATATTTTTCTTTTATTTGATATAAATTTATTGAAAATCTGACCCTTTATATTTTTTTCTTTTAAGTCGTAAAAATTAATTTTAACATTTGATTAAACTTAAATTGCCAATTTTATCAAAAAACAAATGTGGCGAACGTTTACCGATTTAGTAAAAATCATTGCCTGTGACAACAATTTTTTTGCAATTTTTCCTTAATTCTATTTGAGTTAATATAAATTTATTAAAAATTATTTATATTTGAATTAAAAATAGGAGTTAATTTTTCTTTTGAATAATCCACCAATTTCTTAAAATTAAATATTATCTACAAATTTACATGGAAGCGTTTCTTATGATAGTGATTTTAATCACTGTCAGATATCATCTATACTAGTCCTAACTATGCCACATTCATACTGTCCCGTGACTCCACTGTCTTCTTCATCTTCTTCCTCGCCTTAATCCAAACTACTGGGGTTAAGGCCACCCTTATCCTAAACTTCAACTTGACATGGTCTCCCACATCATCTACGCTCACTATAGAAAATAAGTGAGGGCTTAAAGCAGAACCCTGATGAACTCCTACTCTTACCTGAAAACCTCCTGTTACTCCTCCCACACTTTTTACCCTAGTACAAGTGCTATAATAAATATTCTCTATTATATTAATGTACCTTTTCGGACTCCTTTTCTCATTAATGTCCACATTAGAACCTCTCTCGGTACCCTATCATACGTTTTCTCCAAATCTATAAATACCATACAAAGCTTTTTCTTTTGTTTCCTAAACTTTTCTATTAGTTACCTCATACAAAATAATGGCTCCATTGTTGACTTACCAGGCATAAATCCAAACTGTTTTTTAGATACCGATGTCTCATTTCTTATTCTCTTATCTATTACCTTTTCCCAAATGTTCATACTATGGCTCATAAGCTTTATGTCTCTATAATTTCCACACTCCTGTATGTCACCTTTACCTTTAAATATCGGCACCGCAATATTATTCCTCTATTCATTTGGAATTTTCCCCTCTAATAAGACTTTATTTAAAAGTTCCTTTAACACCACCTAATATTTTCCATACTTCTACTGGCACTTCATCTGGTCCTACTGCTTTATTCTTTTTCGTTGATGCCACACTTTCCCATACCTCTTTCTCACTAATTAAATCTACCAGTTCCTCATTCTACGAGATATCCTCTAATGTCTCTTTTGGGTACTCCTCATTCAGTAATTTTTCAAAATACTCTTTCCATCTTTTTTTCACGTCATCATCACTCAAGAGTACCTTATCATCAACACTTTTTATATACCTTATATAATGATAATCTTAAGTCCATTTCTCTTTTACTTTTGCAAGTCTATTGATTTCTTTCTCGCCTACCTTTGTTCCTAGTCTATCGTACCTCTTAAACTTCGCCTTACTTACTGCACACTTGGCTTCTCTGCAGAAGCGTTTATACTCCATCCAATCTTCTCTCCTTTTGCTTTTCTGCCATACTTTGAATTGCTTTTTCTTACTTTCTATGATTTTTTGAACGTCTCCATCCCACCACCGGGTTTCCTTGTTTCCTGGCATTCTACTCTTACTCTTACCAACAATCTCCTTTGCAATATTCTTAACAGAACTAGCAAATCTATTCCACGCCTCATTTATATCTCCTTCGACATTCCACACTGTTCTCTCTTTTATCATCTTGACAAACTCTTTTTCATTTTCCCCTTTCAATTTCCACCAATGGATTTTCGATTTTTCTCCCGTGTTCTTTCTGTTTTTGTATATTCTTTTCCCGGTACACCAAAAATCCATTACCATCAGTCTATGCTGTGTAGTTACACTCTCGTCTGGTATAACTTTACAATACTTTACTCCCATTATGCTGTCTCTCTTCCCGCGACCTCACTGTGCTACCATTTTAGCTTCGATGCGAAGCTGAGAANCAAAATTAACAATTTTAGCTTCGATGCGAAGCTGAGAAGGTATTAATTTTACTATGATGTGTTTTTTTTTTTATTTTTTAAAATTTGATATGCTGTATATTGTTACATTACTGTGTATTTTATAACATTAATTATTCCTCTTCTATATTGTTTTAGTATAAATTTTAGCTTCGATGCGAAGCTGAGAAGGTATTGGTTTTACTAAGATGTGTTTTTTTTTTTTTTTTTTTT
>NW_026099574.1:22064240-22065587 GCF_025091365.1 Daktulosphaira vitifoliae | reverse complement strand
ATATTGAAAAGTGTATGGATCAACATTATTTTTTTATGAGAAATAATATTTTTTAATAATCCCTTTTTCATTCTACATACTTTATCTTAATTAGGATATTAATAATGAACTAGCAGATCATGTAGCTTTTGGAATAGTCCACCAATTTTTTAAAATAAAACAGTATCTAAAGATTTGCATCGAAGCGTTTTTTTTGATAGTGATTTTAATCACTGTCAGATATCATTATACTTGATCCATCTATACCACGTCACCACTGTGCCGCGACCCCCCTGTGCTGGGTTTTTTTAATTTTTAATTTAGAATACTAACATTAATAAATATTTTTTTATTGTAACTAACATTCAAAATGTATTAATATTGTTAAATTGAATTAAAATTCTAATTGTGTTGATGTATTCACTATTGTCAAATTGAAGAATTTTCCATGTTAAAATATAAATTAGTCATGTATTAACTATTGTAATAATTTTCTTATAATATGACTGTATGTGGTTTTCATTTTACTTGAAGAATCGTAGAGATCATGTATCACAGTAAAAATATATAAAATATGTTAATTTTATGTATATTTATATCAATTTATTGTACATTAGTTTTTGTTTGAGAAGATTTAATCAAAAATTTAACCTAGTCAATGTGATTTATTAGGAATACTAATTTTAGCTTCGATGCGAAGCTGAGAAGGTATTAATTTTACTATGATGTGTTTTTTTTTTTATTTTTATTTTTTGTGTCTGTGATCGCTCAATCTCAGCTCTCGCTGGACCGATTTTGATGAACAATATGTCAAAAGATCACAAATCGTATCTAGTCGAAGACATTACCCTCAAAAATTGAAAAAAGTTCCCTCGTTACTCGTAAACGGGGGAAATCCTCCAAAAAATTAGAAATTTAAAAATCGCTAATTTTCGATGTTTTTTCATATTTTTGTTTTACTTAAAATTGCCATAACTTTTTTAAAATTGACCGAATCAATATAATTTTTTTTTTTTATAGATACCTTATATGTTTACCTATAATTTTATATATTTTTGTGAACATTTGACCCTTTAACAGCCCACAGAAAGGGTTTCAAAATGGTATTTTTTTTACAAAAAATTAGCTTTTTCAACTTAACTTTTGAAAGTATTCCAGAAATACTGACACTTTTATATATCTTAAATTAAAGCTAATGTAATATACTTAGATTTGAAAAAAAAAAATTGACCTCTGGACTTGTCTTCATAGTGAAAATGACTACCGTATGCAAAAATATGCTATTTTTTTGAAAAATTTTTGATATTATATTTTACATTTTAGCTTCGATGCGAAGCTCTTGGTTTTACTATGATGTGTTTTTTTTTT
>NW_026099574.1:22060743-22061958 GCF_025091365.1 Daktulosphaira vitifoliae | reverse complement strand
CACAATTTCATACTAAATTTAAAAACTATAATTAGTATTTATTCATATATTATATTTTAAAATCAAAGAACTACTAATCAGGATATAATTAAAGAAATAAGAGTTCATGTTGCTTTTAAAATATTTCACCAATTTCTCTAAAGGAAACACTATCTACAGATTTGCATCGAAGCGTTTCTTATGATAGTGATTTTAATCACTGTCAGATATCATCTATACTTGTCCCATCTATGCCTCGTCCACACTGTGCCTCGACCCCACTGTGCTACCGTTTTTTGTTAAAATAATTCTCACGATTATGAAAACGTGACACCATCACAAGTATAAGTGATCATACGCCACAGTGTAAAGTCCAGCAAGTTCCGCACGGCCGTNCCACAGTGTAAAGTCCAGCAAGTTCCGTACGGCCGTCGATGACCCGCCGCAAATGATACGTTGAGTCTTCTTCCCGTTGTTAAAGTGGCAACGTCGATGATGTACGCCACCGGCTCCTGACGTGCCGCACGACCGAACCGATCCGCATCCGCGTACCGTCGCCATTAACGCTGCTAACTTTTCGACGCCCGAGAATCTTGCCGGAAACCGCCTACGAAAGTGCCGCGAAGATTATTTTAATTTTGTCCAATTCGTATAAAATATACAGAGTGGCCCACCACTCACTGACAACTTAAATAACTTTTGATCCAATATAATATTTTTAGTTGATTTTTTTTTTAAATAATAATCATGATTACTGTGTATACATATGATGATAATGTGTATACATTACAAACTTGGCTTTAATTCCATAATAAGAAATTAGATAAGGCAATTATAACTGATCACTCTCATTCAAAAGTATAAGTCATTTTCATGGAAAAAGTTACACACCTCCAAATTATAGTAATCACGAAAAGAAAGTGTTTTCTTCTGTTCTTTTTTATTAAAATTCTAGGTTTTGTATTTTATTTTATTTTAAAATATTTTATTAGGGGAATAAACTGACTTTCATGAATATTATATAATTTCATTGACATAGAATAAAGTTCATAAGACATATGATATTATACTTATTAACATTTTTTACTTTTTTAAAGTCGAAAAAGTAATTTTTAAATTTAAGTTAGCTTAAATAGCCAATTTTATCATGGAACAAAAATCAACGAATAGTTGCCGAATGGGTAACACCTTGATCTTTAACGCCTAGGGTACGAGGTTCAAATCCGTTTGTGGCTT
>NW_026099574.1:21989847-22057476 GCF_025091365.1 Daktulosphaira vitifoliae | reverse complement strand
CCTTGCAAGAAGAAATTTCTTATTCGTATTAAAATTATTTTACTATATTTTAAGTTTTCGCTTCGATGCAAAGCTGAGAAGATATTTTTTTGTGACTATCATTTATATCCCTGCTTTAACTTGACCTACTTTTTTCAAAAATATGTTAAATGACTACAATTTGTATCTATTTATTGGTTATTTTAGTTAAAGTAAAACATTAAAATTAATTCAGTTCATATTTCAATTGTAGTATCTTCTTAAACACCAAAAGTTACTATAAAATGATTACTATTATTTCTATTTAAGTTATCTATTACAATAAAAATGCAAAAAAATATTGAGTTACTCTGATAAATTTACTATAAATAGTAATTATAAAATTTCCTGACCGCATATTAATCTTAATGATCCATTTTTTTTAATTCTCATAAAATTTTTTATTTAATAATGTCAATTTCAAACTTGCAAATTGAGCTATAAGTTATGGTAATAAATAATTTATTTTTTACTATAAACTTTCACACAATTCAACTTAAATGGATTAAAAAAATAGGTTAAATATGTCATTTTCCTTATTTTTAACATATTAATAATCAAAATCAGTATTAATTTAAAACAATTTTTTTATTCTTAATTAATTTTTAATAATAAGTAATAATATTAAAATTTAGATAGAAAAAGTCTAATTGCACATATAAAACATCGCAAAAAGTTGATTTAGAAAAATAATTTTTGCTTCTGATGAAAGTTCATTGTAGTCCTGTGCATTTATTTATAGTAACAAATAATTTTAATTGAAGAACATTGTATCAAGCCCTTTAAATTTTTATACACGTAAAAGTAAAGCAAAATATAACTTTTTTATTATTTTATAATTTCTCTGTATAAATTATAATATTAAATTACTGAATATCAATTGTATACTAAATTTAATAATTATAATTAGTATTTATTCATATATTATGTTTTAAAATCAATGACCTACTAATCAGGATATAATCAAAGAAATAAGAGTTAACCCATCAACGCCTGGCGTCCCCATATGGTGACATTCGTATTGCTATTTTTATCGCGCGTTCTTAGAATACCCGAATGGAACTACTTATCGGCTATCACGCACACCGATAATACATTGTTTTTACTTTGTTTTGACATAATTTGTGTCAAAATAATTTTTTTTTATTTTTGTGTTGTATATTAATCTGTTTTTAGTAAAAAAAATAGAAAGTTTGAAAAAAAATAATTCTCGGCGTTGATGGGTTAATGTTGTTTTTGGAATAATCCACCAACTACTCTAAATGAAACACTATCTACAGATTTGCATCGAAGCGTTTCTTATGATAGTGATTTTAATCACTGTCAGATATCATCTATACTTGTCCCATCTATGCCTCATCCACACTGTGCCTCGACCCCACTGTGCTACCGTTTTTTTTAATTTGAATGAACAAAAAAAAGTATTCATCTTTATAACTTATATTGCTGGATAGCTGGCAAGCGTTTGCCCCGTGTCGTCCTTAAAACCTGCTACCTGGTGCATGTGCAACTATGGAAGAACCATAGGAGTGACCCTCCATATAATGTGTATATATCAAATATACACATTTTCATCAAATTAATAATTACTACCTTACCCATACCGGACACAAATCGTAAAAAATAACTTTCGTGTGCACAGTAGCGTGACAATTATTATGCCATCAGATTTTTACCCAATTTCGTGAATTCTTAACTTAAAAAATGTGTTCGTGATATCAAGTACTTTATTTTTAGTAGTCAGTAAAATAAATGGAATATGAAAGAAAAGTTTTAAAACATTTTTTCACGAAAAAGTGATCTATAAAAAATATTACTTATAATTACAAGATATCAATGACTTTTGATTTTTTTCTTTCATAACTCAAGAACTACTTTACATTCGAACTAAAATAATATTGCCAATTTTATTTTAACCGTAACTAAAGTAAAGACTGTAATACTAATTTGCAATTTGTATCGATTAAATATATATGTATAAAATATTTAAAACATAGAAATATTTTCCATATGTCAGTGATATTAAATTAAATTCCCTCAGTAATTTATATTTTAATTATTGATTTTTGTACAGAAGTAAAACAACAATTCATTTGGAAGGTTTAATATCAAAGACCTTATTCGTAGTCAATGAATAAGTGACATTAATTTATTTTTTAAACAATAAATCTATAACAAATTACAATTTGTTATAATTTTTGAAAAATGAATGATTATTTAATACGATTATATTCATACATAACAATGCTTGGAGGAGAATTAAGCCTCCCTAATCATATCAATAGTTTTCATGTTATGATAATATGTAATATTTGAGGGACTTTTGAAAATGTTTTATGTATTTACTTCTTACTCTTGATCTCCAACAATGTGTTTATTTAAAAATGACGAAGGTAGAACAAAACAATGCACAATGGTACAATTTTTTTTTTAAAGATATTCAATTGTTTTGAAGTTAAATTATAAATAATATTATTATTTCAGATTATACCTGGATTATACATTGGTAGTTTAAGGGATTCCAAAGATATTAATCAGTTGGAAAAAAATAAAATAACTCATATTCTATCTATTATAGAAAACCCAAGGAAGTATTATCATGTAAGTTAAAACAACAAATATTTAAATTCATATTTTGTCATTTTTAAAGCTTATACACTGTGATCATATGTAGAATAAAAATTACATGTTTGTAAAAGCTTATGATAGTCCAGAGCAAAATCTAATTCAATATTTCACTATATGCAACAATTTTATCCATAAGGCTCGCTTAAAGGATCAAAATGTTTTAATTCATTGGTAATGTTAAAATTTACCTTAAAATAAATAAGTCAGTATATTTAAGTTATAAACAATCAGGAGTGGTCTAATGAGGTATATACCACTTATTAGCTGATAATATTTTTAATAAATATTATTAGATATAGATAAAAAAGGATAGAATTTTACTATCTCAAAGTGTCTGAAAATTAGAGATGGAAATTATGATTCACCTAAGTGATCCGATTTCATTCATTCGAATCAGGTCAACTAGAAGATCCGGTTCAAAGACCCGTTCGCGATCTAAAAGATATTTTCAGTCAATTGAATCGAACATTCAGTATAGTTTTGGTTCTTTTACGGTTCTCGATTCGCGAATCGCATGTATGATTTGCGATTTTGATTAGGGATGTGTCGTATTAACAAATGACATATGAATATGTTATCATTGATATTGGGTATGCGATCGAATCGGTTCAGTGTGATTTATACGGGAAAAAATTAAGTATTGGGGGGATTCGAATCACTACAGTTCGGCGATCTGAATCATTTCGTTCACTATTTTGACCCATTCAATGCGATCCATCTCTACTGAAAATAGTGAGAGCAACTGTCGTACTAATTAAACTTTTATTAATCATTTGATAGTTTTTCAAATATAATATTAATAATTATTCTAATTATTTGATAGTACTATATAAATAATTTGATAAAGTATTTGAGTAGTGTTTAAAACTATCTAAAACACAGTAGGACTTTGAATATAAACTTCAGACATCATGAATCCAAAAATGTTAAATATTAGTTTTTTCCTTTCTGGTACAAAATTGACAATTCAAAAATGAAGATGATAATAATGTATACAAAACCAATCACAGTATACATTCTAATGATAACCCACTCCTATAAATTTTCTATTGTCTAATCATATTAAAATCTGGGAGACAAAACTGTTTATTGTAAGTAATAGGCAGTTATTTCTTTTCCATTTTATAAGTAATAGGAGCAGAACAAAATTGTTATGAAAATTATTGTTTTAGTTTAGCGGGGATGTCAAGAAGTGTAACAATCGTTGCATCATATATAATGTCAGTCACAAATATTAAATTAAAACACGCAATTCGTTTATTGAAATTGTGTCGCCCAATTGCAAGCCCCAATGAAGGTTTTAACAAGCAACTACAGTATTTCGAACTTTACTATTTATCAGAAGTAATTTTGTCTTCATTAATAAATACATAAATTATTTAGATTTTAAGAATAGATCATTGAGAAATAGTGTTATCAATATGAGTAAAAAGTGTTTTTGGTATGATTATTATTAAATAATGTTTAATGAAATTTTAGGAAAGAGATAGGCTGAAATCTTTTAGTACTACAAATAAACAATTAAAAGCAGATGAAGAATATTGTAAAAGGTTCATTGAAGATTTTCAAAAACAATTTTAAACTTTTGTATTATATATTGTATTTTATTAATTATATCAATATAAATTAAATAGAAATGTATAAACATATTTATACTAACACTCACAAAAATAAATAATTTAAAATGCAAAAAATTTTAAATACGGAAGACTGATATATTGTTACATCAGAAAATACAATATTGTGTATTACCTCTAACTGTATTGAATGTTAAATACAATACTTTATTCATTTGACTTAGTCAAACGTCGTGCACCTCGTCCAGGAGCTTTGGGTTTACTGAACTTTGGTTTGTCAGAATCATTTTCTGGATAAAGTTCATCAAACAAGTATTTTTCACTTAAAACATCATCATTGTCAATTTCCAGCTACAAAAAATATATAATTATGTTACTTTAAACTGAAAATGAATTGATTAAAACACTATACTTTTTTGTTGATTTGAAGTTTATAAATACTTTCCAATTCTTCAATGAATGGCGATTTACAACTTGAGTATAACATTCTTACTTTAATAGGACATGAATACCCAGGCATTGAGTAAATAAAAACTATTTAAAAAAAATATTTATGATTTTAAAATTTCAAAGAAAATAATGAATTTCAATTAATTAAAAAAATATTTATCATATTATACTGTTACTATTATATATTTTTTAATTAAATTAAATTTCGATGTGAACAAAACTTAAAAATAAATTTGTTTTATAATTCTATTGGCACGTATCACATTTAAAATTTTACTACACACCAGATGATTGGATTTTAATTATCTCTAACCTATGATAAGTTATTTTTCAACATAACTGCCAAATCTATTAATGCATTTTTGAACATGCTAAGCTATTTTTGGTATGCATATAATACACTAGCTCTCCATTAAATAATGGAGGAAAGTGTAAATAAGCACAGACTGTCTGTGAAACCAACACTCAGCTATGATTATATTAATACATTTGGTATTTATGTTCAAATATTGAGAAGATTTCAAGTTTTGGAATGATATAGTATTAAGTGAACAAATATTTTATTTTCTATATAACAAGAGATTTTACATTTGAAATTACCCTTGTAATTAAAAAAAAAAACCAAATAATTAAAATCATTTTATATATATTAAAATTGATTATAATTTTTTAAGAATATTGATACTGTTGTAACACAGTAAAAAGTAAAAGGGAAAATGTGTGAAAGTGTGTGTACGAAGATGAATATGAGGAGGTGGTGCCTGCTGTCTAGGTATTCACGTGCGTGTTGTCGTACAGCAGTCACCGTGCTCGGCTGACACTCCGGGTTAGCTGTGGGTGTCGAAAGGCTGTTGTTATAGGAAGGGAGAATAAGAGTAACACCTAGGTATGAGGTGCAGACGAAGTGCAAGACACAAATACCGGGTGTACGCAAAAGGAGCCCAAAGTATGAGGTGCAGACGAAGTGCAAGACACAAATACTCGGGGTATAGGAGAGGACAATGAAGTACGAAGTGCAAGACACAAATACTGGGCGTACCAGATAAGGAGTATAACAAAGTACGAGGTGCAGACGAAGTGCAAGACACAAGTACTTCAGAGAGAGAACGGGGTAGCCGAGTATAAGGTGCAGACGAAGTGCAAGACACAAATACTCTGAAATGTCGAGGAAAAGAGTATATAGGTTAGAAAAGGAATAAACAAAGACTTTACTTTAAACAGTAACCCGGACAGCGACAACCGAGTACTAAGACTGATGAATGACACAAGGCACTGGAGTCGACTGACCACGATGGTCAGGTCTATTGGGTTTTTATAATAATTACACCTATTGCCGATTTGGCAATAAATATTATTTGTTAATTCACCAGTCTCAGGAAGCGGATGTGCTGTCTGCATTTTATTAAAATAATTCTCACGATTATGAAAACGTGACACCATCACAATACTTACAAATTGACTTTATCTGTATGTTATTTTTTTTATGCGTAAATGCATAGAGATGATATCTAGCATCATCTTTAGGAACTTGATCATTGAGATTTTCAACAGTCACATTATCTGATTTACATAATTCAATACTTTCTTTATTGATATCTAAATCATAAAAGATAAATTAAGTAAATTATACTTAGATAAATTTTGTTTAACTCATACCAATAAAGAACTGAATATAGTTTATTTCATTTGTATCCACAAACATAGAAAGAGCTGTTGCAGCAGATATAGACAAAGGAAATTTTACGCCAGACATTGTTTGAGAGCGGCTGTCGATTGATACAGATGTGCTATGACCAACCTCAGCTTTCCTCAGTTCAGCCATTTCTTCTTCTCTAATAGTTAATGGTGCTGGAGCTTTTTGTGATACTCGATTTTGTTCTANAAAATACATTTTTTAAAATTTTATTTCTGCGTGTATGTATATATCTTTTTTTCTAGGCCTTTATTCCGACTACTTTGGGTTCGTCCACCCTTAACCTAAGGGTTATTAATATATATTATTTGTATTATGTACAATTCAATTGTTAGATAATTGGAATATAATTACAACTATAATCTACTTAATTGGTATTTACATTATATTTTGTTAAATAGTTTATAATAATTATTAAAATCTTTTTTTTTTCCTCGCCTTAATCCCACTACTTTGGGTCGGCCACTCTTATCCTAAACTTCAACTTGACATGGACTCCCACATCATCTACGCTCACATCACCCATTTTTATATCGCATTTAACAACATCTGTCCATCTCTTTTTTGGTCTTCATTTACCTCTTCTTCCTTTAACATTCATTTCTACAACTGTTCTTACAGCATCCGATTCCTCTCTCCTCATAACATGACCAAACCATCTATGTCTATTTTCTTTCATCTATATATTCACAATTGACGTTACACCTATACTCCCTCTTATATGTTCGTTCTTTATCCTATCTTTTCTAGTCACTCCACTTATCCATCTAAGCGTTCTCAACTATGCTACATTTATTCTCTGTTTTCCTTACTTGTCAACCGCCCAACACTCTGAACCATACAACATAGCTGGTCTCACTACAGTCTTATAAAACTTCCCTTTCAGTCTCAGTGGAATTGTTTTATTACATAACACATCAGACGCACCTTTCCACTTAACCCACCCGAATTTAATCCTGTGTCTTACATTCTCGTCAATATCTCTGTTTTTCTTGTACAACTGATCCTAAATACTTAAAAATTTCCACATCTCCAATCACGTCCTCGCCTATTGTCACTGGTCTCCTCATTCCACCTACCTTGTGTTCTTCTTTATCAAACTCGTACTTTATGATAATTATTATAATAAAAATAAAATATTAATGTATTCACACTATTTTACTAACACTCATTAATCTTATATTTCATTATAAATACATTAACTTGTTATAATTATAGTAATCATAATAAGTCTATTTTCCACAAAAAATGATAGATTTAATAGATCATTATTCTTGCATAATTGAAAAAACGTGATCATAATTATATTAAAGCTTTTATATTTTTTCCTAAACATTAATAATCATAGAAAGATTTAAAAAACGACATTAATAATGTAATAAAATTAATACCATTGTAGTTCCATGAAGTTCTTCTTTGATTTTTGCACTTCCAAATTCTTGTTTAAGAGTAGCTTTTGTAGAAGCATACAACATTTTTTGCCTTATAGGAGATACATCGGGACACCAACTTATGAGCAACCAATCATAGTTTTTTGAATCACTTTTAACATCAAACCTAGAATTTTCAAATGTCAAAAATATACTAACAGATTCAATTAACTACGTAAAAAAAATTTAGAAGAAAACACAACACAACTTTATTTCTTATGTAAATTTAAATTATTGTAGAATTGATTTATTAATTTAAAATGGTTAAAATATTGATTTAATTAAAAAAACTTCATTAAAACATATTTTGTGCTTCTTGAACATAGATCAATGTATGTCTTTGTCTGGTTAAGAAATATCTTATAGTGTATGTATATTTTTTTAATTAAAAACAGACAGGACTGTTCATTATAAGATGCAGTAGAATTAAGACTTGAAGTAGCCCGAAATCTTTAGTTTTTATAGTAGTGTTTTTAAGTTTTAAATAAAATAAACTTAAAGGTATATAAATGTTTGAGAGCAAACACATGTGGATTTGAAGTATGTTTACAAAGTGTATGATAATTTAATAAATCCATTCTGGGTAATGCCATATAATCAAAACATCATAACTGTTTGGGTTTATCCAGATGGTTCCCATAAGTATATAAGAAATAATGTTGTAAATTAACAGTTCTTGGTATTATATTAAAGCTGTGTACTTTATGGTTCAAATGGCACTAAAGAGTTTTTCAAATATCAACTTTACCTTGTTAGTATACTACTCTATTGACAAATTAATCTCATGTTGTATGGATGGTTGGGGGGTCTATTTGTTATTTGCAAGCAAGTATTCCTATGCCTATCAATCCAAAAATATGGAAATGTTTGGCTGTATAGCTAGATGTATGTGTTTCATCTATTATTTAGTGACTAACACCTGTTATGTTGTCATTTACATGATCTTTAAGGATCAGGTAAGGGGTGATAAAAGTAAGATATATTTGGATGTACAAACAGATATAATGGAAACAACCACAGATTATTTTATATTAACTTGTAAAAAAAAATATTTAATTTGAAAAATATTAAATTTTTACCTATAAAGAATATAACAAGGTATTTGTGGGACAACAAATTGTTTAAGAATATTTTCAAAATCATCTTTCCATGACTTATTACTTTTTTCATGAGCTGATAGTGTTAGTTCTTCTGAAAAATTATAAATTAAAAGGTATACTAAATAACATAATAGTAATATAGTATCATTGAACTATTATAATAATTTTATAATACTGTTAAATTATTATAAATTAATTTTAATTTTGGATGGTGTTGTAATAAATCTAACACCATAAATTCATAAATACACATATTACCATTTACAATTGACACCTTTATAGCTCGAACACTCTTATCAGATGAAGATTTGCTGAAGAACTTTTTAAGTGCATCATTGGCTATGGTTAAAATTTTAACTAATTAATATTTATTTTAATTAATTAATTTTATTAGTAATCATAAAAAGAAATCGTACCTTTAATACCGGTTTGGTGTGACATATTAATTAAATTCTGACTCTAAAAATAAATTACTTACAAGCTGTAGAAATAATTAATATTAAATATTATTATGATAAGGTACACTATGAAAAATATTTCTTAAGTATGTGATATTTTAACAATAACTAAGTTTCAAATTTCATTTTATTTTAGTATAATTATTGTCAAGAATACTAATTTGGGAAATGTTCTAAAGTGATAAAATGATAAGAATCATAATTCTATCACAGATAAGATAACCTTATCTGTGGTTATATTGACAACGGTTTTGTCGCGGCTATTAAACCGTGATAATAATTTTTTTAGTAGAGTCTTAGATACACATTTATAGATAATATTATAGAAATCACTTTATATTATCTATAAGGAGTCGACATGGCCTAGTGAGTAGAAACGTATGGTGCGGTGCACTGAGTCCCACATTCGATCTACGGATTGTCAACAAGACTTTTCTCATGATTTTCTTATTGTTCGTGTCTAGTCTCTGGTGCAAGTCAGCCATAACACCAACCCGTCCATCGTTGGCCTAGACTAGAACTATATTTGATTCCCTGACATGTGAAAGAGAGCCACCACTCTCTATAGCATGTTCGGGAAATAGAAGGATGTAAAACGGATCATTTTATTTTATATTATCTATGCGCAGAATAAAAATTTCAGAATTCTGCGATTGACCTGGTAACTTATTATCAGTAACAAATATTATACTATAACCGTGGTCTTAAAATATTAATTGTTTTTTCTAAGGTTAAACAATTTAAATGTAGACAAATAACATATCATTTCTATTATTATTACCTTGGTGTTATATCGTGGCTTGTAGTTTTACCATATTTATTTCCCGCCCAACACTAGTCGTTCACTTTTCTCCCGCCCAGACCTCAGTCCGCCATATTACTTGTCGTTTGTTTACCCTTCACTGTTTATATATTTAGCTGACGCAAACCGTTTATTTTGTTTTTGTATTAATTTTAATAAAACCCTTACCGTTTAATAACTTTAACATTTAAATTTCAATTATTTATAATGTGGTTTCTAACAATAAATTTTACGGATGAGTTTATAATAAATGACATTTAAAGAAATCTTTAAAAAATCGTTATCACAAACTGCAGTAATTACTGACAACATATAAGTCCAGTGTAAGTTGTGATACAAAAATTAGTATAATTTTGTATAATTATTTAATAATAGACATATATGTATAGTAAATAAAGTTGAATTAATTTTTTCAGTATAAATCCAATATGTTTTATTCACATTTTTCCTTGTCCAAAAAAGGACCTCTTGCTCGTATTTGGTTAGCAGCCCATTGGGACAAAAAGTTAACCAAGGCTCAAGTATTTGAAACCAATATTGAAACATCTGTTGATGGAATTCTTCAACCAAAAGTAAATTTCACCATTATAGTATCATTTTTGATAAAAAAAATTATGGTGTTTTGTTCTACAGGTTAAAATGGCTCTTCGAACATCAGGGCATTTATTATTAGGTGTTGTACGAATTTATTCACGTAAAGCCAAATATTTATTGGCTGATTGTAATGAAGCTTTTGTCAAAATTAAAATGGCTTTTCGGCCTGGCATGGTTGATTTACCTGAAGATAATCATATTGCTGCTGCTAATGCTATCACACTTCCTGAAGTTTTTCATGACTTTGATACTGCTATGCCTGATTTAAAGTAAGTTTTTATTTAGTTCTTGTATGTTATTAAAATAATTTTACAATTTGAATTTCAGTGATGTTGATATAGAAGCCCAATTCAGTCTTAATCAATCTAGAGCAGAAGAGATAACATTACATGAAGATTATAATATTAGCTCTATGGTCTCTAAAAGTACGGGTTTTGATCAAGGATTTGGTTTTTCCGAAGTTGAAAATTCAGATATATTACGTCATGGAATTGAACATTCTTTGTTATTTAGTGATGGAGTTGACCATTTGATGAACCGTGATAAAGAGCCAATTGCTTCTACATCAAGTGGCTCTGGTATTTTAAATCAAAATAGTTTAGGAATTGATGCTCCGATAAGAGATGATGGTTTCGGAGGTAATATTGGTCAAGTAATTACTGATAATTTCTTTCAATCTGGAGGGCTGTTTGATGATGTACCAGCAGCACCAATGGGAGTATCTGATGGTCCACCTAGTCCACCACCTTTTAATACTCCTTTGCGAAATGATGATGATGATGATGACCATTTCATGCCTCCTAGTCCGTGTAGACAAAGCTCAGATGGTTCTCGACCAACATCTCCTGTTAATCTACCATTTCCTAATGCTGGTGCATTGGGGCTTATTCCATCACCTACAAGGGATCAAACCTTAATGCCACCACCAGATATCAATATGCATGACATACATCAATCAGAAGAACCTGAACAATTAAATGAACAAAATGCTACTGTAGATCAGACTACCTTAGTACAAAATGAAGAAGAAAGCTTTGCTTTAGCTCCTGTAGATGCTAGTGCTTTAAGAGGATTGCCCAAAACTAAGAGAAAACGTAAACTTATTGTTGATGAAGTCAAAAATATTTCTGGTGAAGAGATGAAAGCACAACTTAGTGATACAACAGACATAGTAATCACATTAGATCTAGCTCCTCCCACTAAAAGACTTATGCATTGGAAAGAGACAGGCGGTGTTGAAAAATTATTTGCGCTCCCTGGAAAAAATATACCAGCCATTCCTTTAGCCAAAGTGAGTATATCAACTATTGATAAATTATTTTTTGGAACAATAAGTTTATTGTAAATAATGGTCTAGATATTCTCTTTTATGCACTAGTTATAAAGATTTTAATGAAGTGAATAATGATTAACTGTAGAAAATACATTTTTTAGGATGTATAATCTAATAAAAGCATTTTATATTTAAAATTATTAATTTAATGTATAATATTTTAGAATTATCAACGACATTTAACTGCAAAAACATTATCAAATGAAGAATTAGATGGTGAAGGAGTTGTAGAAGGAGATGAAGAAAATGTACTACCAGCTATTATAGGACCAACACCTGCACGCAGGGGTCGTAAAAGAAAAGTACCACTTGATGATGATGTACAAAAACCTGCTAAGAGAGATGTATTACAACCCATTCCAGAATTATCTCAGAATCTTGTAAGCAATTAATTGTAAAAAAATTTTCTTGACATTTTTATAAATAACAAAAATGTTCTTATTATTAATGTGTTTTAGGAAACTATGGATGTTGAATCAGCAGGTCAATTAACTGTTGTTCCTCCAACTCCAGCTATGCTAGAAGAACCTGATCATTTTAACCAACAAAACCATCAAACTTATATGTCACCATTAAATAATGGTAACCAAATGTTGGCTCCAGGAACTCCTGCACAGAAAGCTAATGATTCACATCATATTAGCATAAATGAAGAACAGGTAAATATAAATGTTGAAAAGTTTACCCAAAATTATATATTCATTTGTTAAGGCAGTGTTGAATCCAGGTATATTTTTGAGTGGCCAGAACTCCCTGGTATTTTGATAGCCCTCCCGACCATCTCAAGGTAACAGTAGTAGTATAGCTATTTTAAAAATGTTGATGTAATGTTTTGTCTATTATTGAGTTAAAAACCATTTTATTTTTTTGCTCATCAAGTTTTCTTTTATAGTTTTACCAATATTTAGAGTCCCCCTAGAAAAAAATTCTAAATTCAACTAATACAGAGTGTTAGTAAAGTAAGAAAACATTTCAAATTTATGTAAAATATGAATGATGTGGGAACTCTTTTCTTTGTGTATTGTACACTCTTTATATGAAGTGTGATAGGTACAACTGCATGAATTATATACTCTATACATTTTGAATAAATAACTAAACATTTAAAAAAAATATTTAGCTCTGTTTCTTGAGACTTAGTTCTATGTATAAATAAACAAAATAAAATAAATGAGTAATAAACTTGTAATCTAAAATTACAGTTAATAATAATAGAAAAAGTTCCTTTTAGCCTTAAATTTGTAAAATAGAATGTGATGAGAATCCTGTAGCTGTATCTGAGACTATATAATTAAAATTACTAAAATATCTAAATTTGTACTTATATTGGGGGAAGCACAAATAAATATAAAGTTATAATGAAATTTCTTTAAACTCATTTTGAATCGATTGAACAAAAAAAATAAATATTTTTATATTAGAATTGTATGTTGGTCAATCGGGAAGGGCATTGAGGACATCTATGTCTTAAAATTGGTCAGTTTGAAAAAAATGTGTTTATCGAACACTAAATAATATTCAGAGGTATAAGATGGAGAATTACATATTTCTAATTATTGGAAATATTTTTATGAACTGAAATTAAATTCAAATAATGATTGTTGAATTTTTTATAGTTAATAAATCCATTTGATGAACTGCATAACTCAACTATTCATAATACATCAAATCAGCCAGAACTTCAAAATATGGGTTATGATAACCAAATAAATCAGGTAAATTCAAATAGTTATTATGTTCTGTTTCTATTTTGCAATTTCAATGATTTTTATAGACTACTGATTTCAATCAAATTATTATGGACAATATGGGATATGATGGTCATCATAATGCACCAGTAACACCAGGTTTACCTTCCCCAAGAGGTGGAGCAACACCTTGGCGAGATCAAGATTATGACTATCCTTCTTCAGTTGGCCCTGTAAGTATTATTTAAAGTTGTCAACTTATTTATTATTATAATAAAAATTTCATATATTAGAAATAAAGATAAGTGTGATATCTAAATAATCAGGTTTGGGACTTCATTTTATGTTAAAAAATTATTTAAAACATTTGACTAATTGAAAAATAAGGCCTGTCAAATGGCTTACAATTTAAATTTTGTAATTCTAATTTTGAATTATTATTTTTTTTGTTGCATTTCTACATTTATTTAATTTAATTACACATTATTGCTTACTGAAAACAATCTTTATAAAATTTCATGTATAGTTTCTTATTATTTTGTAGTTTCATACTTGAAAAGAGGAATAAATGAAAAAAATACATTTTTTTACAAACTAACATATTAATTTTTTCAGTAGTTATTAGTTTCCAATTTAAATCATAAAAATTTTTTTTGAAAATATATTAAGATTATTCAATGAATAAAAAATATCTTATCTACACATCATGTACATTTTAGATTATATTTCCATGATTGGTATATCTTATAGATTCAACTATATATTATTGAAATGACTTAATTTTAAGACAACTCATTTTGGGCATAAGTCAACTTATACCCCTTTTCACACACAAGTGTGATTTATAAAAAAACTCATCTTAATTAAATTGTATACAGTTTTTTAGATCATTTTGTTGAATTAAAATATTTGTACTATATTTTAGAATTATGTTTATAGTATTGCTTCATGTTGTTTTGTAATATTAATTAGTTATTATTTAAATTTTTAGACTGATGAACAACAAGCTCCACATGAAACTAATGAGCAATTTGAAGAGCGGGTCATGAACAAAAGAGCAAATCAGTTGTATCATACCATTAAAATGAAATTCAATCAAAAAGATTCCCTTGTTCTTAGTGATCTCACGTACAAAAATCGTAGAAAAGAGGTAAAGTATTAATTAAGTTTTTTTTTTTATTAAAAAAGAAAATTACGTTTTTACATATCGTAATTGTTAGAATGCTGTTCGTTATGTTTTAAAAATGAAATTATTGTTCTTCAATATAATTTCTTTATTTTATGTATTTGTCTCATATTGGTAATTAATAATGATTTAAAGACAATTTTTTAAAAATTGTATTTTAAATTTTTCTTGAAAAAATATTAAATAATGAAATTCATTAATTCTGAAATAATTTATTATTTTATATTAATCTTCACAATTAGTGCTATGTACTAGTTATACTATCATTAATGTGTCTAAAATCAAAATAATGAAAAAAATCTTCTATGTGAATGATACAACAAATTATACATTTTTTTAATATAGGTTATAAATAAATTTTAGAAAGAAACATGGAAATTAAAAATATATATATATTTATTTATTTGTGACAAATAATACAAATTTATATTCAAATTATAAAAATTATGATTATTAAATAGAGTATTTAATGATAGATTTGTAAACTGTGACTAAAAAGTCTTAAGAATAAAATAAAAGATTCATAACAAAACGTTTAATTTTTAACTAGCTCTGTTATATTTTGTATCTTTGTTCTTTATTTTTTAGGCTGCTCAGAAATTTTATTCAGTTCTAGTACTTAAAAAATATAAAGTTCTAGAACTTATTCAAGAAGCACCTTATGAACCAATTCAACTTATTAAGGGTGTGTGTTTTACTGATCCAAAACTATAAGTGAACTCCAAGTCAAATAGATATATCGAATAATGCTATATGCTATTATTTGGCTTCCAAAGCAACTACTGAGTTTATACAATGTACTTTATGTGAACATGAGTTCTAAATGTTTTATTAATACAAAAATGGAAATTTTCATTTTGAGAATTTTAATTATTAATTTGAATTTTTTGTTTAGGTAAATAATTTTATATAAAATATACACTTGGTAAATAAATATCTGTAATAAGTTATTCATTGTTTATAAGTATTGAATGCTCGTTAGATTATTTATAATGTTTGATTCTTCATATATAAGTAGTTTTTAGTTATAAACACTGTTCTTGATAAATATTTGTTTAACTATTTTTATAGTATTTCATCATTGTAAACTCTTAAATTGTATCCTATACAGTAGAAGAAACTTTAATAATTTCTATTTTTCTTGACCTTCAACATTTTGCTTATAAAAGTCTTTATTATTTAATATCTAAATTATTTGTACACATTTAATTATACAAATATTTAAAATGTGTATGGTTAGTAAATAGTTATAGTTATTATTAACAACTTTTGTACGTTTGATTTTTTAATGTAATTAAGTCATGTTGACATATTGCGTTCCAATTATTTTATTATGTAAATACTAAATATATTTCTATGGATCCTGTACCAAAAATATGAATGTTATTCAAATTAAACATTTTTACCTGGCTGAAAGATCTTTATTATTATTATTATTAGTATATTATAAATTGTAATTGTAATTTTTAAATTATACAACTATGTTAGATTAAAATTTTCTATTTATATTAATAGAAAATTTTTAAGTTCTCAAATAGGACCTAAATATCTTATTTGATCTTGTTGTATTGACTATTTTAAAATATGCATTATCGTTTTTCACCATTACATAATTTTATAACTAGTTTATATTCCAGTTGGGTTGTTCATAAGTTTTTTTAATTATGTTTCCTTTTTATGGCACCAAAAGTAAAAAAGATATAGAATTGTTAAATTTTTCTATCAAATTTTATATAAATAACTTTCATTTGTAAAGTTTTTTTGATAATTGCTCATTTCCAGAAATTACTAATCACATTTTGTGTTAGTTACCATTGTAAATAAATATTTTATGATAATTATTATATTATCTATGTAGTGTATTAAAAAATGCAAGGACATAATTTATTAGCGAATGATTATTGTTAAATAACCTTAAGGTTAAATGACCTTATAGTAGGTTAATTGTTTATTTTTAGATTAATTTTAGTTTTCTCTTAACTTCCTTAAGTTAAATGGAGATTTAAATCATCTCAAAATTCTAGTGAGTCCTGGTAATAATTCAATGAGGAATAGTTTAATATTCAGTAATTTTTGTTTTACTTACAAACGTTTTGATTTGAATTTGAGTATAGTTTTAGTTTCAACACAATAGGTTTTTAAATATGTCAGAATATCGTTTTATATTTTACTGTATTAATAATATTGATGTATTAGAATTTTGATACTCGATTTGATAAATATTTGAGAAGCAATGAAAGTTAAACTATTTCTTAGACCCTATATAATTGTTAGTATTTCAATATAATTAAAATTTCAAGTATACTAAAAGAATTTTTAAATATTAATATGTTAATAATCGGCTACATGAAGTATATCATTGACTCAATTTTAAGTAAGTAATACATCATACAATCTTCCTCAAAAACCGTACATTTTTCAAAAAAGAATCCGTTATAATAGTATTGACATGATCTTTAAATAAAATTGCGACATCATTATCGATAGATGCGGATTTAAATACTTTTTTTAATTAAAAAAATTGTATAGGAGATCAAATGATTATGTCATCAGGTTTTTACTAGCAATTGAACAATTACATTTATGTTTTTTTCTTTCAATATTGCCTGAATTTTGTGTGAAAGGAATTGTGCACATTTATTAGTTTTTATTATTGAATGATGTTTGCAATTAATCACACGTAAGTATGTGTCAAACACGTTAACACATTTTCATAATCAAATTTATTTTGAACAATTTTAGATGCCTTAACAATGTTACTTGCATTGTCACTAATGAAAGCTATAAATTTTTCAATTATATTTATTTATTACTGTTATGATTTAGAAAAAATAAATTCTTTAAAATGACCGCCGCTTGTAATTTTTTTCCGTGATCTCTTTGAAATTTATCACATAATAAACCGCTAGTGTCGCTAACGTCGCTCTATGGAATTAATGTCAGACGAGCCAACAACAACAAAGCGATCAGACGTAATCGGAGTAATAATTTAATTTTTTGTTTTTGTCGATTTTCTCTAGTCTGCAGTCCGTTATGTGAACAATACTAAGTTAAGGAAAATCGATTAAATTATTTTAAATATTAACAACTTGTGCGCGCCCAGGTATATCCGACGCCTCATTAAACTTTTGAGAGCTGAATAATTGTCTGGGGAGCCGTTCGCAAAATGTCGAATGTCGCCAATACGTTCAAACATGATTACATAGGTGGTGGAAAATACCGTGTTGTACGAAGGCTCGGCAGTGGTTCGTTTGGCGAGATATTTCTCGGCCTTAATGTTATCAATGGGGAGGTGAATATTGTTTTGAACTTCAGTATTTTATCTTTTGAGAATGTTAATTTTTCAATTTGGTGGATTATAAAACGAGCCATCATTGATATAGATATAACGTGACTCATTACATGACTTCGTTGGTATTATTAACTTTAGTTAATAACATGTTATCAAAACTTAACTTTGATTACTGTTATGAGAGTTGTTGATTTTTAACTTCCTTTTAAACTAAATTTTTTTATTACAATTTCAAGTGAATAAATATAGAAATTCATTTTTATGTTGAAGTTTTTGATTCTAAAAAGAAAATTGTTAAAAGTTTAATTGTTATTTTAACTACAGTGAACATTAATTAATAATTGTTTTGTTGATTGCAATTGTGTCAAAATATTATTTTGTTTTCCAAAATTTCATAATAATTAATTTTTTAATAAATTTAATTAAAATTTAAATACTATTGTAAGTAATAAATAACATGATCTTAAATTCAATAAAGTAACTTAGAAACTCATTTAAAAATCATTCTTTTTATTTAATAGTATTACTATTACCGAGAAACAATAATTTTTAATATATTAAAAAAATTTTAATACTTTTAAAATCATATTATATAATTTATTTTTTTAGGAAGTGGCAATAAAATTTGAAAGTGCTAAAGCTCGTCATCCTCAACTTCAATATGAAAGCAGGTTGTATAAAGTATTACAAGGAGGAGTTGGAATACCTCATATGAGGTAAGTGTTGGAATGTCTTTTTATTTAAAATAAAGTTAATTTACATAATTATTAGATTTGACATACTTACAAATTTATTCAAAACATCTCAATTGTTTATTTAGATTATACCAAATTAAATATATTTTTAATACATTAAAACAAAAAAATATTGCCAATGTAATATTATCATCATTTTATTTACTTAATTACACTTTAAAATGTTTATCACAGAAAGAATATTTTGAGTATCTAGCTCACACAGCATAAATATATTTAATAAATATTTATAAAACATTTAAATTTAATGGAAAATATTGAATGAATATTAAAAATTGATTAATTTTTTTAATGTATATTAAATGTTTACTAAACATTAAATGAATCTAAATTAATATTAATTAACAGTTTTAGAATAAGAATAGAATAATATTTTATAAATATTAATAACCTTGATTAAGTATATGATTTACAAATGATAAATAATTATTTTTTTATTTTAACTTACTTTTAAAAAATACTTTAGAATTACCCTGTTTTTACACCAACATAGTTTAAAATATTAAATATTTTATAGAAATTTAAAATTATTATCACTATAGGCTGACAACTAATATTTTTCACCTTAAAGTTTTCTACAAAATACACCTTAATTGTTCACCAAAATTAACTAAATACTAATCACTCTAAGTCATATTAGGTGCATATAATTCAAGGGAAGTCATTGACTATATTAATATTAGTAATTTGGTATATTAATGATGCAGTTATAGTATTATGATGTTCTTCATTAACTTTGTATAATAAAATCATTGTGTGTTCTTTTAGTAAATTTAGTTTCTGAAAAACAAACTATTTTGAAAAATAGATACCTTCTATATTAGATTTAGTACAGGAAAGTAACTACTATATGATTTACATTTCAAAACTCTTAGCAGGTTTCTTATAACAAAATCCATTAATTATAATGTGTGTCGTTTGCCTAAATTTATAAATAAACCACTAAGAGATAAATCTTTAACTTTATTCATAAAGCTTTGCAAAAATAAATTGTTATGTGGTTTATTGTGTATAGTATTAATATAAACTAATTAAAAATATTAATGAAAATAAATATCTTAACACAACTCAGTATAGGCCGAAATGAATTGAATGAACTTTTTTTAAAAGGTAATCAATTAATACCTACCAGGAAATTGATTGTTTTATCATAGAATTGAACTTAGTTAAATAATTTTATATCACCAGATAGTTAACTTGAATAATTATCGTTTTACACATTTATAGATCTCTGTATTTCAAGTACTTTTGTAGTTATCGAACAAGTTTTAAATCTGTTAAACAAAAAATAAACTTTTGTTTTATATTTTTCAAATGATATTGCATAGTAATACTACTAGCTATCTACATAGGAACCCACCCTAATAAAAATAGCAAACTAACTAGGTGCTAGTTAACTTAAACATGAGTATACTGATATCTAATGTATTACATACTTGTACATGACCTTGTTTATTTCATTTCTATCAATAAAGTCTCACACAAAATAATGACTTTATTGTTGACATAACAGACATAAATCCAAACTGGTTTTTAGATATCAATGTCTCATATATTATTCTCTTATCTATTACTTTTTCCCAAATTTTCATACTATAACTCATAAGCGTTATGCCTCTATAATTTCCAAACTCCTGTATGTCTTCTTTACCTTTAAATACCGACCTTACCTACCGCACACTTGGCTTATTTACACAAGTATTTTTACTCCATCCAATCTTCTCTCATTTTGTTTTTTGCCATACTTTGAATTAATTTTTCTTACTTTCTATGATTTTCTGAATATCCTCATCTCACCACCCGGCTTCCTTGTTTCCTGGTATTTTACTTGTACTCGCACCAACAATCTCTTTTGTAGTATTCTTTACACAACTAGCAATTCTATTCCACACATAATTGATGTCTTCCTCTACATTCCACTCCGTTCTCTCTTTTACTATCTTTAAAAACTTTTTCCCCTTTCAATTTCCACCACCAGATCCTTGATTCTTTTCCTGTATTCTTTGTGTTTTTGTATCCTTTCTTCCCACTACACCATAACTCCATTACATTTAGTCTAGGTGACATTCTTGCCTGGAATAACTTGACAATCTTTTACTCACTTTACACTTTCTCTATTCTACAAAATAATTTTAATTGAAAAATGCTGTGTAAGATAATTAAATGAACGTATCAGCCAAAATTGGAATTTTTTAATTAGTAGTTTATTTTAATCATATATTAAATATTGTTTAATGTGAAAATGGTGTACTATTAATGATTTTGGAATATATATTTTAGCTTCAATGCGAAGCTGAGAAGGTATTAATTTTACCATGATGTGTCTTTTTTTTTTTTTTTGTTATGTCTGTTGCCATTTTTTCTCAGCTCTCACTGGACCAATTTCTTTCAACAATACGTCAAAAGATCACAAATCGTATCTAGTTGAAGACATTATCCTTAAAAATTGAAAAATTTTATCTCGTTCCCCGCAAATGGGAGAAATATCCAAAAAAATTACAAATTTAAAAATCGGTAAATTTTGTCATTTTTTTTTCACTTTTTTTTCTTAAAACTTCCATAACTTTTTCAAAAATAAACAAATCAACATAATTTTTTTTTATACTAAAACCTTAGATATTTCCCTTTTATTTGATATAATTTTTTTGAAAATCTAACACTTAACCTGTTCATTGGGGGGGATTTAAAATAGCAACTTTTTTACAAAAACTAACTTTTTCAACTTAATTTTTGAAAATGTTCCGGAAATACTGCGTCCTTTAAACATATATCAAATTAAAGCTTCTTTTATGTACTATAAAATGAAAAAAAAAATTTGTCCCGACGACCTATCTTCTATGCGCAAATGGCTACCGTATTCAAAAATATGCTATTGTTCTATTAAAATTCTAGGTTTTGTATTTTATTTTATTTTAAAATATCTTATTACGAGAATACATGGTGAAAATAGCTACCGTATTTAAAAATATGCTATTATTGTGTTAAAATTCTTGATTTTGTATTTTATTTTATTATAAGAAGATTACACTGATTTTCATAAATATTATATCAATCTAAATGACATAGTATAAAAAATTAATCATATTTAATTTTTTTTGTTTCTTTGAAGTCAAGAAAATTAACTTTAAAATTTGAACTAGCTAAATTTCCATTTTTATTAAATTACGAATGCGACGTACGGTTTTTGAGACCGTAACACTTGGGTCTTTCTCAACTGTGTCACTGAATTTTTTCTCAATTCTTTTTGAGTTAGAAAAAAATGTTTAACTCATTTGATTTTTATCTCATTTAGATTCAATAACTTCAATAATTATCAAGGATTCCATTACTGTAGTCTCCTCTCGTTAGAAGAAATTCATATTAATATTATTTTACTATGTGGTTTTTTTTTTGTAGCTATCATTTATTTTCTCAGCTCTCATTTGACCTACTTTTTTGACAAATTTTTTTTTTTTTAATTAAACACTATTTACAGATTTGCATCAAAGCGTTTTTATGATAGTGATTTTAATCACTATCAGATATCATCTATACTGGACCCAACTATGCCACGACCCCACTGTGCTGTGTTGTTTTTAATTAAAATAGTAAAATTTCCAACTCTTACCAAAATGTTTTGTTGAGATGGTAGAAATTTTTAGTAAAATAATTATAAAGTACTAAATCCTTAATACAAATATCTCATAATATCATATTCAATTTTTTTGTATAACTTTTTTGTTGTGTATGTTGATGTATAGATTTAATAAAGTACTTCTTTGGAATTAATTTATTAGATTTGGCTTTAAAGGTACTAAAAATGTAGAGTTTACTATATTTTTTAGTCCTAGTTAACATATATTTATGTTTATGTATTGATTCAATCTTATATTGTTATCAAAAATATAATTTTAGAACTAAATAGTCAGCTATAATTAATTTTTATAATTTTATAGTTCAAATAATTATTTTTTATAAAGTTTGATTGGGTGAGTTAAATTTTAGTTTACCTTAAGATTTTCAATTAAAATTCGAAAATATTGACCTGTAGATTTTATATTTTTATTTAATAAAAAAAAAATTAATACTAGTGCTGAAGTTTATAACAGTGTGATATATAGAACTAGGAACTATATCAATTTATACATTTTGTTTAAGTTTTTTTAAAGGTCTCAAGCTTGTTTTTTTTTTTTTTTTTTTTGTAAAATTATATAGTAGCATAGAAATATATTTCGTTTTAGGCGGAATAAACCTTATAAAACTATAATCTCAGTGACAGAATTTTTTTTTCGCTTTTTATACCCATTAAGAGTTAGAGCGGCTTAACCTATAGGAGAAAATTCCTAGCTTTTGATACTTCGGGAAAGGTTAGTCTGTCGCCGGAGAGAGAAGTAGCGATTTCAATTACCGAACTGATCTCTCGCTCAGCAAATAAATGCACCCGTGCTCGAGTTTCGAACTGATTACCGATTTGGTCGTATCATCCCTTTAACAGAGTCAGTACGGTGCATAGTAATACTACTAGCCATCTACATAGGAACTCACCCTAATAAAAATAGTAAACTTACTAGGTGCTAGGATACATTATCTCTATAATGGATCTATGTAAAGTCTATTAGATAGACTTTACATAGATCCATTTACATCATTTTTTGGAAAAAAAATACATTTTTTAAAATTTTATTTCTGCGTGTATGTATATATCTTTTTTTCTAGGCCTTTATTCCGACTACTTTGGGTTCGTCCACCCTTAACCTAAGGGTTATTAATATATATTATTTGTATTATGTATAATTCAATTGTTAGATAACTATAATCTACTTAATTGGTATTTACATTATATTTTGTTAAATAGTTTATAATAATTATTAAAATCTTTTTTTTTTCCTCGCCTTAATCCCACTACTTTGGGTCGGCCACTCTTATCCTAAACTTCAACTTGACATGGTCTCCCACATCATCTACGCTCACATCACCCATTTTTATATCGCATTTAACAACATCTGTCCATCTCTTTTTTGGTCTTCATTTACCTCTTTTTTCTTTAACATTCATTTCTACAACTGTTCTTACAGCATCCGATTCCTCTCTCCTCATAACATGACCAAACCATCTATGTCTATTTTCTTTCATCTATATATTCACAATTGACGCTACACCTATACTCCCTCTTATATGTTCGTTCTTTATCCTATCTTTTCTAGTCACTCCACTTATCCATCTAAGCGTTCTCAACTATGCTACATTTATTCTCTGTTTTTCTTACTTGTCAACCGCCCAACACTCTGAACCATACAACATAGCTGGTCTCACTACAGTCTTATAGAACTTCCCTTTCAGTCTCAGTGGAATTGTCTTATTACATAACACACCAGACGCACCTTTCCACTTAACCCACCCGAATTTAATCCTGTGTCTTACATTCTCGTCAATATCTCTGTTTTTCTTGTACAACTGATCCTAAATACTTAAAAATTTCCACATCTCCAATCACGTCCTCGCCTATTGTCACTGGTCTCCTCATTCCACCTACCTTGTGTTCTTCTTTATCAAACTCGTACTCTATATACTCTGTCTTACTACTATTTATTCTTAATCCTATTCCTTAAATAGCTGATCGCCACACCACTAGCGTATGATTAATTTTCTCTTCTAGTAACACTATATCGTCAGCGAACAACATGCACCATGGTACTTTACCTAGTATTTCTCTAGTTATTTCACCCATCACTATAAAAATTAAGTAAGGGATTAAAGCAGAACCTTAGTGTACTCCTTCTAGAATAGTAACAGATTATTACTAGGTTTTCAAATCATTAATAAAAATTTGTACTAGTTGATGATATATTCAGAATATATTTAAAAGCATATTATTTCAAACCCTAGCAATGTGATTTAAAAGTCCCTGTTCAAATTTATAAATGCAGGATCTAAATTCAATTAGGTAACTATAGAATACTTATCACTCATCAACGTGAGAGGCTTTAAAATTGTGGAAAATAGAAGCTAGACTTTATATCAACTTTCAAAATTTGGCTTTGAATGGCGGCGTAACCAAGACAGTATCATATCTTTTCCTTATCCTATGTTTATTTTAAGTTTTAAGAAAAAGTTAATTTAGGTTAACAACATTTAAATACCAAATTTAGGTTTATTTTTATATATTTAATTTGGAAATGCACTTGTGACAGTTTAAATTATAGTAAAAGATATACAAGAATTATATTTGTGTATAAGTTTCTAGATTTTTTACGATGTTTTTACTTTCATTTATCGCCACTCAATTGTTGAAATATATGAATCTTGCGTATATTTTACGTAACAAATCTCTAATAAAACATGAAAATTTATATTAAAATTGACATGTTTATTAATTTTTCCGTTTCTAAACTATGAAATTTATTAGTTATGCATACATGTGTGTTGGAAATAATTTTTTAACTAGGTCCAATAGATCAAACTAACAAATTCTATAACTTTTACTCGACAGTATTATTATTTTATATTTTGACGATTGTGCTTTAGTCTATATTAAGAAAATACCTTTTATTATAATTCTCCATTTTTAATTAGATAATAAAAAGATCTGTTCAACATTTTTTTTTTTAAATTAACAGTTTGGCAGAGGTTCTAATATTTAGATTGGGGTTAAGTGGCATAAACGAAATATGAACTTAATCACATTATTAATATTATTTTCAAAAGTTGTAAGTATAAAATTGCTTCTTAATTAATCTTATAATTATTATTAAAATGCAATTAATTATGCACGAACTAAAAATAACAATAAATAATTTAATGGTAATAGTTTTTTTTGTTTTCCAATTAAATAATAGCTGAAGAGCAAATTTTTTAAGTTATATTCTGTAATAATAATATATTGGATGAAATTATTACTTAGTACCATGACGATACATTTCTCTGGTGAATCTGACAACATACAAATAATCCTTGGTGTTGCGCTGACTTCGAGTATCTGGCAACATGGTAAAAGCCATTAAACTATAGACCTATTGTTTTCATTAGAAGCTTGTCAGCTGCTTGCTCTTTACTCCACGACCACGAGTTCCGTATATTTAATATGTTTGTTATTATGATTTATGTTATCTGTTTATGGATTATTCTAGGAATAACTGAATTTATAATATTTTGTGATATTTGGATAGAAGGTTAATATACGATTTATTCAAGAATTGGTTAAAAAATATGTAATATGTACAACACTTGTTGTTTTAATGTTAATTTTTTAAATGGTACTATTACGAAAATTGTATTATCGCTGAAACTAATGAAAGTTTTGAATTTTTTTTAATGCTCGAACAGTTCATTCATTCAGTCTAGACAAATACATTTAATTTGTACAACGTACTATTAAAAGTAACATCACACTTCTAAAATTCCAGGGTGCATTTTAGAGATTAGTTCAGATTGGCTTTTTTATGTCAATTGTGATAATTGATTACCCATGGAATAATGCTATAAAAATTTATGGAGCTGTATTAATTTTTTATATTTCTCGATATAGGAACCTTTTATTTGCTCTCAACTTTGTTTTTATCAAAAAAAAATACCACAAGCCTGTCATTTGCATTAGATAAAATTAAATCACCCCTGGAAGAGTACTAAATACACCTCGAAAAAAAATGTTTGAGGAAAAATTTGCAAATTATGCAATTAAATCAAAACTAAGTTGACAGTTATAAACAAGGATTTCCAAATTGAATAACATAATAATATAAACTTAACACCTTAAATTCTATTTTTTTTTAATGTTTTAAAATTATTATAAAATAACTTAAAAACTTACAAAATTAATATTTTAATTAAAATTAATGTTTTATTATATTTTCTCTATCGAATTAATCTATTTAATATTCAAGTTTTAATTTAATTTATTATTTTTAATTTTTATTGTGTGAACGTGTTTTGGATAAAAGATGCTATTAAATAAAATGGAATATTTTTATAGATATATATTTAAGCCTGGATTAAGACATTTAGAGACTCGGATTATAAATCTAATATTGAATAAGGCGGTTTCATTACCTTTGGCGCCATTTAAGTTTTAAATTTTATGTTATATTTAAAAAAAAAAAAGGTTAAAATTAATTTAGACATAAAGGCATTAAAGTTTTAAATGTAAAAAATTAATAAATCTTTTTTGTGTTCAATTTCGAAAATAAAAAATGAAATATTTTATTACAAAAAGTATCATTTTTCTTTGTGTATATATAAAAGACACATGATTAATTTAAGGTTGAATAGTCATTTAGGTCTTTTTTCAGTTTTTGATGACTAATAAAAATTAGGTAATTAGGTCAACTGACGATCATAGTTTATGTAATACTTTTATATACAGAGTGATCGGTTTATCATAAACCACTACATTATTTGCAAAATAAATATAATATTGGAAAAAAAATTATTGATTTCCTTTAATTACGTATACTACTTAATTTATCAGCTAATAATTACTTTTTAAAATCATCCCTTATAACCTAAAGAATTATCAACTTAATTTTTTTAAATAGCAACTCACATATTAGACTATCTTATAAAATGGAAAATAATATGATTAAGAAAATGACTGGTCAATTATAATTATTATATAATGTTATTATATTATCAAGAAATATACGTAACTAAAAGAAATCAAACAATTCTTTACAATATTGTATTTATTTTGAGAGTAATCGAGAGGTTTACGATAGATCGGTTTATAATAAAACTCGGTGTTTTACATGAGCTAATAGTTATGTTTAATTTTTAAAATGATAAATACGTTCAATTTACCGTTCAGGTAACTGGGTAAATTTAACTATCTACAGCAATAAACGTAGTTTTGCTTTGGAAAGTATCCGAATCAGTTTACACCAGTAAACTTATTATTCTTTTCTCCAAAGTACTATTTTTCCAACATGTCATTGGAGTTATACCCTTAAATGAATTTCACAAAAGAAAAATTACTCTTATATTAAGTTGTAGTCTCTTTATTTGAAAGCCAATTTTATTCACTGAATATTAGAAAAACTTGAATTTTTTGTTATAACAGAAAATAATTTAAGTTATTTCAATTAATATTAATCAATAACTCATTATACATTATTAAATTGTTTGATAAAATATTAAAATGACCCAGTAAATGGGGAAAGGCAAGTGCTCCTGTGCTCCCTATAAATACACTCCTGCTAGTTTTTATATCTTAATAGTATACATACTATAATTATAATAATGAATAATAATTTATTAAGACTGATATCTTCAATTTTAATTATGGAAAGCTAATGCCAAACTAAAAAAAATTATATTCCAACTAATATTTTTCACATTAGTTTCTTAAAAAATAAAAAAATTATACTCACTCTATTTTAATTATAATTACAGTTGCAGCTCTTTTATAATAAGTACACTATTATAGTGAAAAATTGTTAAATTGTCTAATTATATATTTTTATCTTAGGTGGTTTGGATTAGAAAGGAATTACAACATCTTAGTTATGGACTTGTTAGGGCCATCATTAGAAGATCTATTCAATTTCTGTTCTCGACGGTTTACCTTAAAAACTGTGCTTATGCTTGCTGATCAAATGATAAGCCGCATTGAATATGTACACTGTAAAAGCTTTATACATCGTGATATAAAACCAGACAATTTTCTTATGGGAATAGGTCGTCATTGCAATAAAGTAATTTTTTTTAAATATTTGTTATATTTAATGGTCATCTAAATTTTCAAAATTATTAAAATTAAAAAAAATTTTATAAGATAATGTAAAAAAAAAAAAGGTGAAAAGAGTATTTTGAAAAATTACTGAATGAGGAATATCCGAGAGAGATATTAGCAGATATCTCATGTTATGAAGAACTGGTAGATTTAATTTGTGAGAAAGAGATATGGAAGGCTGTGGTATCATTGAAAAAGAATAAAGCAGTAGAACCAGATGATGTGAAAGGAATTAAGAATAAGTAGGAGTAAACGTATCATTTAGAGTACAATTTGACAAAGGAGAACACGAGGTAGATGAAATTAGGAGATCAGTGACAATAAGCGAGGACATGATAGAAGTAGAGGAAGATAAAAGAAGGAAAAAATGGAGGAATGTTATTAAATGTGATATGATGACAGCTAATGTGGGAGATGTATCAAGTGGAAGTTTAGGATAAGAGTAGCCAATCTCATGTAGTTGGAATAAAAGCAAGGAAAAAGAAAAGTAAAATTAAAAAAAAATTAGCATATTTTCATTTTAATTTTTTTTTAACAGTTATTTTTGATTGATTTTGGTTTGGCAAAAAAATATCGAGACATGCGTACAAGAACACATATTTCATATCGTGAGGACAAAAATTTAACTGGAACAGCCCGATATGCTTCAATCAATGCTCATTTAGGAATTGAACAAAGGTATTAATTAACTTTTACTCTTTATTTACTATTAAATAATGATTAATTATTTATAGCCGTCGGGATGATATAGAATCTTTGGGATATGTACTTATGTATTTTAATAAGGGATGTTTGCCATGGCAAGGATTAAAGGTAAATTCCCTATGTTGTTCAATAATATAGATTTAACTAAATTCATTTATAATGTATATTTTAGAATGAAGTACTTTTATTTATAATATAAAATCAATCATAATTTTGTTTTTAGGCAGCAACAAAAAGGCAGAAGTATGAAAAAATTAGTGAGAAGAAAATGTCTACACCTGTAGAATTCCTTTGCAAGGTAACTAGTTACAACATTAAAAAAAATCAACAAAAAAATAATCCTTTTAAAAATGAAATGATAAAACAAAGTAACTAAAAAATAAAACCCTTTTTATATTGTTATTTTAAGCCCATTATGGGCCATAATGGCTCATCGTAAGAGTAAGTTTCTTAACTATTGATACTTTGGGACAGGTGTCGCCAAAGAGAGATGGCAGCGACTAATTATCGCTCAGCAAATAAAGTAATCTGTGATTGAGTTTTAATCTCGAGGCAGTATGCATAAGCACTGCCGCATTACTGACTCAGCCCTTTATAAAACACTTTAAAAACTAGTAATTTGTACTTTTATGTATGCTCTAGTGTATATGATATTCAAAATAATTTTAAAATAAAATGTGAGCAATTTTAAATTTTATTAAATGGTAGCGGTGGCAAATATTGGTCTTAACTTTGTGCTTATATCATTAAAAAAATTTTTGGCTGTCGCATTCATTAAAGTCATTATTAACATTAGATTTGTATAAAAATAAAATATTTTTATTACTGCCTTTTTTTTTTATTTAGTTATGTGGATGAATAATATAGTATTATTGTTTTTTTTATATATTTATATTACACATTATATTATTTTAGGGACTGCCAGCAGAATTTGCCATGTTCCTAAATTATAGTCGAGGGTTAAGGTTTGAAGAGTCACCGGATTACATGTATTTGAGACAGCTGTTTCGTATTTTATTTAGAACATTGAATCATCAATATGATTACATATTTGACTGGACTATGCTTAAACAAAAAGAATATAATAATGATGGCCAAAGTGCTGCTGTACCTCAAGGAGGCTCACCTGTATCTGGTGCTGCTGCAGCTGGTGGACCACAACCATTTCCCCCTCAAACTCCAGCCACTCTAGGTAATTTATAAAACTAAATAAATATCAGCAGGAAAAAATTATGATCATTAAAAATATATATATATATATTCCATAAATTTAGTGTTAATAATTATTACATTGAATGAATTTTTATTAAAGTAATCGAGTTAAAATGAGTTCTTTAATTTATAATTTTATGCATCGTAATTTTTTATTGCAGTTTTTTTTTATTTCAAAAAATTATTTAGTCAAAAAAAAATTGTTAAAAATTGTTTTAATATTTTTTAGCTTCTGCAAACCAGGCGAGCAAGAATTGAGCCTTCATGTACTTTAATTTTAGTTTTGAATATATAAATTTAATAAATAATTTGCAATATTGCAAATAATTAAATTGATGTCATCTCTGAAATTCTATTTTGTTTTCAATTTTCTAAATTGTGCACAATTATATACAATATCATATATATTTATGTATGTATGTAAATACTTGCATAAAAACTCACTTGAAGTGTATTTTTTTTATATTTTAGCGTATTACATCATAATGTACAATAATTTTTGTTTCAGGTAATCGCTAAAATAATAAAAAAAATTATTGGCGGATCCTTTTACCTATCCTCTTTCCTTAATTTGATACATGGTTTACTATTATTTTATTCTGTTGTTATCATTTTCAATATGAAAAATAATGTGAATCGCTATCCTTTTAATTAGCTACTAAGTGGCCAAAGCTGGTATAATCCCTTTTTTTTAATTCCTCTTATTGACTTTTATTATGGAACCAACTATTTTGAAAAATACACTCTCTTGTATGTATTATTAATTCAAAAAAGCTGTACCTTCATCATAATAATAACTATATATTATCTTTTTTTTTTTTTTATTGCAAAGTTAAATATTAGGTAATATAAAAAAACTTACTCTTAAATTTAAATAATTATATATAGATAAATGTCATTTATGTATTAAAGAAAAAAGAATAAACCATAACTCTTTTTATTATTATTTTTATTACTATAATTATGTTAAGCTAAATTTAATGTTTTCTACATTTATCCTAATTATTGTTTTCTATATACCTTTATTATATTAATTAGTTATAAGATGTAAAAAGAGTAAAAGATCTAGGAATTACCTTTGTAAAGAATTTCCAACACTAATAATAAAAACTGCTTGAGTAAAATATATGTATTTGTCATCAACAAAATCATTTTAATAATATAAAACAAATATTGATCAAATTTGTGTAATGTTGAATTCATACATTCAGTCATATAAGTGTTGTGACAGTGATAATTTACAAATATTAACTACCATAGTTATTTGTTATTTATAATATATGATGTATTATTGTTTTAAAGGTTTAGTAGTCAAATGGGGCAGTGGTTAAACTTGAGGCACTTAAATATCTTGTATAATTTTAATATTCAGCACTAAAAAATGTTTTACAAGTATCCTTGAAAAACAATATATTTGTTGACAAAAATTAAGTGATAAAATCTATAAAAATTTAACCACTTCTGAAACAAGTTAATCCATTTAAAAGTATTCTAAATAATATGTTTATATTTAAGATTTTTACAAGTATAAATACAAAATTAAATGCTGTAGAGCAGCTTTTACCAAAAACTTTCACTGTAACTAAATAAATTTTATTTATTACTATTTGATTACTAATTGTAAAGAAACAAAAATATAGTCTCAAAATTTGTTTTTCACTCAATTTTGGTTTCCTATTTCAAGGCCTTCATACTCTATAATAAGTATTTTTGGAGCTTGTAAATTAAAATATATTCATTATTTAAGAATGTTATAAATAAATAGGTAACAATGAAAAACTAAATTTTTATAATTTATTTCTAACAAGTAACACAAAAATAAAATAAATACATTTACTGTGATAATGAGAAGGAAACTTAATACATCATAATATAGGTATAATTATTTAAATCAACATTACTTTAACGGATTAGGTATATTGAACATGAGCTTAATGGTCTCATTAAATTGGTATTTATCTACAAAGTAAAACATACATATTACAATTTTTTTTTTAATTTTTGAAACAATAAAAATGTACATTAAATTCCGCAAAAAAATTCTATTGAATAAACAAATTAAGAATAATTAGAGCTGTATCCATTCTATCAATTGTGTGCTGATGTTTCAAGCTAATTGCGTAATGTCAGCATAAAAATGAAGACATGTATACAACTGTAAATATTCTAAATAAACTTCAGATTAATTGAATTAATTTTTTCAAATGGTTATAATAAAAATCTTAATAGAAAATTGTGACTAATTTTAGCCAACATACCAAAATCATTAGTAATTGATGATGGTAAATTAAAGTATGCATCTCCATTTACTGTTCCTTTGTCTTGAAAAAAACCATGTATTTCTAACCATCCATCAACATAACTATCAATAGGTTCATGAAAATTAACTATTACTGATTGATCATCAGTTGTTTGTATTGTAATTGATGTACTATCAGAATTAATCTAAATAATTGATTAAATTATAAGAATAAACTTAACAGACACCACTTGCCTGAATTAAGGGTATTGACAAGGTTTACATTTTATTTTTAATTGATAATAAAAAAAACGTCACTTTGTGTTCCAGGTCTGAATGTTCATCAAAATTTCCCTATTCTCAATGCAGGGCTGAAAAGTGTTAATGCTACTCTAGGTGTGTAGTATTATAAAGCATGTAATGTGTAAAATTTTATGCCAACTCACAAATTGAATATGTTTGAAAAACATTACAATATTTTCGAATTGTGTAATAATGGTTATGATTACCATCTTATATTTAACCTATATATAATTATTTTTTATAGAAACAACCCAACAGCAAATAATTTTTTTTAAGTTGCTGATTAAAAAACAATAAAATAATTTTACTATTATAGATGTTGGTAGAAATGTCAGTTATATACCTATTCTTTTATATTAAAGAAAACAGATTAATTGCTTACCTTTTTAACAAAACCAATTAATGCAACTGGCTTACCAATTGATTTTTGTAAATATGAACTATTAACAAATATTCGAGTAGATAATATTGTGGATTCCACTGCGAAAAAAAAATGAAGTTTTATTAGTTCTGAAAAAATTGTCCTAAACACTTTTAACCCGACTGATTAGTTTGAAAACTCAAAATATAATTTTCAAATATTTAAATTACTCACTTGTAAGGTTTTAATTCGTATTCATTTATCAGATTTTATATATTTTTACAATTGATCCAATAACTAGATAAAACAATTAAAGAAGTATTATAAAATTTATTTGTTGGGAAGTTTCCATTACATTACTTGTGTAGAAAACCAAAAATTGTTTTATCACAGCGTAATTATTTTTATTCGTTAATATAATATATAAAATTTAAATATGGAATCATACTGGTTAACTAGATAATGTAGATAAGTACATATATTTATAATTAGTCTAATTTTATCAATTTTCAGTGATTCAGCACAGATAGCTTCCGATTTTTGTAAATAATACTTCAATTTTAAATAACATTACCAAATTTCTTATTAATTATATGTTTAAGTTTAACGCATATAAAAAAATCTGCTAGTATTTTAGCTAAACATTTAAGACTATTAAAATAAGGTATAAAATATTGAAAATCAAATGGAATTGGTATAAAATTTTAAAATATATTTGAATTTATACAAAATATTAAACTAACAGAAATAGATTAACGAGTATGAAGTAAGCAATTTCTTATCAATTTAAAAATGCGGTAACAACTTGGTTACCAGATACACGCTACTAATCAATGCCGCTATAATAATCTACAAATGTCATAAAACAATTTGTTCAATATAAACTGTTGCAAAAACAAATGTGTAAAAGTACAGGTTTATCATGGAACAGGTTATTAAAATGTCATTTACTATTAAAATAAAACCTCAAACATATTATTAATTTTAAAATATATGTTCTCATTAAAAAAAAACAAAGTTGACACTCTTACAAGACATAAGGGATGAACTTTAAAAGTATTAAATAGCTAATAATTTAAGAATAATGTGTAACTTAAGGTACTCCAAAAAAAAATGTTTTAATTATTTTTAATCTGTAGTAATTGATTGGGTTATGATAAAAAAAACACTCTGTATAATAGTTATAAATTCAAAACCAATATTTATATTAAAAAAAACCCAGCACAGTGGGGTCGTGGCATAGTTGGGTCCAGTATAGATGATATCTGACAGTGATTAAAATCACTATCACAAAAAGCGCTTCGATGCAAATCTGTAGATAGTGTTTAATTTAAAAAAAAAAAATTTGTCAAAAAAGTAGGTCAAATGAGAGCTGAGAAAATAAATGATAGCTACAAAAAAAAAACCACATAGTAAAATAATATTCATATGAATTTCTTCTCACGAGAGGAGACTACAGTAATGGGATCCTTGATAATTATTGAATCTAAATGAGATAAAAATTAAATGAGTTAAACATTTTTTTTTAACTCAAAAAAAATTTAAAAAAAATTCAGTGCCACAGTCGTGAAAGACCCAAGTGTTACCGTCTCAGAAACCGTACGTCGCATTCGTCACTTAATAAAAATGGAAATTTAGCTAGTTTAAATTTCAAAGTTATCTTTCTCGACTTCAAAGAAATAAAAAAATTTAAATATGTTTAACTTTTTATACTATGTCAATTAGATTGATATAATATTTATGAAAATCAGTGCAATCCCCTTATAATAAAATAAAATACAAAAACAAGAATTTTAACACAAAAATAACATATTTTTGAAAACGGTAGCTATTTTCATCATGAAAACAAAATAAAGTCCGAATTTTTTTTTTTTTATATTAAAGTATATTACATAAGCTTTAATTTAAGATATATATATATAAAAGTGTCAGTAATTCCGGAACAGTTTCAAAAATTAAGATGAAAAATTCTACTTTCTATATGCATTTTAAAGATCTGAACCCCCCCTGTATTAAGGGNATTTTTATGTTTTGAATCCCCCCTGTATTAAGGGAAATGGTCCGATTTAAAAAAAAAAGTATGTCGAATGAAAGAAGTATATAAATATTATTTCTTATAAAAAAATTGTATTGATCCATACATCTTTCAACAAGTTATAACATTTTAAAATTAAAAACTTAGCACAGGGGGGTCGTGACACAGTGGTGACGTGGCATAGTTGGATCAAGTATAATGATATCTGACAGTGATTAAAATCACTATAAAAAAAAAACGGCTTCGATGCAAATCTTTAGATAGTGTTTAATTTTAAAAAATTGATGGATTATTCCAAAAGCTACATGATCTGCTAGTTCATTATTAATATCCTAATTAAGATAAAGTATGTCGAATGAAAAAGGGATTATTAAAAAATATTATTTCTCATAAAAAAATAATGTTGATCCATACACTTTTCAATATGTCATAGCATTATAAAATTAAAAATGTAAAATACAAAATCGAATATTTTCACACAAAAATAGCATTCGGTAGCCATTTTCACCGTGAAGATAAAATAAAGTCCGAAATTTTTTTTTGCATAATAAAGTAAATTACATTAGCTTTAATTTACGATAAATATAAAAGTGTTAGACTTTCCGGAACACTTTCAAAATTTAAGTTGAAAAAGTAAATTTTTTGTAAAAAANCAAAATTTAAGTTAAAAAAATTAATTTTTTGTGAAAAAGTTGTCATTTTAAATCCCCCCCTGTGGGCAGGTTAAGGGTTAAATTTATGAAAAAAATATACCAAATGAAAGGTAATGATATTATTTAGGGTCACATATAAAAAAAATTATATCGATATGTTCATTTTTAAAAAAGTTATGGCAGTTTTTAGTAAAAAAAATTGAAAAAATTTTGAAAATTAGTGATTTTTAAATTTGAAATTTTTTTGGAGGTTTCCCCTATTTACGGGGACTGAGGGATCTTTTTTAAATTTTTGAGGGTAATGTCTTCGACTAGATACGATTTGTTATCTTTTGACGTATCATTGAAAGAAATCGGTTCGGTGAGAGCTGAGAAAAAGTGGTAAAAGACACAAAAAAAAACACATCATATAATTATATATAATATATTTATATGTAACAGTGGCGTATATTGAAATTTATAATAGAAAGGACAAAAAAAAATTATATTTAAGGTACCAATAAACAATTTTTTTTTTTGCTCATAACTTTTGTTAACACATATTTTAGATTTTTTTTTTTCAAAAAAATCCGTTATGTTTCGAATCCATTTTTATTAATAAAAATATTTCTTTTACAATCCGTGTGTACCTCTATGCAGTGAACACTTCAAAAATAGGTGATAATGTTAACGGGAAAATTGTGCGTGGCGTCAAACTTTGTTTCACAAGACAACTATATCGACTGACAGTTGATAAACCCATGTTATCATTAATAATAAAAAAATAACTTTTTCCAGTGATATTATTCATTATAACATTATAAAATTTACATGGCTCAGTCAACCTATGTCAAACCCAATCTGGTAAAAATCCGTTTTGATTTTTCTAAAATATTATTCTGCAGACGACTGTTTCGAAGACTAAATCGTATCATTTATTTAAATTATATCTATTTTGTGAATTTCTGATTATATGTAAAATTAATTTAAAAGATAGTAAAATAATAGGAATAAAAAAAAATGTTAAAGTAGTTTCAGATATACAATTACCACAGACTATATGAAATAATAGTATAGTTTTCAATTAGTATGTGTTATTTCTAATACTATTACCACAATCACGTTTATAATTGTATGTAAACTATCCTTTAAACCGTTTGTTTTGTCACTTCAAATTTTTGTTATCATTGTTTGTAATAATGATAAAGTTGTATCAAATTCTTTTATCATAATATGGTAGTAATTATTTGTTAAAATGTTATCAAATAAAATTGTGCATTGTACTGTATCTGTATTAATTACGAACAATTCAATATTAAAAAAAAAGTGCTATTTAATTTGAATATTATTATTGTGTTGTTCATATTTTTAATGAAAAATGGGTAAAAAACAAGTAGCTCAAAGGGTGAAGAACAATTATAAAGTAATAAATTTTACATTTAACTATCTTTTAATAATATTAATTATTTTTCATTAAATTATTTAAAGCCTTCAAGTAGTGCTAGAGCGCAGTTATTATTGAACTCAGCAGATTCTTCTACTCTAGACATACTTAAGTTTCCATTTTCTGAATTATTAGATTGCAATATCAGTCCTGATTTTCAAGTGGTATTAAAAAAAATGAACAAAAAAGATTCTACCACTAAACTTAAAGTATATCTATTCCAAAGTATTTTTTAGTACTCCACTATAATAAATTCTACAGTTTTTGTTTATCTTGTAGGCCTTGAAAGAATTTGCTGTCCTATGTGATACTAAAGATGAAGAAAGTATTAAAGAAGTATCTGCTCCATGGTTAAGTCATTATATAAATTTATGTAAAGACAATGAACCAAGAATAAGGGAAGGTGCTCAAAAAGCCTTAAAATCTTATTTGAGCCGTATTAATCGTAATGTAGCACCCTTTCTTAAAAAATTTTTTGCTTATTGGTTTGTTGCGCAGTTTGATACACACCCACCAACTGCATCTGTTGCAATATCTGTTTTTGAGGTATTTATTTTTACTTATGTTTATTATAGTATTATATTTGTCAATATTATAATANTATCTGTTTTTGAGGTATTTATTTTTACTTATGTTTATTATAGTAATAATTTTTACTAACAATTTTTTAACAACATGGATTAATTTATATATTTTTATTAGCAAGACTGATTAACTTAATTTCATTGAATTGGTTTGTTTTAATCATTAAGATTTTGTGTAGAAATTTGAACTACTGTTTGAATTACTGAGTGATACTGATATTATGATCCAAAAATTTATAAACAAATTGTATTAGTATAAATTTGTTGTCTATTATTTCTTTCAGTCTTATAATTCAAAAGTTTAAATTGTTATTTTTTTAATATTTATTACAAATAAAAATGAAGTAGATGTAAACAATTATGAAGAAATGTGTTGTAATGATTTCATATGCTTACAACAATAATATTAAACTATTAGTAGCTGTATAATTTCAAATATTCAAAATTGAGCAATTAACCTTAATAAAAAGGTTCTTATTTATGAAATTTCATACATAAAACTGTACCTTTTTGTTACAGTTCTTATATTAAATATTAATGTAAATTATAATTTAGATATTTTTTATTTTATATCAGTAGGATATAGAAATTATTATTATTATTATTATAAATATTAATTATTTATCTATAATTTTTCATAATTACAGAGTACATTTCCTTTAAATAAAAGATCTGAAGTAATAGTATTTTGTCAAAAAGAAATATATAATTATTTAGTTGAACATATAACAAATCCAGTTTTATTGAATTCAAAGTATATTTTATTTTTATTAATATGTTTTACATAGATTAAACTATATTAAATAATTAATACAATTATTTTACATTTAAGGGTAGACTCGGAAGAAATCAAAGAAATGCAAATAAGAACTGCCACGAGTTGTCTTTATGCAACATCAACATATTTAAATGCACTTCCTAAAGAACAAATTGAAAACATTGAATGTGATTTGAAATCTTCATTTCTTAGGAATTGCACTTTTTGGAAACTTAATAAACATCTTACTCCTAGTGTATGGTTCAAATAATCTAAAATTTACTATTTTTTTTAAAACATTTTTTATTTATAAAAAAAATTTTAAATTAGGTTCGGCAAGCTTGGTTTACATTGTTGTATTCAATACTTGATAAATTACAGTATTTTCTTCAAGATGAGTATAAAAAAGTTGCTTTTGCAGTTTTTGATAATGTTGATGAGGATAATGTAACAGTTTCATTAATGATTTGGAAAAATATTCAACTTATTTTTTCTAAGCCTGAAGTAATAATTGTTGAATGAAAATAATTAAATTTTCTATTTTAATATTTTCTTATAGTTAAATATTTATTGGATACGTTCAAATGCCGAAAAAATTTTTCTTCCTAAGTTATGGAAGGTTTTGTCCTGCTCTAAAGGATGCATATCTTCAGCCTATGCAAATATTTTAAATATGTGTAAAAATAATCCTTCAATAACTACCATACCCATGACAGAATTTTATTTGAAATGCATCACATCAATGATTTCAGGGTAAGATTGATTATTAGAAAGATAAAATCAATTACATTAGTGATGACATTAGCTCTTATTTTAACTTCAAATTAGATTATTCTTTCAATTAATAACTTATTAGTTAAATAAATAAACTAACATAAACATTATTTGATTTTTAATGAATATTATTGAACTTATAGGTTAGAAAAAATGTCTGCTAGATTTGATCGTACAAACTTTGTAGCTGGTGTTGAAACTCTTTTTGACTATGTAATACATTATTTAAGAAATAATTATCAAGAAAAATTATTTTGCGAATGTATTATAACTGAAGTAAGAGTTACACTTACATTAGTTTTGTAAGTTAGAAATTTCTATGAAAAAAGGAAATTTATGAAATCAGTAATAAAATTGATTACGAGATAAAAAATAGTTTTTTGATAATGTTTGGCATTAGTCAAAATTAGAATCAGAATATATGTGTGTCTAAAAAGTTTAAATTTAAAATTTAATCCGAACATTTTTTTGAAGTATCTATTAAATTATGTTATTGAAATAAATAAAATATGAAAAAATATTTATTTTTTACTAATAATACTTTTTGGATTAATATGTAAAAATTTACTTAAAATAGATTCTACTGACAAAATTAGGACTACTTATTAAGAATTAGCACCTATATTTTTTGAGAGTTATATTTAATTAGCTTATAAAATAAAAAATGATCAAATTTTAAAAATCCTTGATCCAACTTTTAGACCAGTATTTTGAAAGTTATTATCATTTTAAAATGTATACAAAAAATAGACTATTGGTGAAATATAAGTTGTGATTATTTTTAAGTTATTAACATTTTTATACCTATGGGATAATAGGCCAAGAAATGTTCAATGATGATATATAGGTGTTCGGTTTATCATAAACCACTTGATTACTTGCAAAATAGGTACGATAATGGAAAAAATTTTGATTTCTTTTAATTACATATATTTTTTGATTTATCAGCTAATAATTACTTTTTAAGTTATTATCAATTTAATGTAAAGACTGGTAGTAAAGACTAGGTGCTTCTATTTTTATCACTAGTCATTGTTCAGCCGTATTAGGGAAAAAATGAGAATAACGCTTAAAGTACTAGTTCAAAAGTTGTTATCGACCAGTAATTTTCTTAATTAGACTATTTTCAATCTTATAATTTAGTTAAATATGTGTTACCATTTAAAAAAATTAAGTTGATATTCCTTTAAGCTATAATATTATATTTATTTTGAGAGTAATCAAGTAGTCTGTGATAAACCAAACACCTTATATATTTAAAATTTATTCACAATTATTTTAAATCAAATTTAAATATAATTAAATAAAGAAAATAAAACTTAAATATAAATGTAGAACTTTTTCATAATTTTTCAAACATTTTTTTGAAGTTTCACCAAAAAATATTGGGACTTAAAACCCTATAGAGTCAAATTTCTAGTTTTGGTTACATAATACACAACAATTAATAAAAACTTCCATCTATTTAACTCTTAAATCTTCAAATGGTGTATTTTTAAGTTAACCTGAAAAAATATACAACTATAAAAATAAAACGATATAAGACTATTTATTAAAAGTATTATAATATTTGTATATTATTTACTTATTTCAAGAATAAAAGTAGCAGCTGTTCAAAATTGACTTAATATAATTATTATATATTTGTCTAATTTTTTGAAATAATAGCTTTTAATATTATAGGTCATAAATCTGATAAAATTTTGTCTTACTGGAAAGCTAGCCAAAGCTATGACACCCCCTGTCATATCCCATTTAACATTACTTCTTGAAGTTTTGATAATTGATGATGCATTAACAAATTTAAAGCAAATTATATGGAATAGTCTCAAGAATCTCTTAATTACTGACCTAGATAAAGAAATTATTTTAGAGAATATACAAAATCAACTTCATGTGCATTTCATTGTACTTAGCCATTTGAAAAGTCCTGAAATAAAAATAAAAAAGAATCTTAAAGTTACATTTGAAGAATCAACTAAAGATACATACCAACCTGCAAAATTGTGTCTAAATGATAGTTATTATGATGATCTTGTCGATTTTTTAAGCACTCATTTATATTTTTATTTTGAAAAATCATCTAATACTGAATTTGGATATTTGTATGCCAATCATATTTGTCAAGTGGTATCTGCATTCAAGAATTTTGGTGTTATACAAAAATTAACAAACACATTGGTTATATTAAATAATCCAATAGATTCACCATTCAAAATTTATGAATGGTTTGTAAAAAAATGGTTGGGCAGTGAATATATAACAACCTATAATTTGTTATCTTTAGTTATTGTATTATTAGAAAATATAAAAAATTATAATGAGCAAGCTGTTATTATAGATGATGTGACTATTAAGGTAAAATAATTTTATTTGAACATAAAGTTGTTAATAAGATATTTCATTATTATTACTTTTTTTTATTAGTTTGGTTCAAATGTTGTACTAGAAGAAATAATGAGATATATAAGTGATGGTCATTCATTACCTGAAGTGATTTGTAAATGGTTAGAAACAAAACCATTGCAAAATGAGTATAAAATATTTATAAGTAATGAAAATTTAGAGGAAAACAAAACAATTTTGTTTGTTAATTGTTTAAAAATTAAAGGTAATTTTTGTGACTTTAAATATTTTAATTTGTTTTAATTTTTTTCAAAATTTAGAAAATAGGATTTGTGTAATGTGGACAAAAATACTTATGGAAACAGTTTGCAAAAATCCTAGTCCATCTTTAATAATAATTTTGAGACAAATATTTGAAAAAAACTTAAATGATAAAAGTTTTATTGATTCACATTTAGAATTAATTTTTGATACATTTGAATGTTTGATTCAAACTTATTTTGAAAAATCTCTTGACTGTGAATCTAAAAGTCTACATGAATTAAACCAAACTTGGAAACTTTTATTGAACCATATATTGGATACTTACAATACAGAAGTAGTAAAGAGATGTTGTTCTGTTATATTAAACTATGTTAAAACTTCTGAAATCAATTTAGAACATGTAGAAAGTGCAGTTGACCAGTTTATTGATGAAGTATTATCTTGTACTAAATGTGAAGAAGTATCATTCAAACTATTTTTTGAGCTATTTAAGGATATGAAAATAAATAATTATGATAAAATAACAGATTGTTGTGAAATAGTATCTTACATTGATGGATCTTTTTTATATGTCGGAAGTAATAAAGAAACAACTTATATAAATGAAGAATGCTTTAGCAAAGTGTACTCTTTATACTCTCATACTTATGTTTCTTCAAAATTAATTATGAAATTTTTTGATGCTACTGAACATTTTTCCAATTTTGTAAATAATATTAATGAAGAATTAGTTCAAGTTATAACTAATATTATTTTTAATCTTAATGTTGTAATGGATATTATGAATTATTTCTCTAGTGTAAGTTTCATTTATTTAAATATTTCTTAATTAATTAAAAAAAAAAATTATATTTATGAATAATAAAACTAATAAATTATATTTAGCGGAAATACTGTTATCATCTGAAAAATAATATTGTTGAAGATACCAGAACTATTGTGGCTGATATAGTACAATCACAACCAAAACATATTGCTTTGAATGTTATTAACAAAATAATTGAAAAGTAAGCTTGTGCTTGCTAATTTGACATTTTTCTTATTCTTTAAATGAAGCTTTTCTACAATATAAATTAACATTTTTTTATAGAATCATTTCTGAAAGATTTTATTGGAGCAAACCTTTAGCATCTATTTTAGAAGTGCTATCATTGCCTCAAGATGAATTAATAAATATATATAAAACGGCATTGATACAGTATAGTGATTGCACAAATATGATTTATATTATACAAGTAATTAAATGAATTTTTTTAAATTCTCAATAAAATAATAATAGTTAATTGTTTGACTGGTAAAAGTGCTTATTTTTATTTTAGCATTATAATTTATTGTTATAAGTGTTTTACAGGTGTTTGTTTGTTTGTGTGGTATTAAAAATCTAGAGTTTGATCATCTTCCACTGTCATATACACGTTGTGTTTGGAATGTGCATTTCAAACATGCTGTTTTAAATGAAGAATTGATTTCACAATATGAAAAAGTATTAATGGCTGAAGAAAAAATATTGGCATATGATGTAGAGTGAGTATTGAACGATTTTTTGTAATCAGGATATAAATAAAGAAATAGGAGTTAATAATAGGAAATAATTATGTTAAAAAAATCCTTTTTGGGTATTATTTAGCTTCATATATTTTTCGATTTATCGATTATAATTTTTTTTGTATTTTTATATTTAGTTTTTTTAATTCATTATTTATAAAAATATAGTAAATATAATAGAGTAAAATGGGATAAAAGTTCAATAATTTTATTTAATATTTATGAACTAATGGTTGGTTAATATTAAAACTTAGATTATTTTTACATGTTATATTAGTCAATTTTATAAAATTATCATAGCTAAAATTGTATACATTATATAGATTATAAAAAATGTTCATACTTTTATTATATTTCTTTCTTTGACAAAACTATATTAAATTTAAAAGATTTTAGTTTTTTCAATATTAAGTATGGACATACATTTATTTCGCACAAAATTTTCGGCATGATTTTATAGAAACATTTTTGATTTGGAGTAAAAGTTCAAAGTAGTTTATAGAGCTTTTATAAAAGAACACTATTATTACTTATTTTAAAATAAATAAGGTTTATTTTTATGGGATGATTTTTAAATTTGGTAAACTTCGACATATTTTTAACTTTTTTCTTAAACACATAAATTTTTTAAAAATGATTTTGTTTTATATAAAAACTTTAAGTATTTCTCTTTTATTTAATATACATTTTTTGAAAATGTGACATTACACTTACCTATTAAAAGGATTCAAAATTTTGCAATTTTTGCATGAAAAGTTTAACTCAACATTTGTAAATGTTTCAAAAATACTCCAGAATTTAAAAATATGTTATATTAAAGCTATTTACTATAAGATAAAAAAAAATTGTCCTGTCATCTTGTCTTTTATGTGTAAATGGTCCCCAAATTTGTATAGTCAATTCAATATGTATGATTTCATCCTAAAATCTATGATCTAAATTTAAAAAATGACTTTTTGATAAAAACTTTTGACACACTATTTTAAAAATTAGTGTGGAGGTGAAGTATGGTTTATGTTTTTTTTATCATTACGCTTTACTCTGTTTTGCTATTTATATTTATATATGTTAATAACTTCTGAAGTACTATTTGGATTAGTACTTTTCTTAATTAGATCATTTTTTATTTTACTATCTAGTTAGATATGTATTTTGTCCTTAAAAAAATAATGTTAACATCCTTCTAAAGTATAATACATGAGTTAAAAAAAAAACCTAATAATTGTAAATGTATAAAATTAAATTTTTTTAATATTAATTTTTATTTTATAAGTATTTGAATGGCAAATTATCCTATATACAATAACTTTATAACTTTTTTATAATTTCTTGGTAAAATTACTATACTAAATTATTCAATATCAATTTCATACTAATTTTAATTATTATAGAAAGAATTTATGATTAAAGAAATAGGAGATCATGTAGCTTTTGGAATAATCCACCAATTTCTTAAAATTAAATATCATTTACAGATTTGCATCGAAGCGTTTCTAATGATAGTGATTTTAATCATTGTCAGATATCATCTATACAATCCCAACTATGACAATCAAAGTATAATAAATTCCTATGTTTGGTTTTTTTTACATTTAAGTTGAATTGGAAAGGGATCTTTTATGTTTTTTGCTCTGGAGCCAAATTTGTATACTTAAGCCACTGATTATATTTTTACAACATTATTATTAAATATCTTATTTGTATGATTAATTTAAGTTAATAAGTTTTGATAACATGGGTGTAATTGATTTAAAGATATTTTTGGGAGCAAATAATACTTCCAAATTGATTAATTGGCNAATATGACTCTATGCTATAACTTTTATTAATAAAAAAAGTTACCTCTAGGAATAATTTTAATTTCATTGTATGAAAGATTAAGCTGAGTTAATCTAATAAGTTTTGATAACATGGGTGTAATTGATTTAAAGATATTTTTGGGAGCAAATAATACTTCCAAATTGATTAATTGGCATAATTCATCTGGAAAAACTGAAAGATTGTTATTATCCAGGTATAAATGAGTTAGTTTATCCATGCAGTTTATCCATTTCGGCTATAACATAATAAGTAAAAAAAAGTAGTTTAAATGTGTATTTAAATAAAAATTAACTATGCATTTTTTACTCTAATTATTAAATCTTGAAAAAATTACACTTACTATTTCTTCAATATTGTTGTTTTTCATATAAAGTTGATAAATTTGATATTTATATTGAATAAAATCCGTTGGAAATTTGTTTAAATTCCTATCATTCCAATGAAATATATTTCCAATGTTGAAAGCAAACTCCATTGTTAATCATTAAAAAATATGTCTAAGAATTACTATAGCATATACATGCTAAAAAATATAAATAGAAATTGGCTGCAAATCAAAAATTATATATATATATATATATAGGTCACTAGATTAATACTTACTCGTAATATATATATGTATATATATATTGTTTAAAATTTTAATTATATTTACTAAAAAATTTTGTTAAAAAAATTATACGTTTTATAACTTAAAACATTTATTAAATATTATTTACTTTTACTCTTTATTAACTCATTTAACAAAAATAAGTTTGGTTGATCTTTTATAATGTGTATTTTTTATATAAAAATGTTTTCAACATAGATAGTTTCACATAATGTCATTGACATATATTATAGATTGTGATTAACTAATATTTGGGGAAGAACAATTTTATTTTAAATTACCAAATAAAATTGTATACAGTGTTAGCTACTGGTTATATTTTTACAATATTATTATTAAACATCTTATTTGTATGATTAATTTAAATTTTTTTAAAACATCAATTAGATTTAACAATATAATAATGCACAAATAATTAATTGTGTATAATTAATAATACTTTGTGATAAAAATTATTTTGATGAAACATATTTTTAGAATTTTTATTTTGCTAAATTTTTAAATCTGTTATAGTAATTTTTTTAATTTTTCAGATTTTTTACTGACAATAAAAAATTATTAGAAGCGTTAAGACATGTTGAATGCTTAAACATTATTTATGAACGCTCTAGTTCATTTATAAAATTAAAGTATAGTAAATTAGTATTTAATCATTTAAATACTTGGATCCAGGTGTTGACTTCAGTAGATATTAGTAGTGTTTCATTTTTACCAGTTGGAATACTAATTACTATTGTGGGATCATTATATTCTAATGTTATGAAGTTTTATAATCAAGAGTTCTATAAAGATGTCGATCAAAATAATGATACTGTTATAAAATTTAAATCAGATACAAACATATTACATGAAAATCTGATAAAAATTTGGATTAATTTATCTGGGAAATATGAAGATGACATAACTCATCAATTGGTTTTAGAAACATTGAGTAGTGTAATAGAACATGTAGAATTTGATAATATTGATGAAAAAAATTTATTTAGTCTATGTTCAGATCTCATTTGTTCAGACTGTTATTACATAGAAGTAACTGCATATAAGATTTTAGAAAAGTGAATTTTTTATTAATAATTTAAAATAAAATAATTATATATATATATATATTGTGTATACTTTTAGGATATGTGAGTATCATAAAGTAAGTGTTGACAGTGAGGATGACTCTGATCAAATACCATTTGTACTAAGTGTACTCCCTCTTAAACGGCTCCAAGATCTTGTTACTTGTACATTAAATGATATAAAGTATTTATATTATATACAATTACTTAATATATATGAAAACAATAATTTTCATTCAGCAATAATTTTAGATTTGGAAGTACGTATGAACCTCAACCTTTTACAGAAAATTTTAAAAACACTAGGGTATACTTATTACTATGGAATGTGATATTCAAGTTATGCTCAAAACTTGAATCCCAAGAACGTTATAAATATACTTCCCATTTAAAGTAAATTAATAATTTTTTTTTCTTTATTGAATGATTAGTTTTTAATTTTCAATGTTATTTGTTAATTATTGTTGTTTTAGTGATAAAAATGCAATTTCTTGTTTAACTGAAAACTTGTTGAAGCTCATGCCACAATCAATTATTAAAACATATGCTAACAATGATGTAAATCCAATAATCAAAGGATTATTTAACACTCCACCTTCTTTTTCCTCCAAGGATTATTGGGATAACAAGAAACTTTGGCATTTAGTATGTTGGACTTATTATAGTTTACTTCATACATTACCAGCAGTAGTTCGTAAATGGTGGGTTGATAGTGAACACAAAGTGTCAACTTTAGTTGATAAACTTACGACTAAATATGTATCACAAAGTTTAATTTTGCAAGAATTCCAAGATATAAAGCAAGCAAAAAAGATTGATAACATTGTGGTAAGTACTATTTGATAATTTTTTCAGGAGGAAATAAGTCTCATGATTGAGGCGTTTTAAAGCCAAGCTAATTAACTTTATTTTTTTAATCTAACCATGTTATTATTGCTATTATTAAAAAAAGTAGAGTTAATCAGCTTTGCTTCTGTGTAAGTCAAATTTTGAATTTGTTATATCTTATAAGAACACTATACTAAATTTCTTGTAATTTGGTTAAATTTTTAAGTATATCTACCCCAAAAATGTAAATAATATATTTAGTAGGAGTTCAGTAAATGAAGTCTGTATAAAACATTTATCTTAATGTTGAAAAAATTTGCTATTGGATTAGTTGTTTGGTGGATATTAAAAGTATCAAATCTCTTTTTAAGGTAACATTATATGAAAATCGAGGCATTCTTGTTGTATCATACATAATTGAAGAAACAGCAGTTGATATAACAATTCAAATGGCTAGTAATCATCCTTTAGGTTTAATTAGAGTAAGCAGTGATAAAAGCATGATAAATATGTCACAATGGAAAGTATGGCTAAAACAGTTAGCTTTATTTTTTTCTCATCAAAATGGTTCAATTATTGATGGCATCTCATTGTGGCAACTTAATATCACTAAAAAATTTGATGGTGTGGAAGAATGTTATATATGTTATTCAATACTACACAACTCAAACTATCAATTACCTAAATCAGCTTGTCGTACATGTCACAAAAAGTTCCATAGTTCATGCTTAGTAAGTATGGCATTAAACAAATATTTTTATCTATACTAATTTTTGTTTTAATTTTTAGTATAAATGGTTTGTGACCAGTAACAAATCTACGTGTCCTATATGTCGAAATCTTTTTTGAATTATGTTTTGTTTATACAAATGCATATTAATAAAAATATAAAAAAAAGTGCATACATGTATGAAACAATATTTTTATTTTATTAAAATATTTTTCATGATACTTGTATTATGTATAAAAATACCTAAAAAAATAGTCTTTCCAACTATGTTTTAAAAATAATAATATTAATCAACATAATGTAAAGTGCCTTCTTTTGGAGGAGGTGTTCCCGCAATATTTTCTTGTGGAGAATTATTTTGCTGAATCCAATATGAAGGAATTTGTTGTTGAGATTGATAAGTAATAGTACCTTGTGATGGTTGCTGCTGCTGTATCTCAGCTGATTGAGTTGGTGTGAAGGTTTGATTTCTCATAGAATCAGGAAGAACAGTATATGTTACTGATGATGAACGATTAGACTCTGAAATTGGAGTATTTGATCGTTGATCTGGTTCAAATCCTCGTCCTAAAAATTGGAGGATAAGTTGAAAAAATCTCATCAATTGAAAAAAAATGAGCTATAGTTTAAAATGTGATTATTTGTAATTAATAAATTAGAGACAAATATAATTAACTGGGTGGTGCCGATTTCTATCGTCAAATAGAGTAGCTATTTCACCTACAAAAATGATAGGAAGGTAAGTAGTTGATGTTTTCTGTGACAATTAAAAATTTAATATATTATTAAATGTGCAAGTCTTTAAAAATCTGAACATTTAATTATCTCTTTATGTATAAAAACATTACATTAAGAAAAACAATTAATATGTAACAGAATTTGGTTTCAACCAAACGTTTAATATTTATATAAGTGTTGAGTATAAAAAACAGTTTCAGGTGTCTTAAGTATGTATTTTTTGCATTCAACACAAATAATTTTATTGCATAACAAAGAAGCAAAATTTATTTTAAAAAAGGCATATCGTGGATAACTTAATTCCTTTATGATGTAAAGCACTGAAATTTTTATTAAGTACTCTTAGATAAAGAGAAGGAATACATTGAAAATAAAATAAAAACAAATTTGGGACCTCAAAGTTTACAAAAGTGCTAAAATAACAAATTTTTTTAATAAATGCATGACTATTATACAAAATATTATCTTTGAAATTTTTAGATAAGATCATAACAGGAGTAAAATTATTTCAATATTGTGAGTATAATATTTTTACAAATAGTCTTAAATGTGGAAAAATTAGAACTATTAAAATATTTTTATATCATACTACACTATGTATTTTTAATAAAATATTATAAAAGAAATAAATATACCTTTCAAACTAGTGTTCGAGCAATCTTTTGAGCGCATATCACCTATAAAATTAATAACTATTTAATTATTATTCCAAAAATAAATTAAATCTTTATATATTAATAAACATTAAAATTAATTAGACCTACAAAGAAAAATCAGTTTAAAATAATTATATTGATATGCTAAAAAAAAATTATAATTAGTAATCTTTTATCATCAGCGGAAAAAGAAAATTACACAATTCAATATAAATAGTTTTTAATATTTAACCTGAAATATTTGAAGCATTTAATGTAGGTTGTTGTTGAAAATTTGTTTGTGGAGTACGCCTTCCAGTATTTGAAGTTTGAACCATACCATTAATGGTTATATGACGTACTTGGTTATCATCAATATTCTCATTGTTACTGTAGAGAATTAGTAAAATTTGTTAAAAATTGTATATTAAATAAAAAATAAAATGAAACTGTTTAGTTTTCCTGGAAAATATTAACTACTTAAGCAATTATGAAAATATTCTGTTAGTAATCAAAAATGTCAATTTCTCAATTAATTAAAAATAAATTAGTATTTTTTATACTTGCCCAGTAATTGGAGATGGTCCAGTTCTTATGATTTTTGTTCCAGACATCCCTCCGCCTTCTGATACTATCTATAAAAACAAACACCTAATTTAATTTTATTAGATAATTTATCAAAAATTCATTTTTATAACTAATAAGACTTTATTAATAAATATTAGAGATTGACAATGACTATCAAACATAGATAACGGCAGTTTCTTATAAAACTTCAATACTATTATTCTATTGAAGTATACTTAGTTCTTATAATATTTTCAATTTATTTCTAGTGAGATATAAAATTAATGGAACAATAGATAATAAAGCAATAAAAAATGAAAGAAATTTATAAATTTTTCGTTTTTTTGGAATTTTGTAATATGTCACTGAATAAATAAGCGTACTAACTTAATAATAGAAACTACATAACAATCTAAAAATAAAAATTGTATAGATATATTTAAGAGATAAAAGAATATTAGTCATTACTTATCAGCTGACTATGTAATAGTGGTTGATTTATTGTTGACTAGTAAATATCATTTAAAATAACAATTTAAAAAAAAATTTCAATAAATAGAAAATGATACAACTATGAAAATGACTGGTCAATATCAACTTTTAAACCAATAGTTAAGAAGTTATAAATTGTTATACATGGGTAGGAGGGCAGCAGAGAAATGCATGATAAAATTAATGTAAAATATACTTTGTTTACAGTCTACTTTAAAAAATGTTGAAAACTTCCTAAATAATAGCTCAAAAGTTCTTATTGATCAGTCATTTTTTTAGATGGATCAATTTGTATGAAATTTACATACAAAAGATTGTATGAAAACTATTTAAATATGTTTGTCATTAAAAAAAAAAAAAAGTTGGTACCTTTATCCTTTAAGGGATAAGGTATAGACCTAAAATATATTTAATTACTCAAACATAAGAAAAAAATAATACTAAATAAAATAAAAATTATTATTATTACTCTAAGAGAAATTTAATGGTCAACAAATATATATCAAAAATGATAACAATTTTTGCTCGGAAATTGTAATTATATACAAGATACTTATACATATTTAGATAATTTTGAAACACAAGATAGTTAAAATTTAAAACAACATTTGTGTTTTCTCAAACCACACCAAATTTATTATAACATTAAAAAAAATTAAATTTATTTTATTGTATTTTAAGGTTTTCAATTTTTAGTTATTAATAATAATCTAATCTTACCATTTCATAAGATCTCTTAACAGGTTGATATTGAAACTGATTACTTTGTTGATAATAATGAACAGATTGCTGTTGTCCTTGTTGAATCATGATTGGTTGGTGAGAAGTTTCTTCTTGTTTGTAAATAACTTGCTGTTTATCCGAAATTTGAGTTTGAATTATTTGATGGTGTGGTTTGGGTGGTTGTTGTTGTTGTGGAAGTGCCATTGTAACAATACCATTTCCTTGAGTTTGCAAAATTTGATGAGAAATGGGTAATGACATTATTTGATTCCCATTTTGTGTTGGTGTCTGTTGGGTAAAAGCTTTACTTTGTTGTTGGATTAAAAGTTGTTGAGTTTGTGCATGGTTAGTCTGTGTTTGCAGTAAACCCGGCAAATTTTGTATAATTTGTGGTTGTATATTTTGAAATTGGTTTAACTGAGGCATCATCATTTGTATTTGAGCAGGTTGACCAGGTGTTTGCTGTACTATTAATTGTCCATTTGGAATATTAGCGGGAATAAGTTGACCTGATTGAGTTTGTTGGAGGTGAATAGTTTGTAGTGTAGGCTGTTGAATTTCAGGAGTTGGTTGTTGATATTGAACTATCATTACCTGACCAGGTTGGCTAGCTGGTTGTTGGTACTGTGCAACTTGACTACCCAAAATGTAAGTTGTACCAATTAAACCTGTATTTGTAGGTTGATTTAATTGTGTCACTTGACTAACATTTGGAGTTTGAGTCATTTGAAATGCATTTGATTGTACTTGAGGTTGATAAGCAATAATCTGACCATTTGATGTTTGGATATACTAAAAAATTAAAAAAGAGAAAACATTTTAACAAAAATTTATAATAAAAAATAATTTGTATTTACTTGAATGGGAAGAGTGGCTTGAGTCATAAAAGCTTGTGTATGGGGTATAACACCATTAGCTAATGATGTTGGAGTAGTATGAGTAACAGATGGATTATGTTGAACATTTTCCAAACTTTTCTATAAATAGTTAAACACAAATAAAATACGAATAGTTAAAATTAAAGAAGAATCATACAGTCTGTTGTTGTTGATGAATCTGATGTTGTTGAATTGTTGAGTAACTAACTGGGGTAATAGACAAAGGAATTTGTTGTTGTTGTGGATTAACTACTTGTGCTTGAATTTGAGAAATAATTGATGCCTGAGGCTGTGCTATTGAGGCAATATGTGTTGGACCTTGAGGATTTTGTGTTGATTGATGTTGCTGATGATTTCCCAAAACAGGAGATGGTACAGCCATTATTTGAGGAACTATGTACAATTTTTATTAAATTAGTAATTAGATTCAAAATGAAAATATAATACAATAAATTACCCCCTTGCTGAGTAAATAAAGGCATCTGAACATTAGAAACAGAAGTCTGAACCATTTGTGAGTTATCTTGTAGTGGCATCATGTTTGGTTGAGCAGCTACTTGTATAGTCTGATATTGTGCTATTTACAGTGTTGGGTAAATTACTTTTTTTTGGTAATCAAATTAAACTATAAATTACTTAATAGAATAGGAATTAAATTACTTAAAAATTGCCCAATATTATATATGTAAGTAACAAAATTACATTACTTATATGATAAAAAGTAATTTTTTTACAATGGAAGTTACTTTTTTTCATGTAAATGCCACATATGAAATTTATTTGAATTATATCACTTAAATCCATAGATGTTTTATGGGGAAAGAGTAATAGGGGCAAGTTCCATAAAAATATTAATACTTTTTTTTTATATAAGATGTGCTTAGTTTAGAAATATATTTTTATATTAATCAATGTTGTTTCTTTTGTATATACAAATTATTTTATCCCTACATCACAGATAAAGAAAGTTTTATCTTATCTGTGCCTACACTTTAACTAGATCTCAATGTCAATATAATTGTTACAAATATAATAATTTTATACAAAAGTCTACAAGATATTACTAATAACAATTCCATCAATGAACAAAATTGTGAAAGAGTGACTGACAGACAATATGACAGAACCGGGGTTACATTAGGAAACCAATATATTGGTTACTTTGCTGATGTCTATATATCAGCTTTATTAATGTATGACTATTCCCATACAATAATTATTTGATATTGATACAGTTATCAATGACAAATCATATATACTGTGTTATGTGCAGTGTATACAAAATTTGTTTATAGTTTTAGTTGTTAAAGAGAAGGGTAAGAATTGCCCATGCACTCAAAAACCTGTAGCTCCATTGTGCACATCTTCTATCGAATTACATTAACTTGGTTTCTTCACATAAATACTTTAACCAAAATGTTAATACTATAATTGAATACTGAAGACTATATATATATATATATATAAGTATTTCTTTGCATTTTAGATTTTTGATATTATCTTTTTCAAAAAAAGATTTTCCCAAACATTTAGATCTTAATGTAGCCAGGGTATTATATTCATACATAATGTGAAATGAATCTTTCTCTTCTGTTCTACACTTCCTACTTAGTGGTGATTCTGTCAATCCCCCGCGTAGAGATTTTTAAACAAATGGTAATATCCTATTAGAAATCAAGTCAGAGTACTTATTTGATATATAATCATGTTATTAAGATTTCTCAGTAGTAGACCATAAGTCTTGATAAAATTTTTTGATTGTATGGTTATCACAAGGTAACTCCATATTTTCCTGTAGAAGTTTTTGAGGAATTGCTTTGTAAGTTGTACCACGGGTTTTGATCCAACATAGGTGTTTTCTGCACCTCTCTTCTAGAAAGTCTGATTTTGTGTTACCACACCGCTGTGTCCTGGTATCCACGCTAGTATAGCTTCATTGAACTTAGTTAGTAATTTTCAAGTTTTCCCGCATTCAAGGGCTGTACAGCCTTGAAGTAACCGAATTATTACCAAATGCCTTTAGAGCAGCTTGGATAGTTATATTTCTTTTCTTGATTACTAGCAGGTTCCGAGCAGTGACTAGTATTTATCGAGGCCCATAAAATATTAATTTTGTAGGGGGTATTATTTTGGAGAATAGATTTCATACAATCTGAGGTATATTCCAGTTAACCCTAAACTATCTCTTTTATGTTCTATGGTATTGCTATCCATAGCCCACATACCTAAGTTGTGAAGTTTTAGTGCTATAGCTTTAACTTCTAGAATCTAGATGTAAAAGAGGTAATCCAATTAGTGCTACTGTTGGTATATTTCTTGTCACTCCACTAATAGCTATAGCAGCCAATCTTTGAAAGTGTTTAAGTTCTTTCCTGGTTGTAATAAGTGTTATTCTAGTTCACCAAACCAAAGCACTACATAAAACCATAGATTTAATCACTAATGTATTTTGTAGAGTTGTCCTCAAAAATCGAATGTATTTTTTTTTTTTACGCTACCCCTATATTTTTTTTTAATGGTAAAAAATGAGCTGTGCAAAATTTTGGACTTATTCGTTTAGGTTAACCCGTGCCCCCCGGGCCAATTAAATTGAGTCGAAGAGTCAAATTTAATAGAAATAACTGATCTATGTCTGATAACTTTTTTTTTGCTAACTTAGAATTATAAAAGTAAAACTTAAGTAAAGGAAATTTTATAAGAAATTCAAAAATAATAACTTCAATGTTGTTTTCTTAATAAATAACCCACAAAAATACTACATACAGTAAAAAACATGTAAAAGTCTTAATAATACGTTATAACTGATTTTGTTGATTTTTATTTATTTATTTTCATTTTATTCTTTGGAAAACGCATATTCGTTTAAAAAAAGATTCTAAAAGTTTAATTTTTTATGTCAAGTACGATAATTATATTAGATTGATTATTTTATACGCAGTTAATTAATGATTAATTACAAACCTAACAAAATTTATTGTATTATTATATGTGATATAATAATACATACCATATGAACATATTATTTAATATATAACAATAAACAGGTAAAATATGATTAAACATGTTCACAAATTGTCTGTTGCATTTATACCACACAAATTATGTCAGTTGTCGAAAATAACTCAAATATACTTATCTTTAATAATAGTATAATTGGTACTATCTTAAAGTAATTCAGTAAACTAAAATTGATATATTGATACGACAAATTGTAATAATTCTAAGTTAGCAAAAAAAAAGTTATCAGACATAGATCAGTTATTTCTATTAAATTTTACTCTTCGACTTAATTTAATAGGCCCGGGGGCACGGGTTAATCTAAACGGATCAGTCCAAAATTTTGCACAGCTCATTTTTTACCATTAAAAAAAAATATAGGGTTAGCGTAAAAAAAAAAAAAAAAAAAGACATTCGATTTTTGAGGGCCATCCTAGTGTTTAGTCAATACATAACTCTTGGTTTAAGGCTCAAGATATTTCTCAGAATTTTGTTGCATGTTCTTAACGTACCCATAACATTTTTGACTCTTATCTCAACATGTGATTTCCATCTTAGCTTACTGTCTAGGAAAATACCTACGTATTTCACCTCTGATTTAAAGCCAATTTCTTATCCATTCAGACTAAATGTGGAAATTTCTGTTCTTCTCCTGGTAAACATTACTACTTCTGCTTTGTTTGGATTAACAGCTAGGCTATACTTACTACACCACATGTCTATAGTGTTCATTCTCTACTACATAGCAAGGGAGATAGAATCTCTCCTTGTGGGTATCATTGCTAAACACTATTGATCTACTTTGGTTTAAGATCAATGTTTAAAATAAAAAATTATTACGGTAGTGTAATTTTATATTTTTCATTTTTTGAAAGTAATACCTTCAACTAAATTAGATTGAGATTCTGTTAACATGTATTCTTTTATCAAAACTACTTTATAAGTAGTTAGTTATACTGTCATTAAATTTTATTATTTTTATAAATTTTGTAATTAAATTTAAATTATTACCCAATGCTGATTATATATATATAAATTATTATTAAAATTTAAGTATTTTATAAGAGTTTAATTACTAGGATTTAACTGCTGCATTTGTCCATTATTTGTTTGTAAACTCTGTTGAATAATAGGTTGCTGAATATGAACAGTTGGGTTCTGATGATTAACATTAGATGACGATGCAACATGATTAGAACCATAAGTAGCACTATATTCATTTTGAATAGTTTCTATTAAATTAAAAGCTAATTGTCTTCCATTTTGTAATACTTCATTTTTGGCATGTCTATAATAAAAAAAAAACTATTTAATTGCAATTATTATTAAAGTACAGAATTAAATGTATATTTTGCAAAATACGCTATTAAAAAAAAAAAAAATTGACTTTGTAGATAAACAAATAATCATTAAATAGATATAGAAAATAAAGTTCAATAGAAAATAAAATTAAATTTTGACCTTAACTAAGAATACATAATTGAAAAAAAGTACTCTACGCATAGATGTAATGGTTCTACTGATTCTTGTCCATTTGCTTCTATAAATCCTGAACCTCTGCCTCTCATTGTCACTACAGCTCCAGTTTCATTCATAATATAATGGAGATTTGCACCATTCACACCAAGAATTTTATTTCTAAGATCAAAGGCAGGTGGTGCATGATCTAATCCAATTAATACTTTTTCCTAATAAACAATTCTTTTAGTAAACTTATAATTAAAAATGATAACATAAAATATTACTATTCCAGCTCCATTGATCAAAGGACCAGATGTTAGATTAGGATGTTTTGACATATCTTTGTCACGTTGAATTAATGATTGTATTTTTTGTATAGCAACTAAAATATTAAATTATTAAATATTTTCTTTTAATATTATTTAACTTATTTTAGAGTAAATTTTAAACTTTTATAAGATATCTTACGATCTAAATTTTGTTTTTTTGGACCTTTTATCAATAAATGTAATGACCGCTCAGATGATGCTTGGTTTTTTTCCTTTGGTGTCAAATAGCGACCTCTGGTCACAATTATAGTACCTGAATGACAATAATAAAATTATGGAATAAAAGAAAAAAAATTATTAAAAAATTAAGAAAGTCTTAAAAATAACAATATATTTAAAGATTAAAGTTAATTTTAAAATTAACAATGATGAAAAAGAATTTCTGTATTTCATAGAAGGTAATTATGAATTATCCACCAAAATTTTAGATGATAATGACAAAATTCTAGAAACTTACAAAATTCACTAAACATTATTTCCCTGAAAATTACATAAATCTAATTAAATATTTTGAAAAAATCGTAAATAGTAGAAATTATTGATGAATTGCAATTAAATAATTAGAATTAATATAAACAAAATTTCAAATGTTAAAAATTATTTCTTAATTTATTATTGATAAAAAATTTTCATATTGTTTTTTTTTAATTTTACATATAGTTATAACTGACTAAAACTTAAGAATCGTGTATAGGTTCATTAGCATACTATAANAATTTTACATATAGTTATAACTGACTAAAACTTAAGAATCGTGTATAGGTTCATTAGCATACTATAATTATAAACAAAAAATGTATTTAATAAATAGACCTTACAATAATATGAATTTATAAATTTTGTTTAATACATTTTGAAGGATTTCAAGTTAGTGTAACTTTGTCATAGGATTATATAGTAGTGTAAAAAATTGTTCACTTTAGGGAGGATTAATCCTAGTTAATCCTCCTCAAAACTATTATATCGATTTAACACATTATTATGTTATCAAGTCAATTAATAAAAATTTATTCTGGTTGATGGTGTTTTTGGAATAACTTAACAATATTTATAAAAGCTTATAATATATTCTGCATTCTACTTATAAACTATTAAAAATAATTTACTTTAAAAATATTTTAAGTCAATATATTTATATACCAGAAAATTCTTCTATATCATTCTGAATGGACTTGCTAGTAAGTAATATTCTATCTGTATCAGCTAAGTCATTTATCTCAAATTGAGTTTTCAGTTGTGGTGATTGTTGTTGAGGTGATCCCTGAGCCTAATTAAAATAATTATTGAAACTTTTATCTTATGAATAAAAAAATTATTTACTTCAGACTGATCACTCATCCGTTTTGCAAGAGCTGTTTCTACTCGACTAGCCATTTCTACGGCTAATTTAAGATTGTTATTTGGTATGGACATCATTTTGACAGTTATGTCTATTGTAAATTCACATTTCAAATTTTGAAAATTAATAAAACATAGTTAACTCAGTATTACATTAATTATTTTTTAATGTATGCTGTGATTACTTTAGAGAAGTACTTTGAATTAAGACATAAAACGTATATATCAAAAATTTCAATTCCAATTTTAATAATACGAACTTAAATAATGAATTACTGACGCTTAACATTTTTAAAATACTAAGATAACAAAAGAACAGTAATGAGTTCAGAGTAATCTGGGGGAAATATAAACAACCAACCAACCCTTATGAAATCAAACAGTGTGGCCATTTAAAAAAACTTTTTTCCTTGTACATAATACATTACATTATAAACAATTGCACAATAAGGATTTAAATATGAAGGAAGTTTTCATTTCTATCTATTCTATAATAGACATATAGTCTGTGGTTTTAATTAAAATGTTTTTTTATTCGTCAGTTTTAGGAATTACTCTTAAAAATGCGATTAAAAGATCTAAAATACATCTNTTATTCGTCAGTTTTAGGAATTACTCTTAAAAATGCGATTAAAAGATCTAAAATGTTAAATTACTAGGAATTTTTATTTATTTTGAATAATTACTTCTTATTAAAATGGAATTTTTAGGAGGCGTAATTAAGAGAGTGATGAGGGGTCAAATCTTCCCTAAGACCTATAATCATAGATGTTCTCAGATATTTAGGTTAGAAACACTAACATTTTTTATTAGCCTAAAATCTATCAATCAATATAATAATAGTTCACTCTTTAATACTAAGTAGGTTCTAGTTTTTTCTATTGAGTTACAATTGCTACTGGTCCTATTAAATAAACTATATCAGACAAGGGCAGTAAAAGCACCCATTGCCACCCCTATATGCACGTCTATTCATATACACATGTGTATAATTATTTAACGACTCATGAGGAGAGATTAATTTTAATATATTTGGACAGGAGGAGAAGTTACCCCAGGAATTCACTAACATACCCCGATATTTCTTAATTAAAACTTTTGAGTTTTTTACCCTAAAATTCTAAGTAAATTCAAAAATTAAAATACTAATGTAAAGTTTATTATATGTATTTCAAAAGAAAATAAATTTCCAAAACATTTTTTTGTGTAACTAAATAACAATTAATTAATATGTAAAATTATTTGCAATTATAACTGTTATAATTTTAATATGTTTTAGATAAATATGAGTACAAATGTAATAACTCATTTAAGTTTCACCGTGTTACTTGGCTCGCTAACATACCAAGGTATTTCCTATTGCATAAAAACAAAAACATAATCTATATTTGTTATTATTATTTAGACAATTTTCGGAGTAAAAAAATTCTAGTTTTGTTCCTTTTATACATTATTATTGAATAGATATTTTAATAACATCGCCTGTATATGAGCATATATAGAAAAACATTCAATAAAAAAACTTAGGGGTGATAAAATTATTGATTTCAAGGTGACCTGTAAAGGTGAAACCACTTTCCCTTTAATCCTGTATCGCATAATAGACTTAAATTTCATTATACAACAGTAAATAATCATTTTAAGAACATTTAAAATAATTATTTCTATAATATCACAAATTGATTTTGTAATATAACCAAAGTTAGCAATAAATTTACTAGTACAAAATGGAATAAATTCATTCGTTCCATTATAAAATAATCCTTTATAAAGTTTAGCTTAAAATAACTTTGGATGCTAAGCACCTCTTGGCATCCTTATTCACACAAAACAATTTTGGAGTTTTTTTAATTAAAACTTAAACTATGTTTAATAGTCACAGGTCGAATTGTCTTTTTGAATTTAGATCAACTATACCGTACCGTTGAATTAAATATATTATTCTGAACATTAATACATTTTAATTAAAAAATATCAAAAGTTGAAGTAAAAATATTAGGTTTCTTGGTTTAAATTCTTACAAATTTAGATTAGTTTGAATCCAAGTTTAATTACAAACAATATTTTCAAAATGAAAAGTCAGAAGTCACACTATGATATAAACTAGTATTAATTTAACCCCACAATGTAATTAGTTTAATTATATTGACAATATCTTGCAATATGATTAAATCAACACTCCACTAGTTCCACTTCACTAGTTGAAAATTTACGTGCATGAATACAACCACATTTGGTGTTAAAATAACTATACATTTATTTATGGATATAATATCCATTGATATCGCTTAACGATGTACATTTTTTATTATCTTCTTCCATCCAAAAATATATTCTATCTACAATACATAAGCATAGGAGTCAAAAGTAAGCACCATTGATATCGGAGTCATACTTTTAAGTCTTAAGAAGTGAAGAATGAACTTAAAAATATTTAGCCTAACACAATCATTTTTTTTGAAAGACAGAAAATGTGATTATGAAGAATTATTAGTTAGATGTATTTTTTAATATGGAATCTCTCAAGTAAATTTAAAAATTTTAAATTCATTTTCGTTTTAATGGAATATATAATTTAAACATAAAGGAGATGTCTATTTTAAAGATTTAACTCTATTTTTCTGTTTTCCACACAATCCATGAGTTCCAAGGAGGTGCTGCAGATCCCTAGTATCCCTCTTGAGGCCCGCTCTTGAATCTGACCATCCACCCGGGAGTCTTATACATAATATTAAGACTTTCCTAGTAACACATATTTATGTGGTTGTACCTGAGTATTGAGTCCTAAGTTACCACACGCTGTCAAAAGCCATACACAGAAATAAACAAATATATTTAAAAAATTGTTTTAATCGATTGTTTAACATTTGAATAACTAATGTAGTATTTTTAAAACATTTAAATTATTTAATACAATACTTTAACTCTCGGAAAGAAATTCCGTTATTGATCTCAAATAGCTGAGTATAAATTTTATGACAAACTTTAGAACAGAAAAAAAGTGCTTCAAGATGAATTTTTGACCTTAAAATAAAATAATAATTAATAAATAAATATTTAACTAGATAAAAATGTATTATTTGTATTAATATATTTATCTTGTAATCTTAAATAAATATACTTTTAAGAAACTTACCCGTCGTTAGATAAACATATATAAAAATAATTAAATAAAGGTCTTGAGCATTGCATACATAATGCTGCAGGACCGGAAGTAATTTGCCTATTCAACGATATTGGAATATCATTTTTTTGAAATGACACTTTCCATACATAAACCATCCTAAGGGCGAATTCTTTTAGTGTAGGACAATAAGCATCTCCTTCAACATGTAAAACTTGTTTTATTTTAGGTGAGATAACTATGTCATGACTTTTACATGTTAACATGATATTTGGTAATATTTCTGTAAGTGGATGTTTAAGAAAGCCACAACAATTTGCCCTAATATAATTTCAATATTATCTTAACTGCATTTATTTTAAAATTTTCTTATGAATTAAAAATACATTTTTACTTACTGAGTATTCATTATCATATAACTTAAATATGGGTTATGGTCCACATTTATTTTTGCTTCTTTTCTGAAGACTAGTGCAGGTAAATACAATAGTTTATTATGATGAAGTGAAATATACTCTATATTTTTTAAACGAGTTAAATTATCCGGTACACACTTTAAATTATTATTATTAAGAATAATTTCACCATAATATAATTCATCTGGGTAAAATATCTCAGGTAATCTTTCAATCATATTATGTGATAAATCCAATAACCACAATGACGACATATTAAAAATTTCTGTTAAATATTTTTTAATTGTAGGTAAGTAATATGACTCTATGCTATAACTTTTATTAATAAAAAAAGTTACCTCTAGGAATAATTTTAATTTCATTGTATGAAAGATTAAGCTGAGTTAATCTAATAAGTTTTGATAACATGGGTGTAATTGATTTAAAGATATTTTTGGGAGCAAATAATACTTCCAAATTGATTAATTGGCATAATTCATCTGGAAAAACTGAAAGATTGTTATTATCCAGGTATAAATGAGTTAGTTTATCCATGCAGTTTATCCATTTCGGCTATAACATAATAAGTAAAAAAAAGTAGTTTAAATGTGTATTTAAATAAAAATTAACTATGCATTTTTTACTCTAATTATTAAATCTTGAAAAAATTACACTTACTATTTCTTCAATATTGTTGTTTTTCATATAAAGTTGATAAATTTGATATTTATATTGAATAAAATCCGTTGGAAATTTGTTTAAATTCCTATCATTCCAATGAAATATATTTCCAATGTTGAAAGCAAACTCCATTGTTAATCATTAAAAAATATGTCTAAGAATTACTATAGCATATACATGCTAAAAAATATAAATAGAAATTGGCTGCAAATCAAAAATTATATATATATATATATATAGGTCACTAGATTAATACTTACTCGTAATATATATATGTATATATATATTGTTTAAAATTTTAATTATATTTACTAAAAAATTTTGTTAAAAAAATTATACGTTTTATAACTTAAAACATTTATTAAATATTATTTACTTTTACTCTTTATTAACTCATTTAACAAAAATAAGTTTGGTTGATCTTTTATAATGTGTATTTTTTATATAAAAATGTTTTCAACATAGATAGTTTCACATAATGTCATTGACATATATTATAGATTGTGATTAACTAATATTTGGGGAAGAACAATTTTATTTTAAATTACCAAATAAAATTGTATACAGTGTTAGCTACTGGTTATATTTTTACAATATTATTATTAAACATCTTATTTGTATGATTAATTTAAATTTTTTTAAAACATCAATTAGATTTAACAATATAATAATGCACAAATAATTAATTGTGTATAATTAATAATACTTTGTGATAAAAATTATTTTGATGAAACATATTTTTAGAATTTTTATTTTGCTAAATTTTTAAATCTGTTATAGTAATTTTTTTAATTTTTCAGATTTTTTACTGACAATAAAAAATTATTAGAAGCGTTAAGACATGTTGAATGCTTAAACATTATTTATGAACGCTCTAGTTCATTTATAAAATTAAAGTATAGTAAATTAGTATTTAATCATTTAAATACTTGGATCCAGGTGTTGACTTCAGTAGATATTAGTAGTGTTTCATTTTTACCAGTTGGAATACTAATTACTATTGTGGGATCATTATATTCTAATGTTATGAAGTTTTATAATCAAGAGTTCTATAAAGATGTCGATCAAAATAATGATACTGTTATAAAATTTAAATCAGATACAAACATATTACATGAAAATCTGATAAAAATTTGGATTAATTTATCTGGGAAATATGAAGATGACATAACTCATCAATTGGTTTTAGAAACATTGAGTAGTGTAATAGAACATGTAGAATTTGATAATATTGATGAAAAAAATTTATTTAGTCTATGTTCAGATCTCATTTGTTCAGACTGTTATTACATAGAAGTAACTGCATATAAGATTTTAGAAAAGTGAATTTTTTATTAATAATTTAAATAAAATAATTATATATATATATATATATTGTGTATACTTTTAGGATATGTGAGTATCATAAAGTAAGTGTTGACAGTGAGGATGACTCTGATCAAATACCATTTGTACTAAGTGTACTCCCTCTTAAACGGCTCCAAGATCTTGTTACTTGTACATTAAATGATATAAAGTATTTATATTATATACAATTACTTAATATATATGAAAACAATAATTTTCATTCAGCAATAATTTTAGATTTGGAAGTACGTATGAACCTCAACCTTTTACAGAAAATTTTAAAAACACTAGGGTATACTTATTACTATGGAATGTGATATTCAAGTTATGCTCAAAACTTGAATCCCAAGAACGTTATAAATATACTTCCCATTTAAAGTAAATTAATAATTTTTTTTCTTTATTAAATGATTAGTTTTTAATTTTCAATGTTATTTGTTAATTATTGTTGTTTTAGTGATGAAAATGCAATTTCTTGTTTAACTGAAAACTTGTTGAAGCTCATGCCACAATCAATTATTAAAACATATGCTAACAATGCTGTCTGCACGATACATATATATAGTCGATCTTAAATAATTTTTATTTCGTTTAAGACATGAAAAAGAAGGTTCAGTAGTACAGTTAGAAATTGGTGTACAAACATATATTCTTAGTGCTATTAGGATACACGTCCGTAAGAGAATCTCCTCGTAATAATTTACACATCTGTAGAGGAGAAATGCAATTCATTTGTTTATTTGTAGATTCTAAATAATATTTAAAATGTATACATTCTACTGAAAAAGCTTTTTCAATATCATCTAGTTAACATTCTTGTAATTTACCGGGATATTCAATTATTTCCGAGCACTTAAAGAAATAAGCTTGTGGAGTACGATAAATTTAGTGAAGTAGAAATTATAAGCCTGTCGCCGTTTTTCTAATTCGCTTGCTATTCGATCAATAATCACATAAAATGTAAATATTTTAAACTTTTCGCGACCATTAATTGATGTATCAGTATCGTTTTTTTCATCAGAAAATACTTTCCTCTTTTTTAGACCGGACTTGGCATTTTGATATAATTCAACTCCTGACATAGTTTTTGCTTTTCTTCAAAATAGCCAAATCTATACCGAGTTTTTTGAATAAGATTAATAAGCGATGCATATAACTTTGAAGCAGTACCAATATCAATTGCGATACCTTGTAATGTTTTGTTAGTTATATTAAACTGTTCTAATACGTATGTCCAAAATACTGTTAAAAATGCGGTTTACAAAGATTGTAAACTTGTACATAAAGCTTCGTTTTTTGTAATGCATTTTTCGTATTCATTATTCTTAATAAGTGACAATGAGTTTATTATTTCTGACCATGATGCATTTAAAGCTCTCATGTATCCGCGCAAGCTGGCCATCTAGTTATTGATAAGTATTTAACTGTGTATGAGTTTTGCTTCATATTGTCGTGTAAAATATTCCATCTATGTGTAGATGCCGTAAAAAAATTGTAAAGTTGTTGAATAAGTCCAAAAAATTAAGATGTATCACTACAACATTCTGCGGCAGAAGTTCCTACTAAATTTAATGAGTGCGCAACGCATAGTACAAAATAAGCTAAGGGAGTAAATTCTTTTATTTGGGTCTGCAAACCTGTATAAATTTTTTNATTTAATGAGTGCGCAACGCATAGTACAAAATAAGCTAAGGGAGTAAATTCTTTTATTTGGGTCTGCAAACCTGTATAAATTTTTTGATATATTGATGGCGTTATCATATGCCTGTCCTCGGCAATTAGCAATATCAATATTATGAACCTGTAAAATATTTAATATGGCATTTGTCAATTCTGCAGCTTTGTGACCTACATTAGGAGTAAAACATAAAAAACGTTCAATAGGTTCGCCGTTATGCTGTACATATCTCACCATAAAAGAAAGTTGGTCGACATGAGAGATATCTGGGGTAGAATCTACACTAATTGTAAAGTATTTACATTCCATTAACTCTTGATTTATAGTATTTTCCATTTTTTCGTAATTAATAGTAAAACCTCGTCACAAATACCGTGTGATAAGTAGGAAGTTGTACCGCTTCTTTTATTAACAAAACATGCAATATAATCTGTTAATAAATATAGTTTAAAAAAACTAAAAAAACACGCTTTTAAAGCACATCGAACTAAAAAGTTTAAAGTAATTTTTAAAATAAGTTTAAAATAATTATGAACAAAAAATACTAATATTATTTTGATAAAAGCATCGGGCGCTCAATATACGAAAAATATGGCACAAAGCACCCACGCTTTTATCACAATAATATTAGTATTTTTTGTTCATAATTATTTTAAACTTATTTTAAAAATTACTTTAAACTTTTTAGTTCGATGTGCTTTAAAAGCGTGTTTTTTTAGTTTTTTTAAACTATATTTATTTTTTACTTTTTAGTTTCATGTTATGATAGTAGTTACTATTAATATCATGGTTGTAACGGGTAACGGGAAATCAGGGTTCGATTCCGAGGAGGGTGTCTGAGAAACGGCTGCCACATCCAAGGAAAGCAGCAGGCGCGTAATTTACTCACTCCCGGAACATGGAAGTAGTGACGAAAAATGACGATACTGGATTCATCCTTTGTAATCGGAATGAATGAGTTCTATATCTCTAAATAAGAATAAAGTGTGTTAATATATATTTTTAATAGAAATTAGAATATATATATACACGTAAAGCGACTTAAGTACGTAAACGTATCATGCATTAGGTACAGTCGTGTTTATGGGCGGGCGGGTCGGACTAACGTTATACCTGAGGTATAAACGGTGGTAGGAATATATAAATATATATACGTAAGGCGCATTAGACGCGGGCGGTATTGGTCAGTCAAAATAAAAATTTGTTTATATATATATATAATATTGAAGACAAGCACGCGTGTACGGGTACGATAACTAAAAATAAATTTTTATAGGAATAGTGT